>NC_069505.1:325839218-326197968 GCF_027579735.1 Bombina bombina | reverse complement strand
AGGAGCACATTATAGTCCAGCTGTACATTTAGTTCTCTGGGGGTCACAGTATCCAATCGGTACATCCATGATGCTTCCACTTGTAGGAGCTTCTTATGGCTGGCTGTCTCCACCTCTTCTCAAAGGGGGCACATAATCAATTATCATAGTTCTTAGATTAGCAGCAGTATGTCCTGCTTGCATAAAATGTCTAGCCATGGGTTGATCGGATGTCTGTTTGTCAATGGCAGCTCTTATGGCATGGCAGTGATTGGCCATCCTCTCCCAAAAAGTGGTTGAGGTCTTACTGACATAAACCAAGGAGCACGGACACATCAGAATGTAGATCACAAAAGTGCTGGTGCATGATAATCTGTGAAAGATTTTATACTTTTTCCCTGCCCGGGGATGATGGAACTCGGGTCCTGTAAACATGCTATTATAATTGGTGCAATCCCCACATCTATAGCAACCCAACTTGTTTTTGCCATCAATCCAGGTGCCCTTCTGATAGCATTTTACTGGATCATTGTGTACAAGGATGTCTTTCAAGTTGGGAGCCTTCTTATATACAATACATTTTCGTCACTAGAGGCAAAGCTATGTATATTAGCCATGCGCTCTTACTGCAAGCTGTGTGATTGATCACCAGTGACGTGGCATGCGCGCCGTAGCATTGTGGGACCGGAAGTCTGAGCACAGTAGGGTTTATTAGGGATCAGTTGTGTGTGGATTTGTTAGAGAACACTGGGACACATATTGAACATCCATTGAGAAAGGTACCAGTCTGGTACCAAAACGTTTAGTGTATTTGTATATTAAAGATGCTAATTTGATGAGATTAAATTGAATATTATAACGAAGACCGGTGAGTGCAGCGTTTTATTCTTGAATAGGATGAATTCTATTTATGTATTTAGTATACGCAGCACCCTTGCGGTTGTCAATCCGTAACAGTGATTGCACTTGAAACACGTCCGTCGCTGTCCTCATTTGTGCGCACAGCCAAATGAAGCATTTAACCAAAAGTGAATTTATTAAAAAGTGGAATGCAATATTAACAAAGTGTACCATTGAACTAATGGAATTAATAATAGAAGAGGATAAGATCAGACTGGAAACAATTAAGATTGAAATAGTCAAAGCGTATGAACAAGTTAATCATTTTGCCAATGACCCACTCTTTGAAAGATAAAACAAAGAAATTTAAAAAAGTATAGATAGACTGCATAGCAAGATCAAGTTCAGAAAAAGAAAAAACTGATGTGGAACCAGGATGTTCTTAAAAAGGGCAGAATTTATATCTACCATATATCTACCTATAGTGAGTTTGATAATACAAACATTAGGGTCATTATGGACCCAGGGGTCCCTTTAGGAGTAGGACAAGGAGAGGAGGCTGGAAGAAACATAAGGGAAGATACTCGTTTTGGAAGGGGGAAGAAGAGGCAGGTACAGGAGGTTCAGAGGGAACCGGAACTATACATGCATGGTGACCAGGAACCAGGAGAGGCTAGATCAATTTTAGGGAACAGCCCCACAGGGGAACAACTCACTGTTGTAAATCTGTCATCATTTCCTCTCAACAAGGCTCCCACAGAAGTATTGTCAAAGGGCTTGTCATTTTGCCCTGCTTCAGGTTTAGACAAATTTGAAGTTACTAAGGACATACATTTGTTTGCTAGAAAGATTGTCCTTAAGAAACTCTGACGAGATAAAAGAAAGATAAAAGAATCTCCTGTAGAGAGCAATGCAGATAGAAAAACATTAGCAGTATTGGTCTCCTTTTTGTCTGAACAGGATGAAGCCTTGGGAAGAGGGGATGCTAGCTTTCCAGTGAAGTCCAATTTCTCTAACAAATCAAGCTACATGCCATTATTATCCCTGGTCCCTAGCATACAAAGCTTTGTCAAATGTGTAGAAAATTATATAATGAAGACTGGGAATACATGGGTAGTAGTGGACAATTTAACTAGATTAGAAAGAGCAGCCTTAGATGAATTAAACAATAGAGATGACATTGTCATTAAATTATCTGTTAAATATGGCAATGTGGTTCTGATGGATAAGAGTGCTTATTTTGAAGAAGCCATGAGGCAGCTACTAGACCCCAACAATATAGCCTTATTAATAGGGCAGCATATGATAGGTCATGCAATGAACTTATGTTTATCCTAAATGATGGCCTAAGAGATGGGCTTATCACCCTTAAGGAGCATCAGTTTATGCATCAGAAACACCCTGTCCTCTCTACATTCTACTGTATTCCTAAATTGCACAAGAACCTGGAAAAACCTCCAGGGAGACCCATAATCTCTGACATAGGAGGCCCAACTGACAATGTAAGTAAATATGTTGATTATTTCTTAAGACCATTCTTGTCATCAATGACCTCCTATGTCAGAGATACTAATGAGATTTTGCAGAGGTTGTACAGTGTGAATGTTCAGGAAAATACACTCTTGGTGACCTTTGATGTCGAGTCCCTCTATTCTGCAATCCCTCATCAAGCTGGTCTTGGTGCCGCTAGACACTTTTTGGAAACTAGAGGGACTGACTTCAAGAATCACACTGACTTTGTAGTAAAACTGCTAGAATTTGTTTTAAAAAATAATATTTTTCTTTTTGATGGGAAACTATATCGGCAAGAAAGAGGAACAGCAATGGGTGCCACGTGTGCCCCCACCTATGCATGCCTTCATTTAGGATTTTGGGAACAAAGTGAAGTGTTCACCAGGCTAGGCGAGTGGGTGGAGGCACACGTGGTACTCTGGCTAAGGTATGTGGATGATGTGTTTATCCTATGAGAAGGCAGTGTTGACTAGGTGAATACGTTTGTACAACTTTTAAAAAATAACTCCCTTAACATCTATCTTACTTATGAAGTCAATGATGTGGAAACTTCCTTCATTGATCTGCTAATTAGGAAACATAGTAAGGGCCTCATCACTGAGGTCTTTAGAAAAGCAACAACGACAAATAGCCTGCTGCATGAAGAGAGCCACCATCCACAGATATTAAAGGATGTCATTCCAACAGGGCAGTTCCTTAGACTCAAGAGGAACTGCTCCACGGAAGCATCTTTTCAGAGGCACGCTGAGGATATGGCATATAGGTTTAAAGCTAGAGGGTATTCCAACAGACAGGTCAAATGAGCATGGACTAGAGCAAGAATTATTGTTTAAAAAAAAAGGCCAAAAGCGGATGAAGATACTGTGAGAACTATTACTAGGTATAATAATCACTGGGACAAGATTAAGGCAATTTTGAAGAAAGACAGATAATTCCCTAGATGTGATTATCTTTGAGTACCCCCAAATCACAGCCAGAAGGGCACTGATCCTTAGGGACTTTTTTTGTCCATAGTGAGCATGAAAAAGGCACTCCAACACAGAACTGGCTAATGGCCAGCTGGCCAAGAGTAGATAGTCACCCCTGTGGGAGATGTGTTTATTGAAGTAATATGTTGAGAACTAAAACTTTCTATACAGATGAAGACCATGTGTTTAAAATAAAACAATGGATAGACTGCAATTTCACAGGGGTGATCTACCTTCTGTTTTGCTCATGTCCCCTGTTCTACGTCGTAAAAATGACTAGAGGTTTAAATGAGAGAAAAAGGGAGCTAGGTATGATATTAAGAATGCAAACATAGATAGCCCCATAGGTAGAAACTTTGCGGAGAAACATGGATCTAAATATGATGAACTGTCTGCAATAGGCATTGAACAGGTTAAACCCAGGAGGAGGGGAAGAAATATAGACAAGATTTTGCTTGAGAAAGAATCAAAATACATGTATGTCTTGAACACCCTGACACCAATAGGCCTGAATGAGAAACTGGAGTTTGCAAGTTTCTTGTGACTCATGTGTGGTTTCCCTTTAAGGTTAGGCTTAGGTGGTGTGTTTCCAGAGCCGTAATAGACTCTATGCCTTATGCATTTATTATACTCTACTATTCAATTGATTCTAAGCAGATAAGATGTTATATCTAATAATAACAATTAGTAATATTGCCTTCTCATCTATTCACATGTATATAGGTTAAGGTAGAGGTGTATATACTATGTGCACTAACAATGTTTTTCTCGCGTAGTAATGCTATGCTCTTCACACAACAGAGTCAGGTAATCATCACAATAAAACTCTGGAACTAATTCATTTCAAAAGGGCTATTTAAGCTCTGAGATCATGTGTGGACAGCATCTGACGAAGCCCCTAAAGACCACCCACAAAGGGGAGGGGTGAAATGCGTTATCAATCCCGCATTTGAATCCAACCTGTATGCTGATCGGTCGGATGTGAACCAGGCCCTCTGCTTCTTGCTTTAGTTTGTTTGGCGGCACAATCCAGCTAGAACAAGGCATCTCAGGAGGTGAGCCAAATCACAGTGCAAAGGCATGCACAGCCTTTGAGCCCTCGATCCACAGCGTCATTGGTAACTTTATGACCTGGATACAAGACCTCTGGAGTGAGGTATCAGGAGAGTTTTTCCCATTACCGAGGATCCATAAGTGAATGGCCCAAGTGTGTTGAATGGAGACACTCTGTTTCTGCTGTTTTCTACCCACTATGTGCTCTATATACAGGCTATGATCATCTACCTCTGCATGTTAACATTGGGAACATTTCAAGGGAGCGTGCAGGAGCAGTAAGAGCCTCTAAAAACTTTCACAGTGACTGGTTACTCAGTTTCTTTTTCCATACTTAAGCATGTTATGTATATGTTTGGTTTATATTGAACAGACATCTGTGATTTGTTCATGTGTATGTGCATTCTTGCTAATTAACTCAGCAACACAGTATTTACTGGTGATTCCACTGAATTTCATCAATGCTGTATAAATCAATTTCAGTTTTTGGTAAAACCAGTGTCACACTTTGGCTTTAGTCATATTTTTACATTAACCCTTTTCTTTATCTGGTGTTTATATATATATATATATATATATATATATATATATATACTATAATTGCGTTTGTAATGCGTACGTCGCCATCGCCAGTTGCGCGCGCAGCAAAACGAAGCATTTAACCCAAAAAACCTAACCACCTAAAATGAAGTATTAACAAAACAAAAACAAAAAACACCTGCACAAAGCATTTAACCAAAAAACGTAACCGCCCGCATGAAATATTAACAAAAAAAAGTACCCGCCTAAAACGCAGTATTAACACACAAAAAAACGCTCACACAAAGTATTAACAGAAAAACACCTAATCGCACGCACAAAGTATTAACAAAAAAACAAACTAACTGCCTGCACGAAATAAAAACAAAAAAAACCTAACTGTATGCACAGAATAATAACAAAAAACCTAACCACCCGTACGAAGTATTAACAAAAAAACACCTAACCGCCTGCACGAAGTATTAACAAAAAAAACCTAACCACCTAAATGAAGTATTAACAAACTAAACATCTAACCGCCCGCACAAAGTATTAACAAAAAAAACTAACTGCCCCCACAAAATATTAACAATAAAAACTAACCGCCCGCAAGAAATATTAACAAACACCTAACGCAAAATGTACCTGTAAACCGCCAACTCCCACATCACAAAATAATAAAGTAATTAACCCCTAATACGCAAATTAAAATATTAACCCTTAAACCACCAAACCCCCACGACACAAACTACATAACATACTATTAACCCCTAAGCCCAAAAACCTCCACAATGCCAACTACCTAATTACAAGATTAACCCCTAAACTCAACCCCCCCTCCCACAATGCAAATACATCAATCTAATCACTAAGCCTGCCAAACTAAAACTCCATAAATTAACCCCAATTATTTTACAAGATTTAAGATTACATTAAAAAAAAACTATTACAAAAATGTAAAAAATCTAACATTACAAAAAAAAACCCCACTAAAATTACAAAAAAAAATAAATCTCAAATTACAGAAAAAAATAAACGTAATTATCCAAAACAATGTTTTTAAAGCTAAACTAATTCCCCCATTAAAAAACCCCCAAAATAAAAAAAAACCCTAATCTAACACTAAACTATCAATAGCCCTTAAAATTGTTTTTTTGTAGGGCATTGTCCTAAGTTAAACAGCTCTTTTATCCAAACAAAATTACAAAGTACCCCCTAACAGTTAATGACCCCCACCCAACCAACCCCCAAAATAAAATAAAAAAAACTTAAAGGGACATGAAACCAACATTTTTTATTTCATGATTTAGAAAGAGCATGCAATTTTAAACAACTTTCTAATTTACTAAAAAGCATATCTAGATAGGCTCAGTAGCTGCTTATTGGTTGCTGCACATATATGCATCGAGTGATTGGCTCACCCATGTGCACTGCAATTTCTTCAACAAAGGTTATCTAAAGAATGAAGCAAATTAGATAATATAAGTAAATTGGAATGTTGTATAAAATTGTATTCTCTATCTGAATCATGAAATAATTGTTTTGGGTTTAGTGCCCCTTTAAGTCTAAACTAAACAATAGCCCTTAAAAGGGCCTTTTGTAGGACATTGCTCTAAAGCGATCAGTTCCTTTAACCTAAATAAAGTACTAATTACCCCATAAAAGTAACCCTCCACCCACACAACCCCCAAATTAAAAAAAACCTGTCGAAAAAAGCTACCCATTGCTCCTAAAGAGGCATTTGCATGAACATTGCCTTTAAAAGGGCAATTAGCTATTTTGCTGCCCATTAATAAATTAAAAAAATCCCTAATCTAAAAAAAAAAAAAAACACCCGAAAAACCCCTCCAAAAAATCAAGTCTAACCTCGAAATAGGTACTCACAGTTCCTGAAGTCCTGTGGTGAAGGTCTTATTCCTGACGGCTCCAACTTCATCCAGTGCGGGGACATCTTCTATCTCCATCCGGTGCGAAGGTGGCGTGGACCAGAGGTGACCGCGGAGCAGGACCGGCGTGTGGGTTCTCCTTAATGCGGTCACCGCTGTACACTGAAGAATGAATGCAAGGTACCCCATTTATATTGAGGCACCTTGCATTCCTTTTGGCTGAAATTTAGAAATCAGCCAATAGGATGAGAGCTACTGAAATCCTATTGGTTGATTTCAAAATTTCAACCAATAGGAATGCAAGGTACCTAAATGGGGTACCTTGCATTCAATATTCAGTATGTGGCAGCGACTGCATGAAGAGGATCCTCCACACCAGTCCTGCCCTGCAACCGCCAGTCTTGCTCTGCGATCACTGGTCCAGTTTCGCGCTCAACTCTGCTCTGCGCCGCCTTCGCTCCGGATGAAGATAGAAGATGTCCCCCGCTGGATAAAGATGTTGCCACCTGGAAGAAGACCTTCACCGCCGGTCTTAAATAACTGTGAGTACCTATTTCAGGGTTAGGCTTAGGTTCTTTTTTTTTGGGGTGGGGTATTTAGATTAGGGATTTTTTAATTGGCAGCAAAAGAGTTGATTGCCCTTTAAAGGGCAATGCCCATACAAATGCCCCTTTAGAGGCAATGGGTAGCTTTTTTAGGTTTTTTAGACTTAGGTTTTTTTATTTTGGGGGGTTGTGTGGGTGGGGGTTTTACTTTTAAGGGGTACTTTGTCATTTTTTAAGGTAAAAGAGCTGTTTTATTTAACTTAGGGCAATGCCCTACAAAAGTCCTTTTTCTGCCAATTCTGAGCTGATGGTATTGCTGGATATCTTTGGATTTAGGGAATTAGCCATGATGTATTTTTCATCTGCTAAAGTAAGTTTCCTTGGCTGACTACTGCATCTGCAGTCCTCAACATTTATTTGTGCTGTTTCAGAAGAGCTTGGACAGCTAGTCTAAAAATCCCATGTCTGCTTTGAAATTTCTGCCTGGGAAAGAATTGGCTGATGTAGTGTATCTACCTTTATGTCTTATTGTTGTGCTCAGTCTTGCCATTGTGTATAGCGTTTTTGAAATTAAACTGTCAAAGCCACTATTGGAGAGATGCAGTTAAAACATTTATATTGTATAGCCAATTAGCACATCTAGGCAAATATCCCTGCTTGCATTTCACCAGAAGTATTCTGTATACATTGTTGCCAATGCACCAGAGAACTATGGGCAAGATATGCAAATGATAACCTCATAAGGATATTTCTGTGGTTAAACACAGTACTGGAAACAAAAAGCTTAAAATATGTTATATCTCATTTTCATATCTTACAGCTTAAGTTCCGAGATCCACGCAGTGGACTTATAAGATGATAAAGGTCTTTAAGCTTCGTTATTTAATGTAGCATTTTTTTTACATGCTTTATATCTGTGATTTTTATTTTCTATTTTTTTCACTAAATTTGATTACTGTTTATATTGTGCCTAAAAGATTGTCTGTGATTTACTATGTAATATGTGTAAGACCATGAAAAAACATTCTAATAGATTAATAAATTCGATTTAGGGGCCAGCTTCAGAATTGGGACATGTCCTTTGTATTCAATTAAATATTTTAAATGGTTCACACTAATATAATCGAAATATATTTATATTTCAACAAAGATTTTAGATTCATTAACAGGTAAATAAGCCAGCTACCTAAGTGCGTTTCATCTCTTGAGAAAGAATGTATGTCAGGTCCAATGGAACAGTACATTTTATATGGATATGTGGACACAAGAATACCAAGAGATATAAGATTTAGCATCATATGTGAAAGAAAAAAGAAAAGTTATTTGATGTCTGTAAAGTCAAGACGTACCCAATAAGCCATAATTGAACAGTTTTTTTTTCTTCTTCCATCTTCCAAAAATTTTATTTTATAAGCAATACACAATGGGCTTTAGTGAAATATGAATTACATTTTAATATTGGTATCCAACCATATGTATTAAGCTGAACACATTAAAGAGTTGAAAGTAATGTACTAACACCAACATAAGAATATAGTTATTATAAAATGTTAAAGGGACAGTCTACTTGTTTTTTTCTATTGGTTAAAAAGATAGCTATCACCTTTACTACTAATTATCCAGATTTGCATAACCAACATTGTTATATTAATATACTTTATAAACTCTGTTTGTCTGTTTCTAAGCCCCTGCAGGTCTCCCCTTATCTCAGTGCTTTCTGTTAGCTTTTTAAATCTTACACAACAGCCAGACAGTGCTAGTTTATATGTGCCATATAGACAACTTTGTGCTCAATCCTGTGGAAAATGATAATGGTTATACAAAACCAGCACTAATTGGCTAAAATACAAGATTGTAAAAAACACTGACATAAGAGCGCACTCTGCAGGGGCTTAGACACAAGGTAATCGCAGAGGTAAAAAGTGTATTAATATAACCGTGTAGGTTATGCAAAAGTGGGGAATCAGTATTAAAGGGATTATCTATCTTTTTAAACAATAACAATTTTCAAGTAGTCTGTCACTTAAATAAATGAGTATGATAAAATTAAGAAATACAATAAGTACCTGAAAATTTAGTATTCCCATATTTTGTAATAGGTTAGACATTTTAAATATTACATAATGTATACAAAATGTTTAATCTCTACAGCTGTATGAAGACTTTATTTGTATTGTTATGTGCCTTATACATATAGACATTTTACTGTAATAACTTGAAAAGTATTCTTTCTTTGTTTCTTCATATTCCAAAGAATAAAACTTAATAATCTCAATTTTTTTAAAAATAAAATATTTATAACTGCAAATTAAATAATTTTGTAATTTAAAATCTATATAACTATTTCAAAGATTGTATCTCTGTGTGTTCTCATATACTGAGAAGACTGCACATCCATATATCTTCAAAAATCAGGTGTAAGTGACATCTAGTCTGCAGTCAAGTGCCACTGTGATATTGTCTTGTCAGTAAACGTGGTCAGTATCAGTAAACGGGCTGTCATCCAAGATTCAGACGGTCATTCTAAGACATTTCTTTACCTTCAATTACTTGCGAGTCATGAATGTCAGAAGAAGAAAGCGAACATTAGAAAGGCATTATACACAGCAGCTCTTCAAATGTGATTACTTTTACTCTCCATCAATCACGTTAAGAGAATTCTTCAAGCACATTTGATAGGCCTATTTTTCATGGGGAAAAAAAACACTAGATGCAGCTAGTGATGTGAGTTTTTATAATACAATAATAGGAACTGTGAACTTATGCCAAGTCCTTTTTTTTATAATTAGCAAGGGGATATATGTTGTAATGAAACTAAAATAACATAAAATAAATGTAGACACTTTTTTATACTCTACATAATAATAATAAAAATGCAATTAATAATTTAGATAATTCCATCAAATAAATTATAAAGTATAATTCCCTCCCCCCCTTTTTGAGCTTCACAAAGAGATTTTATATATATAAATCTTTAGTTGAAGTGACAATGGATTATATTGCGGGTGACACTGGGGGATATTTATCAAAGCGTCAACCGAAAATACGCTGGAAGATTGATCCACCGTAGTTATCAAAGCGTCAACATCGGCAAATGTTGAAATTTGTGACGTAACATACGATCCCGTGATCTCAATCCGACGCATATCGATTTGAGCTGAAAAACTGTGAAATTCGAGCAGAATTGTTTTCATTCGCACTCCTATTCGACACTATTTGAACCTCTCACGAAGTTATAAAAAATTCTACAGTTACGCTTGCGACTTTTCCGCCTCAGCGTACCTGGTTTTCAATCCGCCACCCTTCAGGTCGCAGATGCCATAGAACTCAATGGGAGTCGGAAAACACAGAAAGCTTATGTTCAATGCTGCAAGAGAATGAAGTATATTACATAATAAAAGTAAATTAGAAACTTTATTAAAATTGTATACCCTTTCTAAATCAAACAATATTATTGCTCCACATTTGGTGCACTAGTAGATATAGGGATAAAAATTAAAAATACATTACTACTGATGGATTATGCTACAACTTTGTCTCTCATTACAAATCAAGGGGACAATATTATTTCTACATATTTGGTGCAAAGTTTTGCCCCAAACTTATCGCACTAATAGATATAGAGATAAAAATGAAATAAATACACAACATAATATAGCTAACTTCCTTTTTATTTTTTGGAAAAATCTATGTGCACCATATTTAAGCCATGTAATACAAGTTCCACTCTCCACTTCATGCCATATTTGACGCAACACTTTACGCACCAATTATGACACAAACTCCTAAATAACCCACAAACTAGTGAATTTTTTCACCACTTTTGATTGGAATATGCATAATCACATGATTTATGACATCAGCCAATCTAATTCAGATACACATCATAAACTATCACTAACAAATCAAATTGCTCGATACTTGTGTCATTGATCACTCATCAGAACTTGTAAGTGCCATTTGTTACATTGTGTATTATACTTTGAACGTATGTATATGCTATTTTCAGTGTATTTCTTCCTACATTTGAATTTCTTTTTCAGTAAGAAATTGTACATACATATTTTAGTATGTACACACACACACACATATATATATATATATATATATATATATATATATATATGTGTGTGTGTGTGTGTGTGTGTGAGTATACATACTAAAATATATATGTACAATATTAAAAAGAATTTGAATAATTCACTATCCACTTTGCACCAAATATGTCGCTACTTTCTATATTCGCAATTAGTCCTGCTCAGAAAAAGAATACATTTACAATATATACAGTAATGTGCTAAAGAGAAATGTGCTTGTTCGTGGACAGTAATGAAATTATTTCAATAAAGTTGGGAAAAACCCGAATAGCCGCAACATCGATGAATGTTAGTTAACACCAGTCCGATGCTCTTCGCACCGTACTTGACGCGCGTGTTTTTGACAAATAAGGAGATCTTATCCAGATCCGTGGACGCAATGTTTGGCGAGCATATTGATGCCCACGAATGCAATATAGTTGGCGCTTTGATAAATATGTCCCACTTTTGTGCATTACTTCACATTACACAAACGTAACAGTCTCCAAGTAACTTTCTATATAAGGAAGCACGGCTATTAATGTGCTTTACTATTTTATATGAAATTATTATATATAAGCCCTTAAGAATGTGGATTATATCTGGTATGGTGTGCATACTGGTGTGTTATATTTATATGCAGCGGTTTCAGTCATGGTTATCATATTGTTTTTAATTGGAAAATAATGCAGTTTCTATGTATATAGATAGAGTATATTTGTATATTATAATCATTTTGATCCACTGCAAGATTAGATGGATAATGATTGACGGTATACACTTTAGCAACAGATGTTGCCAACCAGAAGTGATGTAAAATAGACTTCCTGTCTTGCGATCATTGAGTGTAACACATGGGTTAGCATTCCAGATATTACACCATTTGTATTGCACTCAGTCTTAAAAGGACAGTCTACAATATATTTTTTATTCTTTTAAAAGATAGATAATCCCTTTATTACCCATTCCCCAGTTTTGCATAACCAAACACAGTTATATTAATATACTTTTAACCTCTGTGATTATCTTGTATCTAAGCATCTTCTGACAGCCTCCTGATCACATGACTTTATATTTATTATCTATTGACTTAAATTTAGTACTGTGTTGTGCTAAATCTTAAATAACTCTGTGGGCGTGATCACGTTATCTATATTGCCCACAAGAACTAGCAGACTCCTGGTGTGAAAAGCAAATAAAAAAGCATGTGATTAAGAGGCTGCCTATAGTAGCTTATAAACAGGCAAAAATGTAGAGGTTTAAGTGTTAAGTATATTAATATATCAGTGTTGGTTGTGCAAAGCTGGGGAATGGGTTGTAAAGGCATTATCTATCTTTTGAAACAATAACAATGTTAGTGCAGACTGTCCCTTTAAATTTTCCATAAAATCATTCTAAAATAACTTCAACAATACTTTTCATACCCTTTAGAAATTAGAATCAGGAATCAGAGTGGGCCAAAATCCCAGTTGAAAGTGTAGAAATCGTATTCAGAGCTACAGAAAGCGCTTGATTGCAGTTATTGTCTCCAACGGTTGTGGTACAAAATATTAAATAAAGAGTAAACATATTTTTCCCATGCCATTCTCATTTGTTTTACTATTTAAAGTGATATGTGAAGTCATAAATAAAAAGCGAAGTTTCTGTTTTATAACATTTGAAATAAAGAATAGTGGATACCAATTATTTTGTCAATTTGTTTTCCTAAAAAAGGGGTAACTATATATATATATATATAATTCTTGTATCAAGCACTCGCGTTTCACACCACCAAAAACAGCACTCTCCATAAAGGAAATTCATTGTAACAAGACCGGAGAGTACCATTTTTACAGTAGGCATTATGCATTCCGGTAGCCTTCTCCTGGCATCCACCACACCCATATATTGATGTTGCTTCTGGAGACAGTTTGGAACTCTGAAGTGAGTGATGCAACAGATATGTGAATTTTACACGCTATGTGCATCGGCAATGGACAGCCCCTTCTCTGTGAATTAGCATGGTCTGGGGCTTCCTAGCTGGACTGATAATGAACCTAGATTCTTCCAATTCACAATAATAATACTTACAGATGACCATGGCAGATCTAGGGCCAACATTTGATGAACTCTCTTGTGACAAAAGCTGCATACTATGTCAGTGCCTTATTTAAAGTCACTGATCTCTTCAGTAAAATATCCATTGTACTGAGTGCCAATGTTTGTATGGAGATGTCATGGCCGTGTATATATATATATATATATATATATATATATATATATATATATATATATACATACATACATATATATATATATATATATATATATATATATATATATATATATATATATATACATACAGTATATATGTATGCGTGTGTATGTATATATATATATATATATATATATATATATATATATGTTATCCAGACCCATGCCACACCCTTGCAATCTTTGTAATTACCTGGGTGCAACTTCACAATTCTTGTATTTACGTTTGTAGAAAGGATTCACTCACAGGATTTTTCTAAAATTTCAAACTTCCTTTATTTTTAATCCATTAAAAACAGTTTGACGTTTCGGCTGGAAAAGCAGCCTTTTTAAAAACAGTTCAATAAAGTGCAAACTATGACTAAAGTGCTCTGACTGTAATACAAACAATCTCCTCTATTTAAATTATCCAAGACCCACCCCTTGTGCACATGGTCACTTCACCAATTAAAAGCTTATTACACACTGATAGAAATACAACAAGGATATTCCCCCTTTCTGACATTTATTTCATTCAGCTTTATTTGATCACTCAAAAAGTATATGATATTAGCTCAAATTCAAACTCTTTTTCTTCATACCACAGATCAGTATAATCCTTCTTTGTTAAGTAATTTACAAGTCTCTTAGTCATAATAATGCAAACTCCCATCCTGGGTTTTCCCCAAATCAATAGGCTTATTTACATTCATATGGGCATTATATTGATTGTATGTAAACAAAGTCATGTGTTGTACCTCCGTGTGTATATATACGCCCCCTGTTTGCATCCTTGTTGTATCGATACTGGTGGGTAATAGACTTTTAATTGGTGAAGTGCACACAGCACAAAGGATGGGACTGTTTAAATTAAAGGGATTGTTTGTATTACAGTCAGAGTACTTTATAGTGATAGTATGCTCTATAATGAACTGTCTTGAAAAAGGCTGGTATTCCAGCCGGAACGTCAACCTGTTTTTAATGGATTAAAATAAAGGAAGGTTTCTTTCTATTTTCTATTAACCCTACCTATATCTTAGTTTTGTATTATATAAAGAAGGGACTGAAAATTGCAAACTGTATACACCTTATAAAAGTGCATACTTTTCTTTACTGACACACACACTGGATCCAAAGTATAGAACTAGTAGATCTCATTTTGTCTTGTAGTCACCCACCTTCATTTGTGGTCCAATAGGTTTGATGTCTTTATTAAACTTCCGGGGGTCTTTATTATGTTTAAATTTAAATGTGCAGACAATCCATCTTTCATATATCTTAATATTCTTAAAGGAATACTAAATCCAAAATTTTTCTTTAAAGGGACAGTTAACACCAGGTTTTTTGTTGTTTTAAAAGATAGACAATCCCTTAATAACCCATTCCCCAGTTTTGCATAACCAACACAGTTATAATAATACACGTTTTACCTCTGTAATTACCTTGTATCTAAGCATCTTCAGACTGCTGCTTTTATTTCAGTTCTTTTGACAGACTTGTATTTTAGCCAATCAGTGCTCACTCCTCTGTAAATTCCTGTGCATGAGCTAAATGTTATCTATATGAAACACATGAACTAACGCCCTCTAGTGGTCAAAATGCATTCAACTTAGAGGCGGCCTTCAAGGACTAAGAAATTAGCATATGAACTTCTTAGGTTTAGCTTTCAACTAAGAATACCAAGAGGATGTCTGGATAATATGGTATCTCACAGCGCTTACACAATGTTCCTACTAGCTCCTGGGTGCTATAAGGGTACCTAGCCCACCCTTAATTGAAAGTCTTAAAAATGGGAAAGACCTAGGAGCGCCAAAGATAGGCAGAGGAACTAAATGGACAACTATCGGGCGGAATTGTATAATATACAAAGAAAAAATGGTGGATAAATGTTGTGTATAAAGATCCTCACAGATAATTAATAATTATAGATAGTTCAATTCTTAAAAAGTAAGTGCAAAATCAATACAATTTATTACAATTAAAACACATCAGGTAAAATCATGGATCCATGGCACAATAAGCACAGTTTATATAGACATAAATTCCATAAAACAATACCATATTATAACATATAATAAAAGCGAATGGATATAAAATGGGTAATAAAATAATGTTGGGCAAATGTGGCTGTGAATGGGAACGATATCCGCTATACACAGTGCAAGGAGTGCTTTAAAATTGCACAAAATAAACACAATAAAGTGGCAATAGCTGAAACAAAGATGTGGGGTACCCCCTCAAGGTGTGAACAATGTGAAAAGTGATCGTGGCTGTCAAAACAGAAAAAATGAAAAAATCGAAAAACAAAATATGTAGAAAAAATGGGAAAAAATGAAAAAATATGAAAAATTGTTTATATTATAGTGTCCGTGGTTAAAGTCAGTGATGAAAAAAAGTTATGATCAATGTTAGTGATACAAAATTCCAAATGAGATGAGTGTTGTTAGTGAAACTTCCTTAAGTCTCCTCAGAAAAAGTTTCCAAACAATGTAAATGTGGTAGGTGAGGGAATGTCCGGTATACCCTGGGTGCAATCTCTATATCCAATCTGTAAAGAAATTCACAATGGTGCAATAAAGTTTACAAATGAACATATAATGTAAGAAAAAAGCTCACCAATTCTGCAAGTCTTGAAAAAGGCTCAGATTTGGGCCGAAACGCGTTGGCAGAATTGGTGAGCTTTTTTCTTACATTATATGTTCATTTGTAAACTTCATTGCACCATTGTGAATTTTTTTTACAGATTGGATATAGGGATTGCACCCAGGGTATACCGGACATTCCCTCACCTACCACATTTACATTGTTTGGAAACTTTTTCTGAGGAGACTTAAGGAAGTTTCACTAACAACACTCATCTCATTTGGAATTTTGTATCACTAACATTGATCATCACTTTTTTTCATCACTGACTTTAACCACGGACACTATAATATAAACAATTTTTCATATTTTTTCATTTTTTCCCATTTTTTCTACATATTTTGTTTTTCAATTTTTTCTGTTTTGACAGCCACGATCACTTTTCACATTGTTCACACCTTGAGGGGGTACCCCACATCTTTGTTTCAGCTATTGCCGTTATTGTGTTTATTTTGTGCAATTTTAAAGCACTCCTTGCACTGTGTATAGCGGATATCGTTCCCATTCACAGCCACATTTGCCCAACATTATTTTATTACCCATTTTATATCCATTCGCTTTTATAATATGTTATAATATGGTATTGTTTTATGGAATTTATGTCTATATAAACTGTGCTTATTGTACCATGGATCCATGATTTTACCCGATGTGTTTTAATTGTAATAAATTGTATTGAATTTGCACTTACTTTTTAAGAATTGAACTATCTATAATTATTAATTATCTGTGAGGATCTTTATACACAACATGTATCCACCATTTTTTCTTTGTATATTATACAATTCCGCCTGATAGTTGTCCATTTAGTCCCTCTGCCTATCTTTGGCGCTCCTAGGTCTTTCTTATTTTTAAGAATACCAAGAGAACAAAGCAAAATTGGTGATAAAAGTAAATTGGAAACTTGTTTAAAATTACATTCCCTATTTGAATCATGAAAGGTTTTTTTTTGGACTTGACTGTCCCTTTAATGATTCAGATAGAGCATGCAATTTTAAGCAACTTTCTAATTTACTCCTTGCTATCTTTATTTTAAAAAGCAGGATTTTAAAGCTTAGGAGCCGTCTCATTATTGGTTCAGAACTTGGGTTACATTGGTTGAATGTAGTGACCAATAAGCAAGCGCTATCCAGGGTGCTGAACTTAAAATGTTCCGGCTCCTAAGCTTTACATCCCTGCTTTTTAAATAAAGATAGCAAGAGAGCGAAGAAAAATTGATAATAGGAGTAAATTAGAAAGTTGCTTAAAATGGCATGCTCTATCTGAATCATTAAAGAAAAAAATGTGGGTTTAGTATCCCTTTAAAAGGACAGTAAAGTCATAATTAGATATTCATAACTCAGAGCAAACAATTTTAAACAACTTTCGAATTGATTTTGTTTTATTTAATTTGCTTCCTTCTCTTGTTATCCTTTGCTGAATGGTTTATCTAGGTAAGCTCAGGAGCAGCAAAGAACCTAGGTTCTAGCTGCTGATTGGTGGCTGACATATTTATACCGATTGTCATTGGTTAGAAACAAGTTGTGCTTTGCTGCTCCTTCAACAAATGATACCAAGAGAACAAAGCAAGTTTAATAATATAAGTCAACTGGAAGTTGTTTAAAATTGTACGTTCTACCTAAATCATAAAATAAACATTTTCATCCCTTTAATAGGTTCTTATATTGTTATTTTAAATGCTTATATTTGTACAAGTTTTATATTCAAAAAGTGATTATTTTTTTTCGTTGAAAAATGTATGTATTAAAATAGTAACAAACATATACATATATGCTCAAGAATTTTACAAAAAAGAAATGTGAAAGCCAAGAAAGGCCCATCGAAACTGTCAAAAAATGTCTGCCCTGAAGAAGTTCCTGGAAGGAAATAGCAGAAGAAAGTATTTTTATAGATAAAACAAAACAATATAATTATATTTTATGGTGAGGAGTATATTCTGAATGGTGTATGAACTGTTTGTGTTTGTTTAGTATGACTGCCACATACATATTATGGATGGTAATTACCCAGCATCTAACTCTCAAACAAGTTCAACATCTGTTCTGAACCTTTAGCATCTGCCTGGCTATGCTTTGTGTGTGTGTGAACAGACTTTTTTGATCAGTACTGAGCAGTTCTGTTATTACTATAATGACTAACTTTGTCCCAGGCTGTACGGACATAATTTGCATATCATAAATTCTAATGTTCAGTTTGATTGTAAATAATTCAGCACAAGTTAGTTTGCTAAGTTCTAAGGTCAGAAAAATAGCTTGTTTATTTGCTGCTTATACTTAAAGGGACAGTCTAGACCAGAATTTTTATTGTTTCAAAAAGGTAGATATTGAGGCCCATTTATCAAGCTCCGAATGGAGCTTGAGGGCCCATGTTTCTGGCGAGTCTTCAGACTTGTCAGAAACAGCAGTTATGAAGCAGCGGTCTAAAGACCGCTGCTCCATAACCCTGTCTGCCTGCTCTGATGAGGCGGACAGATATTGTCACAATTCAGCCCGATCGAGTACGATCGAGTTGATTAACACCCCCCTGCTGGCGGCCGATTGGCCGCGAGTCTTCAGGGGGCGGCTTTGCCCCAGCAGCTCACAAGAGCTGCTGGTGCAATGCTGAATACGGAGAGCATATTGCTCTCCGCATTCAGCAATGTTTGTCGGACCTGATCCACACTGTCGGATCAGGTCCGACAGACATTTGATAAATAGGCCTCTATGCCTTTACTACTCATTCCCCAGCTGTGCACAACCAACATTGTTAATATACTTTATAACATTTAAACCTGTAAATTTCTGCCTGTTTCTAAGACACTAAAGACAGCCTCTTATCACATGCTGTTTTATTTGCTTTTCACATCAGGAGGCTGCTAGTTTATGTGAGCCATATAGAAAACATTGTGCTAAAGCCAATGGGTTGTGCCAGACAATGCACTAATTGGATAAAATGCAAGTCAATAGATAATATATTAAAGTCATGTGATCAGGGGGCTGTCAGAAAAGGCTTAGATACAAGGTAATCACAGAGGTAAAAAGTGTATTAATTTAACTATGTTGGTTATGCAAAACTGGGGAATAGGTAACAAAGAGATTATCTATCTTTTTAAACAATAACAATTTTGGAGTAGACTATCCCTTTAAAGGACCGTTAACTGTTTCACTGCTAAGTCTTTTTTTTCTTTCCATAAAGCAGGGAGAGTCCACAACTCAATTGCTTACTGTTGGGAAATACAACACCTGACCACAAGGAGGAGGCAAAGACACCTCAGCCAAAGGCCTAAATATCCTTCCCACTACCCTGATCCTGCCAGTCATTCTTTGCCTTTTGTCACTAGAGGAGGTGGCAGAGAAGTGGCAGTAGATTCAGATAGTCATGTAATGGGTATGTTCCCTTCAAGAGAAGACTGGAGTTCTAAGTAATCATATAAACCTCTTAGTGAGAGTATTGATGAAAGTTATAGTCTAGAGATGCAGGGAAAGTTTTTCTGCTAAACAATCCAGACTGTTAGCTAACAATCAGTGTTGACGAGTTTCACTGCTTGCTTTTATTCACTCAGGTCCCTGTCAGAGCATTGCTAAAAGGCTGTCACACTTGAGAGACTGTATCTGTTCCACAGCTAGGATTCTAGAGGGTAATTCTGTTTTATTGTTATAGCATGGACTCCTGTATAGAGTCAGAGTGTGACTCTTCGAAACCTCAATAGGATCAAGGTTTAACATCTCCTTTAGGGAGATTATTGGGAACAGTTATGAGGATTTTTATGTTCTGCATTAGGTTTGGGCTCATAAGATTGTGTGCTTTTGGCTTTGGAACAGACAGATTTCACTTTTGTTTTTGAGTGTTGCACAGCTCTTATAAGCTTAGCACTCTTTTGCATAGCAGGGGAAGTCCTGTCTTGCACACCACGTGACCGGGTGTGGTCTTTTTAACTTCCTTGCAATCCTGCTGCAGAAAGCACTCACTGATCATTTGTCTGGGTCTAGGAAGTGGTGAATGCCCCAGCCATTGGGATTGTAAAGGTGCCTGTTTTTATTTAAAACGCTTGTTTTTTGTAACATTTTTTATTCCATCTATGGAATTACATACCAAAGCTATGGAGGACTCTGATACTACGTTAGAAGGTTCCACTCCTTCTGTAGTGAATAATAATACCTGTTTATATTGTGAGGAAGCTGTGGTTTTCCTGACTGCTCAATTTTGTTCCAATTGCCTAAGCACTGTTTAAAGTCTAAGAAGGGAGCTACGTCTGCCCATAGCGCAATTAGTCCCTCTGATCAATTAACCTTTCAGGATTCTATGACCCGAGAGATTTCTGCCCTTTCTACTCATACCGCTTCACAAGCAGTTCCTCGCGGCACAGCTAATTCTCAATCTGAAGGGGGCCTTTTTCCTGTGGATTTTACAGCATAGCTACAATCGGTGTTTGCAGCCCTGAATGCTTTACCTATCTCTGGGAAATGTAAGAGAAAGGTTAAACATAGTTACCCCCCACTAAGAGTCATCTAAATTCCTATCGGATCTAACTTGCTTGTCTTAGCTATCTGAGGATGAGTTAACCTCTGTAGCTTCAGAGGGTGAACTTTTTGAGTCGGAGATGTCTGTTACTAAGTCTCCTCTGGCGGAGGAACCCTCCTTTAGCTTCAAATTTAAACATCTACGTTTCTAACTAAAGGAGGTCCTGTCTACGCTAGAGGCTACAGAGGCTAAGCTACCTGAGGAACCTAAGATCCCTAAATTAGACAGGGTCTACAAAGACAGGAAGGTTCCATAGAATTTTCCTGTACCAGTTCATATGGCGAACATTATTAGTAATGAATGGGAAAGAATCGGAACTTCCTTTTCTCCCTCTGCAACTTTTAAGAAATTGTTCCCGGTCCCTGACTCTCAAATAGAATTGTGGGGTTCCATCCCTAAGGTGGATGGCTCAATTTTAACGCAAGCTAAGCGTACTACTATCCCCCTTGAGGATAGTTTGTCCTTTAGAAAACCTATGGACAAGAAGTTGGAAACCTTCCTGAGGAGAATGTTCCAACACACAAGATTTGTATTCCAACCGGTGGCAGCAGTAGCCACGGTAGCTGGAGCAGCTACCTACTGGTGCAACTCTCTGTCTGAACTTATTGAGGTGGAATCTCCCTCGAGGCTATTCAGGAGAGAATTAAGGCATTATGAATCACTAACTCCTTTATCTGTGATGCAAATATGCAAATTATATCCCTGAACGCAAAGACTTCAGGTTTTGCAGTTCTAGCCAGCCAGGCTTTCTGGTTGAAGTCTTGGTCTATGGATATGACTTCTAAATCTAGGTTACTTTCTCTCCCCCTCAAGGGGAAGATCTTATTCAGATCAGGTCTTGACTCCATCATTTCCACGGTTACTGGAGGGAAAAGAGCCTTTCTATCACAGGATAAGAAGAACAGACCTAAGGGACGACAGTCTACAAATTTGCGTTCATTTCGTTCGGACAAGTCCCAACATTCTAAATTCTCATCCAAGCCTGAGCAGCCCAAGAGTACTTGGATGCGGGCTCAGTTCTGGAACAAATCCAAACAGACAAAGAAGCCCTCCAATAACAAATCGGCATGAAGGGGCGGCCCCCGATCCAGGATTGGATCAAGTAGGGGACAGATTGTCGTTTTTCTCAGATGTTTGGTTTCAGGATGTTCAGGACCCTTGGGTCCTGGAGATCGTATCTCAGGGATACCGGATAGGATTCAAGTCCCATCCGCCCAGAGGCAGATTCCTTCTCTCGAGACTGTCTACAAGACTAGAGAAGAGGACTGCCTTTTTAGGTTGCGTACGGGATCTAGTCTCTTTAGGAGTGATTCAAACCTCTTTGTGGTTCCCAAAAAGGAGGAAACTCTTCAGTCAATTCTGGATGTGAAGTATATAAACAAATTTCTAAGCGTCGCATCCTTCAAGATGGAGACACTAAGATCAGTCCTTCCTCTGGTTCAGAAAGAACAGTTTATGATTACCATAGACCTGAAGGATGCATACCTTCATGTTCCGATACACAAAGAACATTTTCAATTCCTGAGGTTTGCATTTCTTGACCACCACTTCCAGTTCATAGCACTTCTGTTTTACTTAGCTGCTGCTCCAATAATATTAACAAAGGTTCTGGGAGCTCTCCTAACAGTTGCCAGAACACAAGGCATCACAGTAGCACCTTACCTGGATGATATCTTGGTACAGGCACCATCTTTTCATCTAGCAAAGGAGCACTCAGAATTCCTTCTAAGTCTTCTTCAGTCACATTGATGGAAGATAAACTTTGAAAAGAGCTCTCTTACTCCAAATACCAAGGTGAATTTCCTGGGTACAGTTATAGACTCGGTATCCATGAAGATCTTTCTAACGGATCAGAGATGTTGCAAGCTAACATCAGCTTGCCTTGCCCTCCAGGCCTCCCTAAGTCCTTTGGTGGCCCAATGTATGGAGGTGATTGGCCTCATGGAGTCTTGTATGGACATCATTCCCTTTGCCATATTCCACCTCAGACCCTTACAACTATGCATACTGAGACAATGGAATGGTGACCATTTGGACCTGTACCTACAGATAATACTGGAAAGCCTGTTGATAGATTTGTTCTCTTTGTGGCTCTGTCAAGATCAACTTTCCTATGGCACATGCTTCTTGAGACCATCCTGGGGGATTGTGACTACGGACGCAAGTCTATCGGGCTGGGGAGCCATTTGGTGTGACAGGAAGGCACTGGATCTGTGGACTCAGGATCAATATCTTGGAACTTTGGGCAATATTCAATGCCCTGAAGGCTTGGCCCCTTCTGGGTTCATTCCAGTTTATCAGATTCCAATCAGACAATATAACGTTGGTAGCCTACATCAACCATCAGGGAGGAACAAGGAGTTCCTTAGAGATGAGAGAGGTTTCTCAGATCCTAGAATGCACGGAGACCCACAACTGTATGCTGTCAGCTATCAACATTCCGGGTGTAGACAACTGGGAAGCAGACTTCCCCAGCAGGAAATCTTTTCACCCAGGGGAATGGTCTCTCCAGCCCGAGGTATTTGCAGAGATATGCTCCAGATGTGGGATGCCAGAGATAGACCTTATGGACTCCCGTCTAAATGCCAAACTACCCAGGTATGGGTTGAGATTGAGGGATCCTCAAGCAGAAATATTAGATGCTCTAGCGGTTCCCTGGTGGTTCAGATTCATATATCTATTTCCTCCATTACCTCTTCTCCCCCGTGTGGTGGCTCTGATCAAACAAGAACAAGCACTGGTGATTCTAAATGCTCCATCCTAGCCGTGAAGGTCTTGGTTCGTGGATCTGGTGGGGATGTCCTCATCTCCTCCATGGAGCTTACCCTGTCACAGGGAGCTGCTACTACAGGGTCCAATCCTACATCAAAATCTATATTCACTGAGGCTGACTACGTGTAGATTGAACGCTTAGTCTTAGCCAAGAGAGGTTTCTCTGAGAGTGTTATTGACACTTTGATTCAAGCTCGTAAGCCAGTTACTCAATGCATCTACCATAAGGTGTGGCAGACTTATCTGCACCGGTGTGAAGAGCGTGGCTTTTCTTGGCATAAGGTTTGTATCTTTTCTACAGGATGGACTGGAGAAGGGTTTATCTTTTAGTTCCCTGAAGGGACAGATATCGGCCCTGTCGGTGTTGCTGCACAAGAGATTAGCTGAGCTTCCGGATGTGCTGTCCTTTTTTAAGGCCCTGACTAGGATCAGGCCTGTGTTTAGAAGGGTGGCTTCACCTTGGAGTCTCAACCTTGTTCTTCATGTGTTGCAGCAGGCTCCGTTTGAGCCAATGCATAATGTTGACATTAAACTATTGTCCTGGAAGGTTCTGTTTCTGTTGGCTATTGCCTCTGCTCGCAGAGTCTCTGAGATTTCTACCCTGCAGTGTGACCCCCCCCATCTTGATTTTCACACCAATAAGGCAGTTTTGCATGATGCGATTAATCGCAATTTTAAATTGCCACGATTTTAAATGGTGGGAGTATGTGATTTTTTTATATAAAAACGGGTTCTGTTTGTGATCTCAGTTGCAGCCGATCAATCTATGTCTAAAAGCAGAGCCCATGCAGGAGAGTGATGAGGAGGGAAAGTCACTTACTTATACTTCCCCCTAGGGACGTCTGCAGTCTGAAACTTAGGGTATGTACTATGGCTGCACGGTTAATCGTATGATGCGATTAATGGCGATTTTAAATTTCAGCAGTATGCAATTTTTTTTGCCGTACAGTCAGCCACATCGGAGGATTTTTTTTTATATAAAAAAAATCGCATACTCCCACGATTTAAAATCATGGCAATTTAAAATCGCGATTAATCGCATCATGCAAATAATCATGCAGCCCTATTTCCTTCCTCAGGTGGTGTCAGATCGCAACATTAATCAAGACATTGTTGTTCCTTCCTTTGTGAAGGAATGTTTGCTTCACAATCTAGATGTGGTTCGTGCCTTGAAATTTTACCTTTAGGCTACTAAGGAGTTCAGACAATCTTCATCTTTGTTTGTCATCTATGCAGGTAAATGTAGGGGTCCGAAGGCCACTACGTCTTCCTGGTTGAGGAGTGTCCTCTACCTAGCTTATGAGACAGCAGGACAACAGCCTCCTGAGAGGATTACAACTCATTCCACTAGAGCAGTAATTTGTATAATGGGTCTTTTCATATACAGGGGAAGAGGGAGGTTCTGCTATCTGCCCCTTTCAGTGGGTGTCCCAGGCTTATCTTATGAAGAGTGTTAAATTGGGAGCTTATAAGTAAGTTTTTTCAGGGTTTTTATATCAGTATCTGTGCATATTTGTCTTTATAGTAGTGTCTAGTACATGCAAGGGATATAATGTTAAAGGGATATAAAGGTCAAAAATGATACGTGGATAGATACATTTCAATGTGAAATAGAAGCAGTTTTTTAATATACTTCTGTTAGTAAAATGCTTCTACTAAAAGTTATGACTGTTTTTCCAGTGGCATACGCACATATGCTGTGAGTTAACAGTAGCTTGTATATGACACAAATTACACCTTCAGAAGCAATACAAACCACAGCCACCTCTCTGAGCAGGTATGGTATTTGAATACAGGTGCACGGCCCTTACAGCATATGTGCGTATGCCACTGAAAAAACAGTCATGACTTTGACTAGAAGTATTTTTGCTAATTGATGTATATTGCAAAAATGCTTATGTTTAAAAATGAAATACATCTATGCACATTTTGATTTTCACCAATCTATCCGTTTACTGCATTAGTTCCATGACACCTTAGAGAATAAACTTCAAGGCAGCTGTGTTGCAATGCATGAATAAAAAAATGAATAGACAAAAAAAATTATTTTGTTAATAAAGAATCAGATATTACAAGACACACTTCATCAAGTCTCATAAGCATTTTGCAGTAACTTGTTTTTTAAGAGATAAACCAAAGTAAAGTTTAAATAATTAAAATCTATAAACACAGTACTTTTTTTTTTATCTATTCTGCATTGATATTATTATGCTAATTATATACCATCACAAAGGATATATACATGTGATGTGAGTTTGCACCTTTTTTACTTTATTCCATAATTAAAATATTTTTTTTTTCATGCATTCTAACTTTCAGTTATCAGTTTAATGAGAAATCATGTAAACTTATGCCAGACTATTTTTGTTTTGTTGCTAAATAACACATCAGGGAATTAACCCGAATTGTATTCTCAACATAATGTATCATTAAAATAATGACAGTGTGTTCATTTGAAAAATACATTGAAGTGGAAAAATAATTAGTATTTTCATCCAAAAGCCTTCAATCAGTTCATAAAACACACACATATACTTTAGAGACCATAAATCAAAGATGATATGATGGTGTATTATAGTGTAGTGGACCAGAGTTTTGTTAGATGCCATTTTTTTTTTCTAGTAATTGGTATTATTGAAATAGAGAAAAGGAAAAAAACACTTCTGATGAGTTAATTACATTCTTTATTTGTATAGCAATGAAATATAACAAGCACATGCTCATTTGCATGTCTAAGAACAGGTTGCAAAACCTAGTTCAACTCAAAATCACAAACTTTACCATGTGAGACAAAGTTTATATGGTGTACAATAAAGAAAAGATCATGTACTCATTCTTTTATTAAAAAAGAAAAAGTCAAAACATAATTGTAGCTTTTTTTAATTAAAGGGACACTCAAGTCAAAATTAAACTTTCATTATCCAGATAGAGCATGCTATTTTAAACAACTTTCCAATTTACTTCAATTAACAAAATGTGCTCAGTCTTTTTATATTTAAACTTTTTGAGTCACCAGCTCCTACTGAGCATGTGCAAGAATAAGTGTGTATGTATTTGTGAATGGCTGATGGCTGTCACATGGTACAGGGGGAGTGGAAAAAGACATAACTTTTAAAATTGTCAGAAAAATAAAAATCTACTACTCATTTAAAGTTCAGACTAAGTGCTATTACATTGTCTTGATATCTTGCATTTGTTGATTATGCAAATCTACTGTGTTGATTGACTGGTCCTTTAAATGTATGGGTTTAGTGACAGCTGTAAAGCTAAGTCTGGCTTCCAAAAGATTTCAGGAGATGCTTTGAGAGGGACTGGTTGTACTCTTTCTATCTATCAAGCACTGCAAGAATATAGTACAGCTGTAACTCTATGCACTACCCCCATTAGATTGCATCTATTGGACTCTCTTGATAGCATTGCAAGAAACAGCCCCCTTTCTCTATCTCAGCATATTAAAAGGATACACCAGATCGTAGAACATTTATCCCAATTCTGTGATTGTCCAATTGAAAACTGTCTGTCTATCTTTCTATGTATTGTGGTCTAGATTACAAGTGGAGCGCTAAAAATCATTTGCGCACAAGCGATATTAGCTCTCCACTGAGTAATACCAGCGCATGCTAATGTGCGCCGGTATTACAAGTTAAGCGCAATACATTGCTAGGAAGCATTGTGCTCACTAGAATACGCTTCCATAGGCTCCAATGGGAGCCTTGTTCCGATGCTGTTAGAGACAGCATCAGAACCTAAGCACAGTGAAGGAGGTAAGTAGTGCAGCGATGGCAGAAAATATATATGTATATGATTATATACACATACTGTATATTTATGTGTTAATATGTGTATATACATGTATTGACACATAAATATATATATATGTATACAAAAATATACATTTAAATTTACTGAAAACACATAGTTACCATACACCGCAATGTAAAGGCACTTTTCAGTGCCATTTTTTTCCCAACACCCCACTCTCGACTACTTTTCCCTCAAAATATTGCCTAGTTCAGTTATTTTATAAAAAATTAAAAATACTTCAATTTTTATTTTTTAATAAAATACATATCACTGTATTTTGGGAGCATTTTGGCCATATTTATAAAATTAACCAGAGATCTGATCTCTGGTTAATTTTATAAACAATGATTAATAGCTGGTTATTTATTGCGTGTCCTCAATCGGGCTAATTTGCGTGTGCTTGTTTGCGTGTGCGCAATAAATTAGTACTCCACTTGTAATCTAGCCTGTTTTTTTTTTATCTCTAGTATTAACATAATTCCCATAACCCCTTAGAGAACAAACTTCAAAATTTGTCTATGGAAAGAGAAAATATCAACATCTATATATTTTGCTAGTAATGAATTAGGCATTACTTATTAAATTCCTCAATTCTCTTTTATAAACATAAGATCCCGCTGTCTCCCATTGTTCTAATTTTTTTTTTTTTTTTAAAGTAACATTTAAATAATAAAAATCTTGAATAATACCTTGAGAGAGAGAGAGAGAGAGAGAGAGAGAGAGAGGGAGAGAGAGATTTATACCAAGAATTAAAAAGCTCAATTAACTACAATAAGAGTGCTAATTACACTAGAAGTAAGTTTTTTGCGCTCATCGGGTTGCGCTCATATTATGAGTTGAAAGTAAACTGTTTTCACTCAGGCTAAAATTTAAAGAGCAAAAAAAGCCAAAGTTAAGTTTCTTCCACTTTTTTTCTCAATTTACTTCTATGGGGGAATATATGAACATGCACGCTATAGTCTTACACCCCACTCTCGTTCAAAACCCGTTTGCAAATTCTCATGTGCTCTAACCCGATAAGAAAATATGAATATTTCACATTTCAATGTTTTTCACATAGCAGAATATGTTCTTTTTATTCATAAATACATATTTCTGCATATATCTGATGTTTTTTTGGTACAATATATATCTATAGTGGCACAATCCAATTTAGGGCAATATATAAAGCATAAGTGAGTTAGTATATTTGATACTACCTGTATTAATAGGCCCAATTCTTTAGTAACAGGTGTAATTTTGTGTTCCCAATTAAGCATACAATAAGGCACATAGTTAGAAGAGAGTGAATATGGTCTAATTTGGCTATACGCTATGATGTATATTGTGCCCAGTTTCTGGCGTCGCATTCGGTTCCCATGGCAACAGCTGGACCTGCACAGTAGTGTGGCTACAGCGCCATGGGAGTTCCGGTTGCGACGCGGGTGTTTGGTGCTGGGGCTATAAAGCCTAAGCTATGTTAAATGTTTGGTTTTGAAGTCTGAAGACAGGGATAACATCTCCGAAACGTCACTTTATGCTGTGTTGAATAAATCATTGTAAAAGATTGGTGAGTGCTTTATTATGGTGGATATGAACAGTGTTTAAATGCACCCTGGGATGCAGTGAGGTGTGTGCAGAACCCTGTCGAGGGTGATATATAGTTATAGATTTATACTGATATATATAAAGTGTATATGCAGGGGCGAAACTACAGGGGGTGCAGAGGTCGCAGGTGCAACTGGGCTCCTGAGGGTGGGGGCCCAGCTTAAAAAAAAAAATATATATATTTTTTTTTTTTAATAAAAAACGTTAACCTACCACTGCCTGCACTGATGATATGTGAATATGACATGACTACATGGGTTAGTGTTTCTGTTATACCCATTGGTGTTTATGTGTGTATGCATGTATGTATGTGACTGTGTGTGTATTTATGCATGTATGTGTGTTTGTGTATTTTTGTGTAACCAGCAAATTACAGACCTTGTTACTACAGCATGGGGGCGCAGGGAGTAAACAGTGTCATTATACAATACCACTATATACAGTATGGGGGGGTGGACCATGTCACTGACTACTATGGTCACTTTATTAAATTTACCTTTTTTTGGAGGGGGGAGGGGTGGTGGGGGGGGCCCTTCTTAGATTCTTGCACCTGGGCCCTGTGGTTTCTAGTTACGCCTCTGTGTAAATATATATATATATATATATATATATATATATATATATATATATATATATATATATATATATATATTGTATATAGGAATATCTATTTAAAAAATACTTATAATATATTCTGCTATGTTCAGAACATTGTAATGTGAAATGTTTACAGTAAATACATAGCTGAAACCTTTATTAAATACGAATGTTTCATAAAAATGATTTTTCATGTTTTCCTCTACTTAACTGAAACGGTCTCCAATGCACATATATATATGTTTTATGTGTATATATGTAATAAATACATAAACACATGTATATGGATAAAGACACACACACACACACACACATATATATATATATATATATATCAAAAAGAAAACAAGAGTGAAGCCTTGAACGCCTTAGATTAAAAGTCCAACTTTAATGGTCAAGTTAAAAAGCTTGACAAAATTTAGTAAAAGTAGTCTACAGACTACTTTTACTAAATTTTGTCAAGCTTTTTAACTTGACCATTAAAGTTGGACTTTTAATCTAAGGCGTTCAAGGCTTTACTCTCTTTTTCTTTTTGATACCACTATTTCCCTTTTGAGTAAGCCATTTGCCTTTGAACAGCGAAGTGATAGGCTTTTGTCTAAGAAGCCTCTAAAGTTTCCCCTCATCTGTACAACTATCAGAGCTCCCCTGAATGATTGGCCGAGCGGTAGTATCGACGTCAAAGACGTGTTGGACGTGCTGGACTTGCTGTTTCTGCTGTATGGACGTATTGGATGCAGTTGAAGTTATGCAAAGCCGGTGAAAGTGTGAAGGATCCAGCTCCCTTGTCTTTCTGAGGTGCGGCGGTGGCAGTGCCTATCGGGTCAAGTAAGCGGTGAGAATATGTGTTACCTCCCTTCCAGAATTTGTCCGCAATTACTGTAAGTGCCAGCACAAACTATTTATCCTCATATGCTCTTTGTTTACTTGGGACTTCCGAGCTCAGGCATATTACAATTGAATATTGGGGAAGTTTTTCTCCTGCATTTTTCAAACTCAGCCTTGAATACCTTTTATATATATATATATATATATATATATATATATATATATATATATATATATATATATACACATATATATACAGGGAGTGCAGAATTATTAGGCAAGTTGTATTTTTGAGGATTAATTTTATTATTGAACAACAACCATGTTCTCAATGAACCCAAAAAACTCATTAATATCAAAGCTGAATAGTTTTGGAAGTAGTTTTTAGTTTGTTTTTAGTTTTAGCTATTTTAGGGGGATATCTGTGTGTGCAGGTGACTATTACTGTGCATAATTATTAGGCAACTTAACAAAAAACAAATATATACCCATTTAAATTATTTATTTTTACCAGTGAAACCAATATAACATCTCAACATTCACAAATATACATTTCTGACATTCAAAAACAAAACAAAAACAAATCAGTGACCAATATAGCCACCTTTCTTTGCAAGGACACTCAAAAGCCTGCCATCCATGGATTCTGTCAGTGTTTTGATCTGTTCACCATCAACATTGCGTGCAGCAGCAACCACAGCCTCCCAGACACTGTTCAGAGAGGTGTACTGTTTTCCCTCCTTGTAAATCTCACATTTGATGATGGACCACAGGTTCTCAATGGGGTTCAGATCAGGTGAACAAGGAGGCCATGTCATTAGATTTTCTTCTTTTATACCCTTTCTTGCCAGCCACGCTGTGAAGTACTTGGATGCGTGTGATGGAGCATTGTCCTGCATGAAAATCATGTTTTTCTTGAAGGATGCAGACTTCTTCCTGTACCACTGCTTGAAGAAGGAGTCTTCCAGAAACTGGCAGTAGGACTGGGAGTTGAGCTTGACTCCATCCTCAACCCAAAAAGGCCCCACAAGCTCATCTTTGATGATACCAGCCCAAACCAGTACTCCACCTCCACCTTGCTGGCATCTGAGTCGGACTGGAGCTCTCTGCCCTTTACCAATCCAGCCACGGGCCCATCCATCTGGCCCATCAAGACTCACTCTCATTTCATCAGTCCATAAAACCTTAGAAAAATCAGTCTTGAGATATTTCTTGGCCCAGTCTTGACGTTTCAGCTTGTGTGTCTTGTTCAGTGGTGGTCGTCTTTCAGCCTTTCTTACCTTGGCCATGTCTCTGAGTATTGCACACCTTGTGCTTTTGGGCACTCCAGTGATGTTGCAGCTCTGAAATATGGCCAAACTGGTGGCAAGTGGCATCTTGGCAGCTGCACGCTTGACTTTTCTCAGTTCATGGGCAGTTATTTTGCGCCTTGGTTTTTCCACACACTTCTTGCGACCCTGTTGACTATTTTGAATGAAACGCTTGATTGTTCGATGATCACGCTTCAGAAGCTTTGCAATTTTAAGAGTGCTGCATCCCTCTGCAAGATATCTCACTATTTTTTACTTTTCTGAGCCTGTCAAGTCCTTCTTTTGACCCATTTTGCCAAAGGAAAGGAAGTTGCCTAATAATTATGCACACCTGATATAGGGTGTTGATGTCATTAGACCACAGCCCTTCTCATTACAGAGATGCACATCACCTGATATGCTTAATTGGTAGTAGGCTTTCGAGCCTATACAGCTTGGAGTAAGACAACATGCATAAAGAGGATGATGTGGTCAAAATACTCATTTGCCTAATAATTCTGCACTCCCTGTATATATATATATATATATATATATATATATATATATATATATATATATATATATATATATATATATATATATATATATATATAGGCACAAAACGAAAAATGATATCCAGGCTGTAGTTAAAAACAAAGTCTTTATTAAATTCCACTTGGGATAAAAAATGATAAGACAGGGGGATCCAGCATATCAGTGTAACCAAAGAAGTTCCGCTAACATGTTTCGGTAAAAACCGTAATCATAGCTAATTGGAGACTGGTGTGCTGGCTATTTAAAAGACAAAAACAACACTCATTGAACAATGTTAAAACCAATGAAATGGTACACAGATAATCACAAATCATAATGAAATGAAGAACAGATACTCCCTGACATCTAAATAAACTCATATGTCACACCACAAAAGACAATCTCTTAGGTGTAGGCTGCGAGCGCTAAGTGAAAGAGGATATAACAGAAACAGAAACACATATAAAGTATTGAATGGTAAATGTTAGATCCTGCACCTTCCAGCGCTCTGGGCTGCATCAGGAGCGTGCCTCTATTCCCCTCCCCCTTTTCCTCTCTACATTGGGCATCCCCTCCGACGTTGAACTCTGCAAGCCTCCTGGTAGGCTAACTCATTCCATTGGCTGTGACGCCCGATGCTCATCACATGACCGGAACCGGCTGGATAGTGGCATCAGGGCTGTATTAGATGCCGTGGATCACGGAGCACTTAGCAGGATCTCTCTACACAGGTTGCAAGACCGTAACTACAAGCAAGAGTGGTGAGTTACACAGCTACTAGCTGTTTGGGTATTATTATAGATATCCTGTGGCAACACCGCATTGTGTACATGAGGGTGACGCATCCTCAGTTGCCGTATATGAGACTCACCTGCCTACTGTGATGAACTTTATCTCTGCTAACACTGCTTGAGGGGATGTTTACGCATTCTGTGTTTGGATATTGCTGCTTGGTACAGTGAACTGTTTTTTAAGCCTGCATAAGGGGTTGAATGGAATAGATATCCACATGGTGGCTTAATACACACTTATCTCTAGGAGTCCCTTTACTTTATCCTTTTTTGTTTGCATATATATATATATATATATATATAATGTACAGTAAAGAATATTGAGGTGCTTTAAAATAAATGTCACCTATTAAAGACTGGGAATTCAGCCCTCTTTTACATTAAATAGTCAACACATCTTGAATTTGAAGCAATGTTTTGTTTATTCATACACCGTGTCGAGTTCTGGCTCAATAATTTTACAGTATCCAGATCATACTGGAATACACTAATATTGTGGTTACATATAAAAAGATCAAAAAGTGCAAATGCAACAAAGTTAAAACTAAGGGTTCTAGGACCGGTCCAGGTGGGGTGACAAGCTGAATCATAACTTAAATGTTATCTAATGTATGCAGAGCTAAAATAAACCCTTCATTATGCTGTGAATGAATGAGTACAGCGATAGAAATCTCTATAGCAAAATTACATACCCATTTGGGTTTTAATTCAACTGTTATCTATAAAAGAGGTTGATCAATTGCTGTACAAAGTCACATGTCTAAGTCAAACATGGAAACACGTGTCTCAAGTACAGTTTTTACCGCAACATACTTTCAATAAAGCGTATACATAAAGAAAAACATATTTACAATTTTCATATACGTTTAGTAATAATTGCAATTCATGGTGTTGTGCCTTTAAAGCACAGTATATCTATATAGAAAGTTCAGCAGATTAGTAATCTGTTACGTGCTGTTCAGTAGAAAACAATGAATAAACCCCCCAAACAGGATTCAAAGCCAATCTGTCACAAATGTGTAGCAGTGTTTGCAAAGTTAAGTTGCAGTGGAAATATATATATAGGTCAAAGTCAAGGTAGAGAAAGATAGTGATGCAGGAAGATATCCTTTTAAATACGATACCCCTCTGTCAACTGCATCTATCTTTTTAGCGTGAAGCAATGCAGGTAGCGTCAATCATTAGTAGCAAAGATGATAAGCGTTAGTTGAAAAAAACATATGAGCCAAGCGAGAGTGCAGGAGGATACTTAGCTTGTATTATAGTATCCCTCTGTCAACTGGACCTGTTAGGCAATATTACCAAACTTCGTTATCACGTCCAGCAAAAGTTTCACCAATTCTCAGTGGAAACTGCTGTGCAGACCAGCCTTGATATGTTTCAACAGGCTGCAAGTAAATTTGCCTTGTGTGGGTTTTACCAGAGAGAAACAGCATGCTAAACTTTATCCGCCATGAAAGCAAACAGACCAGTGTGTCAGGTCACATGGAGCGGCCAGCCAATGCCAACGCGCGTTTCACCCCCTCATCGCTAGAGAGACGGGGTTTCCTCAGGGCTTGATGGTTTCAGCGGATACTGTAAGTGATTTTATCTTCACATTTACTCCGCCCTGAGTGGGAGGTAAAACTTTAAGCAACATTATTAACAACGGAACAAATTAATCAAATCATATTTGTTAAAAAGACCTTCCTATATCTAATTTCACCACAAGTTTCAAATTCTATAGCCCATACAGTTGAACATATCATTTATTATTTTCATTATTCCAGAGACTTATCTACAAATATTATACTCTCAAAGGAAGCAAGCCATAACCAGTCTTTCATTCAGGCCTTTATTGCCAGTGGTAGAGAGGTCATAAATCCATCTAGACTCTTTTTGCAGAAGGACTTTATCATTATCACCACCTCTACCACTGGTAATACCCTTATCAATGCTAGTCACCCTCATGCAATCCAGACTAGATTTGTGAAATACCTCAAAATGTTTTGCTACACTACTGTTCTGTATTGTATTTTTTATGTTGTCTCTTTGCTCGAGAATCCTATCTTTTAGTAATCTTTTGATCTTTCCTACATAGAAACAGGGACAGCTGCAGTTCAGTAGATATACTACCCCTTCTGAGTTACAGTTAAAGAAGTATCTTCTTTGTTAATGTCTCTCTGTTCCCGCTGAAAAGGTTTTCGTTTTCAACATAAATCTACACACTTTTTACAGGGAAAATCCCCTAAGATTTTTTGGCTCAAAAGCCATTTCCTTTGTGGAGTAACATATTTACTTCTCACAAGTTTGTCTATTAGGTTTGGGGCTCTTTTTGCTGTCAGATTTGGAACTAGTCCAACCTCTGTTGCTACACCTTCATCAGTCAATAGGATATTCCAATTTTTTTTAAGGATATCATTGATTTTATTCCAATGGCAATTATATTTTGTCACAAATTTAATGCCATTAGTTTTTTCTTTTTCTTTTTGAACGAGGAGTGTTTCTCTGTCCATTGTTCTAACTTCATTATTTGCATTGTTAAGAATCCATTTTGGATAGCCTCTAGCTTTAAATCTTTCTTGCATAAGTTTAGCGTGTTTATCATATTTAGATTTCGATGAACAGTTTTTGTGAATACGCATAAACTGTCCCTTAGGGATGATGACTTTGTGCGAGTAAGATACGGTTTGTTGCTGTTTCTTTACGATAGTTTTCTGTCACCAAGGTATCATTCTCTATTCTCACATCAATATCCAGAAAAGATAGATTGACCTTATTAAAATTTGTAGTGAGCACAATGTTTCTATCATTTGAATTAAGTTCCTCAACAATTTTTACTAATTCAGTTTGTGTGCCATCCCAGACAATGAAAATGTCATCTACATAGCGAAGCCAGAGATGAACATTTTCATTGAATTGTTTCTTGTGGTACACTTCTTCCATTTCCCAGGTCCCAAGATGGAGGCAGGCATATGTAGGTGCACAAGTGGCCCCCATGGCTGTGTCTCTAATTTGTTTGTATATCTTATTATCAAATGAAAAAACATTGTGCTCAAGTACCACTCGCAGTAGGTCCATAGTGAAGTCAGTATGACTTTTAAAGCAAGGACCTTGGGTATCTAAAAATGTCTTGCTGCATTCATTCCAACCCACCTGGACCGGTCCTAGAACCCCTTCGTTTTAACTTTTTTGCATTTGCACTTTTTGATCTTTTTATATGTAACCATGATATTAGTGTATTCCAGTATGATCTGGATACTGTAAAATTATTGAGCCTGAACTCGACACAATGTATGAATATACAAGACAATGCTTCAAATTCAAGATGTGTTGCCTATTTCACTTAAAAGAGTGCTGAATTCCCAGTCTTTAATAGGTGACTTTTATTTTAAAGCACCTCAATCTTCTTTACTGTACATTATAATTATTTAATGGGTCTGCACCATATATACTGTTATTTGTAGAAAAAAGTTTATACTTTATACACTTTAATGAAGATCTACCTTTTTCAACACAACAAATGTAATTAGCAGATATTCCATATTCCATCTCTCTTTTGAGATGTGTATGTATGTATGTATTTCTATGTTAAAGCCCTTTGCCTGCCTTTTTTTTTCACACCTAAGATCTCATATCTTTGAGTCTTTATAACATTTGTGTGCAATATCTTTTTAAATAATTTTTATTAGGTAGTGTTATTATGAGTGTAACTATACTTTGTAATGTATTTTGATGTGTTTTTTGCAACATTTTAGTTCCGCAAAACATTTAACCAGAGCTCTTAAGTTGCAGTAATCATTCTAGTGTAAATTGCGATTGATTTACTTTGATTCACTTTCAACTCATAACACGAGTGATAAGCTCAACTCGTAATCTGGACCTAAATGTATATCAATATTTACAAAAGGGTCTTTTATAGTTTACATAATTTATTTACCATTAGTCTAACGAGCTTATAGGCTTTTGCTAGAACAAAGCATTAACAATCTCATTTTATATATATATATATATATATATATATATATATATATATATATATATATATATATATATATATACCTATATAATAAATTCATAAAGATATATAGGTATAGTTTTATATTTTAATAATACATCATATATTATATATATATATATATATATATATATATATATATATATATATATGTATATATTATTTTTTTTTTATAAATATCTATTTAAAATATATAGAACATTTTCTTCTATGTGAGGAACATTGGAATGTAAAATATTGAAAACTTTCTTTGGGTTAACGCTGTAGGTTTTAGTTTTTTTTCTTCAGCTTGTGCTCTCCATTGAAGTCTATAGGGAGAATAAGTTAGTGTGGTCTCAATATCTAAAGTCCTGAAGTTAGCGCACGTCAGGTTTCACTTGCGCACAAAAAATTACTTTCAGCTTGTAATAGGTTCACTTTCAGCCGTATTAGCGCTCGAGAGGGTGGGTGTACTAAATACAACTCCATTTATAATCTAGCCCATAAAGTCCTAGGGGCAACTGCTTTATTTTTCATTTATTTACTAGATGATTCATGCTATAGATTAAGTCAATCTCAGTTTTCATTTATGGTCCTGATGTTGTGTAGCTCACTATAGAAAGAGGGGTGTCTTCCTTCATGTTATCAAAGTTTATCTTTTATTCCTTGTCCTTCTGAAACAGGTTCTTCTAAATGGAAGTGAAATATCAGATCCTGGATTGATAGTCTTGATAGTTATCATTTGGTCTGGATTGGTTTAGGGGCAGATAGTTTGTTTTTGATTTCTACCCTAGTTTTAAAGGGACGTTAAACACACATTTTTTTTCTTTCATGGTTCAGATTTACTTCTATTATCTAATTTGCTTAATTCTCTCGATATTCTTTCCTGAAAAGCATATCTAGATAGGCTCCGTAGCTGCTGATTGGTGGCTGCACATAGATGCCTCGTGTGATTGGCTGACCCATGTGCATTGCTATTTCTGCAACAATGGATATCTAAAGAAAGAAGCAAATTAGATCATAGAAGTAAATTGGAATGTTGTTTAAAATTGTATTCTCTGTCTGAATTATGAAAGAAAATTTTGGGGTTTAATGTCCCTTTAATTGTTTATTTGGAATTTTCATAAATAAGCATTAGTAAAAAAAAAAAAAAAAGGAATAGTTGGTTAAATTAGTTTTTCATTAACTGGTACTTTAGTATGTTGATTCATTCTACCGTAAAAAAAACAATATTATATATTTATTATTAAAAATAAAATACACATTTCTGAAACCAAGAGAAATGTATTTATTTAACTGGTCTGTATAATGCAACTATTGTTGTGTAAAGAGCAAAATACTAATAATAATAAAAAAAAAAATCCAACAACAACCATGGTAAAACTAACTATATGCAATGTAGTAGAAAATTACTTATCTCAGCTTTGATTAATAGAATATTATTTTCATATTTTATAACAAGACTCAATAATATTTTTATATTGCAATGTGAATACTTATAATACAAAAAACATTTTTATATTCTAAGCAAATTATGTGCTTTTGAGACAAAACATTTCAACATTCAACCTTGGCTTATGAAAAAAAAAAAAAAAAAATGTGAGCTCAATCAGTTGTAAATTATTCATCAATTCAACAATACCAAAGAAAAATATGTTTTGTGCAGAATTTTAATAATAGCAGCTTGATAATATTGTAACAAAAGCCCATCAAATGTAAAAATGGTACATTTTATAATAAATATACAAGGAATAAAATACAATGAGCATAAAACTAAATTAGCTGATCTAGAGTTTATAACAATATAGATTTTATGGTTATTATTGCTTAAATAATGGTTGACTAACTAAAATGGAACTGAAAGTTAATGATTTAGGAAGTCATAATCTTTATTGCCGGTGGTATATATATATATATATATATATATATATATATATATATATATATATATATATATATATATATATATATATATATATATATATATAGTGATGTTGTGAATAGTTCGCTGGCGAATAGTTCCCGGCGAACATAGCATGTTCGCGTTCGCCACGAAGGGCGAACATATGCGATGTTCGGTCCGCCCCCTATCCGTCATCATTGAGAAAACTTTGACCCTGTACCTCACAGTCAGCAGACACATTCCAGCCAATCAGCAGCAGACCCTCCCTCCCAGACCCTCCCACCTCCTGGACAGCATCCATTTTAGATTCATTCGGAAGCTGCATTCTTAGTGAGAGGAGGGACAGTGTAGCTGCTGCTGATTTAATAGGGAAATCTATAGCTAGGCTAGTGTATTCAGTGTCCACTACAGTCCTGAAGGACTCATCTGATCTCTGCTGTAAGGATAGCACCCCAAAAAGCCCTTTTTAGGGCTAGAACATCAGTCTGCTTTTTTTTCCTGTGTAATCTAATTGCAGTTGCCTGCCTGCCAGCGTGTGTGTCAGGCTCACAGCGTATACTGTGCCCACTTGCCCAGTGCCACCACTCATATCTGGTGTAACAGTAGTGTACATTTAAAAAAAACAACACTTTTTTAACTGTGAAATAATGGCAGTCAGTTTCCTTCACACGTGTGCGTTTCAGGGCCTGCCAGGGCACAGTGTCACACCAGTGCAACTCAAATCTGGTGTAACAGTAGTGTACATTAACCCCTTAATGACCACAGCACTTTTCCATTTTCTGTCCGTTTGGGACAAGGGCTATTTTTACATTTCTGCAGTGTTTGTGTTTAGCTGTAATTTTCCTCTTACTCGTTTACTGTACCCACACATATTATATACCCTTTTTCTCGCCATTAAATGGACTTTCTAAAGATACCATTATTTTCATCATATCCTATAATTTACTATAAAAAAAAAATTAAAAATATGAGGAAAAAATGGAAAAAAACACACTTTTTCTAACTTTGACCCCCAAAATCTGTTACTCATCTACAACCACCAAAAAACACCCATGCTAAATAGTTTCTAAATTTTGTCCTGAGTTTTGAAATACCCAATGTTTATATGTTCTTTGCTTTTTTTGCAAGTTATAGGGCCATAAATACAAGTAGCACTTTGCTATTTCCAAACCATTTTTTTTCAATATTAGCGCTAGTTACATTGGAACACTGATATCTGTCAGGAATCCCTGAATAGCCATTGACATGTATATATATTTTTTTAGAAGACATCCCAAAGTATTTATCTAGGCCCATTTTGGTATATTTCATGCCACCATTTCACCACCAAATGCGATCAAATAAAAAAAATTGATAACTTTTTCACAATTTTTTTCACAAACTTTAGGTTTCTCACTGAAATTATTTACAAATAGCTTGTGCAATTATGGCATAAATGGTTGTACATTTTTCTCTGGGATCCCCTTTGTTCAGAAATAGCAGACATATATGGCTTTGACGTTGCTTTTTGATAATTAGAAGGCCGCTAAATGCCACTGCGCACCACACGTGTATTATGTCCAGCACTGAAGGGGTTAATTAGGGAGCATGTAGGGAGCTTTTTTGGGGTAATTTTAGCTTTAGTGTAGTAGACAACCCAAAGTATTGATCTAGGCCCATCTTGGTATATTTCATGCCACCATTTCACCGCCAAATGCGATAAAATAAAAAAAAAACGTTACATTTTTCCAAATTTTAGGTTTCTCACTGAAATCATTTACAAACATTTTGTGCAATTATGGCACAAATGGTTGTAAATGCTTCTCTGGAATCCCCTTTTTTCAGAAATAGCAGACATATATGGCTTTGGCATTGCTTTTTGGTAATTAGAAGGCCTCTAAATGCCGCTGCGCACCACACGTGTATTATGCTCAGCAGTGCAGGGGTTAATTAGGGAGCTTGTAGGGAGCTTGTAGGGTTAATTTTAGCTTTAGTGTAGTGTAGTAGACAACCCCAAGTATTGATCTAGGCCTATTTTGGTATATCAAATAAAAAATAATAGTAACTTTTTCACAAAATTTAGGTTTCTCACTGAAATTATTTACAAACAGCTTGTGCAATTATGGCACAAATGGTTGTAAATGCTTCTCTGGGATCCCCTTTGTTCAGAAATAGCATACATATATGGCTTTGGCGTTGCTTTTTGGTAGTTAGAAGGCCACTAAATGCAACTGCGCACAACACGTGAATTATGCCCAGCAGTGAATGGGTTAATTAGGTAGCTTGTAGGGATCTTGCAGGGTTAATTTTAGCTTTAGTGTAGAGATCAGCTTCCCACCTGACACATCAGACCCCCTGATCCCTCCCAAAGAGCTCTCTTCCCTCCCCCAGCCCACAATTGTCCCCGCCATCTTAAGTACTGGCAGAAAGTCTGCCAGTACTAAAATAAAAGGTATCTTTTTTTTAATATATATTTTTTAGCATATTTACATATGCTGTTGTGTAGGATCCCCCCCTTAGCCCCCAACCTCCCTGATCCCCCCCAAAACAGCTTCCTAACCCTCCCCTCTGCCTTATTGGGGGCCATATTGTGTACTGGCAGCTGTCTGACAGTACCCAGTTTGCAAATAAAATGTTTTTTTTTATTTCATTTTTCTGTAGTGTAGCTTCCCCCCCCCCCCAAGACCAATCCCCCACCCGCTTCCAGATCACTTAGATTTCCAAGTACTAAATATTTTGCACCCCTTTCTCCCACTTATAAAAACATTTTTTTATGTAGTGTAGCGGTTCCCACCCACTCCCTCCCCGTGCACGCGCCCGCCCGCCTCCTTCCGTGCACGCGCCCGCCCGCCTCCTTCCGTGCACGCGCCCGCCCGCCTCCTTCCGTGCACGTGCGCATGCCCGCCTCCTTCCGTGCACGCGCGCGCGCCCCTGGCGATCCTGCCCCCGATCCCGCCCCCCTCTCTGACAAGGACCGCATCGATGGCCGCCCACCGGCCTCCCACTTCAGCTCCCACACACCAACGAATGCGGCCATCGATGCCCGGTTCAGAGAGGGCCACAGAGTGGCTCTCTCTGCACCTGGAGGGGTAAAATTTGTTATTGCAGGATGCCTCGATATCGAGGCATCCTGCAATAACCGGAAAGCAGCTGGAAGCGATCAGGATTGCTTCCAGCTGCTTTCCAAACTGAGGACGTACGCCATACGTCCTCAGGCGTTAACTGTATTTTTTCTGAGGACGTATGGCGTACTTCCTCGGTCATTAAGGGGTTAAAAAAAAAAACTAGAAATTTGATTGTGAAATAATAGCAGTCAGTTTCCTTCACACGTGTGCGTTTCAGGGCCTGCCAGGGCACAGTGTCACACCAGTACAACTCATATCTGGTGTAACAGTAGTGTACATTAAAAAAAAAAAACTAGAAATTTGACTGTGAAACAATAGCATTCAGTTTCCTTCACACATGTGCGTTTCAGGGCCTGCCAGGGCACAGTGTCACACCAGTGCAACTCATATCTGGTGTAACAGTAGTGTACATAAAAAAAAAATACAATTTTGACTGTAATAGATTGAATAGCAGTTAGTTGTCTGCAAGCGTGTGTGTCAGGCCTACAGCGTCTACTCTGCCAACTTCTGCCAGTGCACAGTGCCACTCATATCTGTTGTCACAGTAGCTTGCACGCATAGTACCACTAGTCCCTTTGGCCCTAGAATAATGCCCAGTGTTCAGAGGCCACGTACCCTGAACTCGAAAAGTTCTGAGGACATAGCTGAGTGGCTAACACAGGACACCCAATCTTCTACAGCTTCCGCTCGGAACCTTGACGCACCATTCTCCTCCAGCTTAGCTTCGGGCACCTCTCAAGTTACCACTCGCCCGCCTGCTGCCACCACCAACACTAGCACCATAGCCGCTTCACTTGATCTGTCAGAGGAGTTATTTACACATCAGTTGGAAGAAATGAGTGATGCGCAACCATTATTGCCAGAGGATGTAGATAACAGGGATATGTCTCAGTCAGGCAACATTACACACATGGACTTACGGTGTGATGATGATGATGTTGTACCCGCTGCTGCTTCCTTTGCTGAGTTGTCAGATACAAGTGAAGTGGTTGATGATGACGATGCATCCATGGATGTCATGTGGGTGCCCGGTAGAAGAGAAGAAGAACAGGGGGAAAGTTCAGATGGGGAGACAGAGAGGAGGAGGAGACGAGTTGGAAGCAGGGGGAGGTCGTCGCAAGGAGCTAGTGGCACAGTCAGACAGCATGCATTGGCACCCGGGGTCAGCCAGACAGCACGCCAATCAACGCATGCTGTTGCCACCACCAGAATGCCGTCATTGCAGAGCTCAGGTCCAACCTTGTGCAAATGGGGAGTTTGCGGTTGTGCAAATGGACTGTTTGCGGTTGTTTGTGGTGCATTAAACGGGGACTTTGGTCTGTCACTGTGAAGCGGGCGTAACCCTTACACTACCTGATCGATACAACATCATAACTGATGTTTTAAAGCACGTTATTCCAAACAGTTTAGGAATGTTAGGTGATTTATGCCCTTTATGGATTAAAACTAGACTCTGCATCAACTATGTAATTTTCCATGGGAGTTTTGCCATGGATCCCCCTCCGGCATGTCACAGTCCAGGTGTTTGTCCCCTTGAAACAACTTTTCCATCACTATTGTGGCCAGAAAGAGTCCCTGTGGGTTTTAAAATTCTCCTGCCTATTGAAGTCAATGGCGGTTCGCCCGGTTCGCTGGTTCGCAAACATTTGAGGGCGTTCGCCGTTCGCGAACTGAAAATTTTAGGTTTGCGACATCACTATATATATATATATATATATATATATGTGTGTGTGTGTATGTATATATATATATATATACTGTATATATATATATATATATATATATATATATATATATATATATATATATATATATATATACTGTGTATATATATATACTGTATATATATATATATATATATATATATATATAAATATATATATATATATATAAAAACCAAGGATAAAGGACAGCACATCCAGACCGGACCGGGTACACATCCCATGACCCATAAACAGGCTCAGCTTTGGTTGCTATCGCACTCACGTAAAGCTGCACTATTTACAGAGTCACAGGCAGTTAACCCCGGGCCTGTCTGGGTGCAAGTCCCTAGGGTGAATTACATAAACATACACTGTAGCACACAAATAAAAAAGTCAAACAATCGCTCACAAGCTCTCAGCTAGGCATCAAAGCAAAACTGGAAGAGTTAGTTATGTGTATATACTGTATATATATATATATATATATATATATATATATATATATATATATATATATATGTACATAGGTCTATGAGTACGGCTTCAAGGAGCTGGAATGCATTAGATGCATATGCATATATATATGTATGTTTGAACACCATACAGACTTTGGTTACTGTAAGCCTGTTTTTATTGTGTGTCATTAGCTGTTGTCCAGGCTGGGTAACTTTATCGTAGTGGCAAGCTCATAGCAGTGCTCTTACTATGTACTTATATGTATACATTTATTATGGCATTAGGCCAAATTGGAGCTTAGTGGGACATAGCGTCCCATACCCCTGTGACTGATTCCACTAGCCTTATACTGGGCCCCACTGATTGTAGCCTTTGACTTGTTGTATATACTTATATGCGCAGATTTATAGGTATTTAGTACAGCATGCACACTACAGCTTTTATAATACATCCTATATTTTATGCCCCTGTTGCCTTTTGCAATGCGCTTCTCTTGCATGCTGGCTCTCACATACTCCTTACCGTAAATGGCTCTGCTGTACGTTGTGTGTGCAGTTTATTCTTTGTGTTCATTATGTGCATACATTACAGCCTGACTGTCTGCTCATTATTCCCATATATCTGCTGGCTACACCTTATATGGTGGTTCTTACATTGACACTTTGTACAGACGGACTTGTCCCTTCCCTGAGTACGTATTACATTTTCCCAATGACTATTCACTGCAACTGTATATCTTTCCCATTGATTGCAGCCATTTGTACTGACACTGTTCCACTAGGGAGTTTAATGGTTGAACAGTATATATCTTTCTTCCTATTGCAAACCACATAGAGGTGCACCCCCCCTGACCTATCAGATACCTCTGGCTCATTGACTGATAGCAGCTGGCATGACAGGACTACTTACAGCCCTCCCACACTGTTGCTCTGCTTAGTGCATTGTATCCACACCTCTAGACACACGGTGCTGCTGTTTTGGACTGTCACCATGCACGGTACGTTCTTGGGAATAGCGCTCTGCTGTGTGATCAGGGTTATAGATGTGTTAGGGGGAGATAGGCATAGTTCCAAATAGAACGAAACAGGCTGTCTAGGAGTGATTTCAGATTTGCTGCTATAATCTTGTTAAAAGGATAGCTGTGTTAAAACACTATTTTTGAAGCAAAAAAAATGAGAATTTGAATATCTAATTTGCAAAGCTTACCCAGAATTCTCTTGTGCATTGGTAACAATGTATATGAGTTATTTCTGGGGGGAAAGCAAGCGGGATTCTTGCCTAGATGTGCTAATTTCCTATGCAAATATTTACATTGAATTAATTTTGAGACATGGAGGATTTTAATTTCAGTTTTTTTATCTCCCCCCATAATTTTAATTAATTTAGGTTTAACCTTGAAAATAGCTTTATCAATGCAGCAACCAGAAATCTATCTCCTACTGATGAGTTCCAAATAGAACGAAACAGGCTGTCTAGGAGTGATTTCTGATTTGCTGCTATAATCCTGTTAAAAGGATAGCTGTGTTAAAACAGTATTTTTGAAGCAAAAAAACTGAGAATTTGAATATCTAATTTGCATAGCTTACCCAGAATTCTCTTGTGCATTTGTAACATTGTATATGAGTTATTTCTGGGGGGAAAGCAAGCGGGATTCTTGCCTAGATGTGCTAATTTCCTATGCAAATATTTACATTGATTTAATTTTGAGACATGGTGGATTTTAATTTCAGTTTTTTATCTCCCCCCATAATTTTAATGAATTTTGGTTTAACCTTGAAAATAGCTTTATCAATGCAGCAACCAGAAATCTATCTCCTACTGATGAGTTCCAAATAGAATGAAACAGGCTGTCTAGGAGTGATTTCTGATTTGCTGCTATAATCCTGTTAAAAGGATAGCTGTGTTAAAACAGTATTTTTGAAGCAAAAAAACTGAGAATTTGCATATCTAATTTGCATAGCTTACCCAGAATTCTCTTGTGCATTGGTAACATTGTATATGAGTTATTTCTGGGGGGAAAGCAAGCGGGATTCTTGAATAGATGTGCTAATTTCCTATGCAAATATTTACATTGATTTAATTTTGAGACATGGAGGATTTTAATTTCAGTTTTTTATCTCCCCCCATAATTTTAATGAATTTTGGTTTAACTTTGAAAATAGCTTTATCAATGCAGCAACCAGAAATCTATCTCCTACTGATGAGTTCCAAATAGAACGAAACAGGCTGTCTAGGAGTGATTTCTGATTTGCTACTATAATCCTGTTAAAATGATAGCAGTGTTAAAACAGTATTTTTGAAGTAAAAAAACTGAGAATTTGCATATCTAATTTGCATAGCTTACCCAGAATTCTCTTGTGCATTGGTAACATTGTATATGAGTTATTTCTGGGGGAAAAGCAAGCGGGATTCTTGCCTAGATGTGCTAATTTCCTATGCAAATATTTACATTGATTTAATTTTGAGACATGGAGGATTTTAATTTCAGTTTTTTATCTCCCCCCATAATTTTAATGAATTTTGGTTTAACCTTGAAAATAGCTTTATCAATGCAGCAACCAGAAATCTATGTCCTACTGATGAGTTCAAAATAGAACGTAACAGGCTGTCTAGGAGTGATTTCTGATTTGCTACTATAATCCTGTTAAAAGGATAGCTGTGTTAAAACAGTATTTTTGAAGCAAAAAAACTGAGAATTTGCATATCTAATTTGCATATCTTACCCAGAATTCTCTTGTGCATTGGTAACATTGTATATGAGTTATTTCTGGGGGGAAAGCAAGCGGGATTCTTGAATAGATGTGCTAATTTCCTATGCAAATATTTACATTGATTTAATTTTGAGACATGGAGGATTTTAATTTCAGTTTTTTATCTCCCCCCATAATTTTAATGAATTTTGGTTTAACTTTGAAAATAGCTTTATCAATGAAGCAACCAGAAATCTATCTCCTACTGATGAGTTCCAAATAGAACGAAACAGGCTGTCTAGGAGTGATTTCTGATTTACTACTATAATCCTGTTAAAAGGATAGCTGTGTTAAAACAGTATTTTTGAAGCAAAAAAACTGAGAATTTGCATATCTAATTTGCATAGCTTACCCAGAATTCTCTTGTGCATTGGTAACATTGTATATGAGTTATTTCTGGGGGAAAAGCAAGCGGGATTCTTGCCTAGATGTGCTAATTTCCTATGCAAATATTTACATTGATTTAATTTTGAGACATGGAGGATTTTAATTTCAGTTTTTTATCTCCCCCCATACTTTTAATGAATTTTGGTTTAACCTTGAAAATAGCTTTATCAATGCAGCAACCAGAAATCTATGTCCTACTGATGAGTTCCAAATAGAACGAAACAGGCTGTCTAGGAGTGATTTCTGATTTGCTACTATAATCCTGTTAAAAGGATAGCTGTGTTAAAACAGTATTTTTGAAGCAAAAAAACTGAGAATTTGCATATCTAATTTGCATAGCTTACCCAGAATTCTCTTGTGCATTGGTAATATTGTATATGAGTTATTTCTGGGGGAAAAGCAAGCGGGGATTCTTGCCTAGATGTGCTAATTTCCTATGCAAATATTTACATTGATTTAATTTTGAGACATGGAGGATTTTAATTCCAGTTTTTTATCTCCCCCCATAATTATATTGATTTATATATATATATATATATATATATATATATATATATATATATATATATATATATATATATGTATACACAAGTGAGGATAAAGTGGCACACACCAATGTATCAGCTACACGGTGCACTGCAACACAAGTATTGCATAGAAATAATATTCCCAAATACACACACGGCCTAGTGTGTTTGGTATCCGGAAAAAGCAGGCAACACAGGGAGTTCAAACAGCAAGCCTTTTATTCTAATTCAAAAGGATGACAGCAGGGCCTTAACCCATAACGTTTCGGTCTGCACTTAGACCTTTATCAAATGGAGCCCATGTGAGAGATACAGAACCTAATATGTGACCCAACATATATACACACAATAATAATCAATATTTACATAAACCGCGCCAAACCATGTACTAGCGATCCGCCCGATGCAGTGAAAGTCCCAAGAGCGTCAAACGTCAACGTGAGGATGTCACGCGTAACGGAAACCAGAGTGAGGCCGTATCAGGGAGTCATGGCAACGGTAAACCTGAGACCGCATAGAAGATGTGTACACAGAGGAGTGTGCACATCAGTAAGGCAGGGGATAAATGAGTGAACATAAACAAGTGAAATAGACAACAAAAAAGTGAAGGAACAACGCAAGTGACAATATTACAGAAATAAATAAGCAGCATACAGAATAAACATTGTATGTAAATGCCACAATGAATAAGTAGTCAATTACATGTTATAGCTACACAACCAATCTATACAATATAAGTATCAATGGGAGACTACTGATATAAATTCAAAACATAAAGTGCCATACACTTTAAACAGAAAATCCTCATAATGGTGATCAAAGAAACGATGATCAAAGAGAATAAGGGACATAAATAGAAATTATAGATATGTAGAAGATATGTATAGATAGTCATCTGTAGCAACATCCAAAATCAATCGTAGAATTCAAACCTTTAGGAGCCATGGTGTTTAGATTAAATATCCACCTGGCTTCAAGGCGTAATAGAGTTATTGCTCTGTCCCCACCGTGCCGTAGTCGTGGTACATGGTCAATAAGAATCACCCTCAGTGAGGACACAAGCAGGACATTCATTGTCCTCACTTAGAAACGTTATGGGTTAAGGCCCTGCTGTCATCCTTTTGAATTGGAATAAAAGGCTTGTTGTTTGAACTTCCTGTGTTGCCTGCTTTTTCTGGATACCAAACACACTAGGCCGTGTGTGTATTTGAGAATATTATATATATATATATATATATATATATATATATATAGATATATATATGTATAAATATGTATATATATATGTGTACATATATATGTGTGTGTGTATGTATATATGTATATATAAAATCACAAAAACACTGTATACAACGCTCACCTGTGAAATCCTGAAGCGTAGATGAATAACCAGCACTATGGAGAGTTTGCTAGGGAACACACCCCCTTACTTGGGCCAATAATCTGGCTGCTACACCGGGCGGAACTGCCGAACACGCCCCAAAAACAACGCATGTATACAAACATCCAGAGATGTGTAGCACTCAGAAAAGGCAGAGATCACAAGAAACGTCCAAAGTGCATATAGGGTGTAGTTGATCCAAAGGCAAACAAATTGTAAAATCCAAAACTTTATTCCAACTATAAAAAGATGTATAAAACGATGTATAAAACATACAATGCCAGCAGAGAGAAAGTTAATCAGATAGCTGAACTGATCCTCATGCAGACGCGTTTCGTGCGCATGCGCACTTGTTCACTGCTTACCTGAGGATCAGTCCAATCACCTTTTAAGGCTGTTCAATATGCGTTCAACTATCTGTTATCTGATTGGTTACAAGTGCCTGGTTACACACCTTTCTAGCCTCAATATGATGATAAAGATTTCATATTCATATATGCACACAATTTTAAATATGATTTAACATATGTAAATAAATCAACAAATAAGACAAAGAAATGTTTATAATGAGCTGGTTATATCAAAGAGAGTCATATAATGTTATTTAAATAGTATATCAAAAGATAAGTCTAATATTTAATTATCGCTAAAATAAATCTTAATATGCATATTACGATAATAGTAGAGGCAGTGGGGACACCCATAATGAATATATTGACGCCTTACATATTCTAAAAAAATATCTCTTATAGAAAAAGAGAGTTCTATGGATTTGAATAAGGTCAGACCATGTCTAAAACATACAAGGTTAAACAAATACATCTAAATCACGTCTCACACTGAGACCATCTGGTTCAACATTATCTTTAGCTTTTATTAGGATATCTTCTCTATATCCCGCTGTCTAAACCTTTCTGTGGCCTCTCCAATCTGTTTGTGATATTATTCTACATCAGTACAATTTCTCTTGATACGTATACATTATCCCTTAGGGATGCCCTTAAGTACATGTCTCGGGTGACAAGACTCATACTTGAGTAGCGTGTTACCTGCTGTATCTTTTCTGTACATTTTAGTTTGTAAGGGCTGACCAACCCTTCCACCCTGAACTGTGAGATCAAGAAAATTTACACTTTCATTGCTATGTTCACCTGTGAATTCAATGCCACATTTATTGCTATTTAAATAATTGCAAAAATCATCTGCTTCCTTGTCGTCACAGTCCAGGATGGAAAAGAGGCCATCAATATAGTGATAATATTGAATGATCCTATCTCCAAACGGATTATCATCTCCAAACACGTGGGACAGCTCCCACCAACCCATAAACAGGTTGGCATAGGAGGGGGAAAATTTAGCCCCCATTGCTGTCCCACATCTCTGGAGATAATAATCCGCCTGAAACATAAAAAAAATTGTGCGTTAACAGAAATTCAATTGCTCTAAGCAAGAAAGTCTTAGTTGCTGATTCAAAGTTGCAAAAGGTATCTATAAAGAACTCAATTGCTGTAATACCCCTTTGGTTATCAATGGAGGTATAAAGTGAAAACATATCCACTACCATTAGCCTAAATGTAGGTTGCCACCTAAGGTCTTTGATTTTGTTAATGAAAGATGTAGTGTCTTGTATGTAACTGGGGAGTTGGATAACCAAAGGCTGCAAAAAGGTGTCTACAAGCTCAGACAGAGCCTCATTAACTGAACCTATACCAGCGATGATTGGTCTCCCTGGCGGACATTGTAGATTTTTATGCATTTTGGGGAAGTGATGAAAAATTGGTGTAACAGGATGTTGTACTATTAATTTTTCCTCACTTGTTTGTGTTATAATGTTGTTGTGACGTGCAAATCTAACAATATCAGTGATCTCTTTGAAATTTATTTGTAGGGTTCTCAGTAAGTCTGATGTATACATTCTTATCCCCTAATTGTCTTTTAGCCTCTGCTATATAGTCTAACCTATTGAGGACCATCACATTGCCCCCCCTTGTCTGACTGCCTTATTATGATGTTCTCATTGTCAGACAATTCTTTTAAGGCAGATTTTTTCTGTATTTGTCAAATTTGTATATTGTTTTTTAGCTTTTATAGAAACAGATTCATTCAAAGCTCTAAGTTTAACCTCTATGCTTTTTTGAAAAACATCTATAACCTTGGAACGTGTATGTACAGGATAAAAAGTGCTTTTGTTTTTAATGTGTTTAAGGGAAATATTTCTCTCTTCTAAGAGATCCTCCTTATCTTCTCCTTCTTTTACATGATAGATCATTAAATCCAGCTGAAGACGAGGTGGGTCTTATATTTCAGTTATATCATTCCAAGGCAATCCGTTATTGACATAAAAGCCAGCATATAGTGTTCCTGGTAAAGCACTGTTTAGCCATTCTGCAGTTATACATTGCGACCATATATTTTAATGATACCTTATGATTAAGACACAATGGAGGAGGCATATGTACTTAGTGAATTTAAAGATGACACCACTGATTGTTATGATGATATAGTACATACACTCAACAGTCTGTTTTTTTATGTAGACGCCCTAAGAAAAAAGGATATCAAATTAGATTTGGATATTAAATCCTTTTTACTATATAAACATGAAAAACGCATTCCGAGAGGATTGCGCATAAGGAAATTTCCATCATTTATTGTATCAGATACAGACTTTATAGAAAAATGAAAAGCAGCTCTGGACACCTGCTCATTTACATTAATTGACTTACTAATTTTCTATAAGAAACAACAAAGAATGGATTTAATGATTGAACTTAAATAAATACAAACAAAGCTCAAAAACTACCAACAAGACCCTGAGTTTAAAAAGTATGACAAACAATTTGAAATAAAGATGAATTCTGTCAAAAAAGAATTATGGCAGTTCAAGTCTAGAAAAATTAGCAGAGATAAGAAAGACTATGATTTGAAGCAAGTTTATAGATGGACTCCAGAAGATACTTCAAGGAATGGTTACAAACGTAATCTTAAAAATCGTAACAAAGATTCGACCTGGAAGTGGAATAAGAATAGCAAAAATGTAACATTCTCAGACACAGAATATGAATGTGATTCCTCAGATGGAGCTATAGGTGAGGAGGGAGCCACCGCAGCAGTGTTACAGCAGGATGACGTTACACAGTATTCTGATGTCCCCACTGCTAAGTCAAAAAACGTGGAAGCCTGGGACAGAAGAAGTAGTAAGAAAAAAACACATAGAGGGAAAAGAAGAGGCCAGAATAAAGCCAAGAGAAAAACAAAGAGACTATTTGAAAACATCACAGAAGACATATGCGACCAGGTCACAGAAAGTGACAAAAAAATATGCATGAATAAAAATGTTATTAATTTGTCTACACTGACCCTCACTTCCACATAGGTTAATGTGCTGTCCAAAGGTTTGAATTTTGTGGCCTAACATAATTTTAATATGTTTGAGACAATCCTTGATATTAATAGGTTTGCAAGAAAGATCACACTACAAAAGCATTTTTATGCTAATGATGAGAGGTTACAAGAAAATACTGATCTGACTACTGTCAGAGAAGATGATAATATGATAAGTGTTTTAAATCTAAATTTATCAGAATTAAATACAGTCAGGGATCTAGAAAAGCTCTTAAAAGAAGGAGAAGAAGATAAGAAGGATCTCTTAGAAGAGAGAAATATTTCCCTTAAACACATTAAAAACAAAAGCACTTTCTATCCTGTACATACACGTTCCAAGGTTATAGATGTTTTTCAAAAAAGCATAGAGGTTAAACTTAGAGCTTTGAATGAATCTGTTTCTAAAAAAACTAAAAAACAATATACAAATTTGACAAATACAGAAAAATCTGCCTTAAAAGAATTGTCTGACAATGAGAACATAATAATAAGTCAGTCAGACAAGGGGGGCAATGTGATGGTCCTCAGTAGGTTAGACTATATAGCAGAGGCTAAAAGACAATTAGGGGATACGAATGTATACATCAGACTTACTGAGAACCCTACAAATACATTTTAAAGAGAGATCACTCATATTGTTAGATTTGCACGTTACAATAACATCATAACACAAACAATTGAGGAAAAATTAATAGTACAACATCCTGTTACACCAATTTTTCATCACTTCCCCAAAATCCATAAAAATCTACAATGTCCGCCAGGGAGACTAATCATCGCTGGTATAGGTTCAGTTAATGAGGCTCTGGGGCCTATTTATCAAGCCGTCAACTTACTTGCATTCGATGGCACCAATACGCTGGCCTAAGATCGCCTATCATCGCTGCCGTGGACCTGAATACGCTCTCCAAATTTACCAAAAAATCTGCCAAAAAGCCACGCGCCAAGTACGGGGCAATGAGCAGCGGACTGTTGTTAACTAACAGTCATCGATCTCGCTGCTCTTCGGCTTTCTTCTGTTATGTGTGATCAGTCCACGGGTCATCATTACTTCTGGGATATTATCTGCTCCCCTACAGGAAGTGCAAGAGGATTCACCCAGCAGAGTTGCTATATAGCTCCTCCCCTCTACGTCACCTCCAGTCATTCTCTTGCACCCAAAGACTAGATAGGAGGTGTGAGAGGACTATGGTGATTATACTTAGTTTTTATAACTTCAATCAAAAGTTTGTTATTTTACAATAGCACCGGAGCGTGTTATTACTTCTCTGGCAGAGTTTGAAGAAGAATCTACCAGAGTTTTTCTTATGATTTTAACCGGAGTAGTTAAGATCATATTGCTGTTTCTCGGCCATCTGAGGGAGGTAAAAGCTTCAGATCAGGGGACAGCGGGCAGTTGAATCTGCATTGAGGTATGTAGCAGTTTTTATTTTCTGAATGGAATTGATGAGAAAATCCTGCCATACCGTTATAATGACATGTATGTAAGTATTCTGGGGATGGTATTTCACCGGAATTACTCTGTAAAAGTACATTAAACCTTTTTATAGGTATTTAATTCATGTTAAACGTTTTTGCTGGAATGTAGAATCGTTTGCATTTCTGAGGTACTGAGTGAATAAATATTTGGGCATTATTTTTCCACTTGGCAGTTTGCTTGTTTTGATTATGACAGTTTCGTTTCTCTCTCACTGCTGTGTGTGAGGGGGAGGGGCCGTTTTTGGCGCTCTTTGCTACGCATCAAAAATTTCCAGTCAGTTACTCTTGTATTTTCTGCATGATCCGGTTCAGCTCTAACAGAACTCAGGGGTCTTCAAACTTCTTTGAAGGGAGGTAGATTCTCTCAGCAGAGCTGTGAGACTTATGTAGTGACTGTGTTTTAAAACGTTGCTGTGATTTTTATGTTTAAAATTTAATTAGTGTTACTTTACTAATGGGAACAAACCTTTGCTAACAAGTTGTGTTGTTTTTTAAAGAGTGATGCTATAACTGTTTTTCAGTTCATTATTTCAACTGTCATTTAATCGTTTAGTGCTTCTTTGAGGCACAGTACGTTTTTGTTAAATAAGATTGTAACCAAGTTGCATGTTTATTGCTAGTGTGTTAAACATGTCTGATTCAGAGGAAGATACCTGTGTCATTTGTTCCAATGCCAAGGTGGAGCCCAATAGAAATTTATGTACTAACTGTATTGATGCTACTTTAAATAAAAGCCAATCTGTACAAATTGAACAAATTTCACCAAACAGCGAGGGGAGAGTTATGCCGTCTAACTCGCCTCCCGTATCAGTACCTGCGTCTCCCGCCCGGGAGGTGCGTGATATTATGGCGCCTAGTACATCTGGGCAGCCATTACAGATAACATTACAAGATATGGCTACTGTTATGACGGAAGTTTTGGCTAAGTTACCAGAACTAAGAGGCAAGCGTGATCACTCTGGGGTGAGAACAGAGTGCGCTGATAATTCTAGGGCCATGTCTGATACTGCGTCACAGCTTGCAGAGCATGAGGACGGAGAGCTTCATTCTGTAGGTGACGGTTCTGATCCAAGCAGATTGGATTCAGATATTTCAAATTTTAAATTTAAATTGGAAAACCTCCGTGTATTACTAGGGGAGGTCTTAGCGGCTCTTAACGATTGTAACACTGTTGCAATACCAGAGAAAATGTGTAGGTTGGATAAATACTTTGCGGTACCGGCGAGTACTGACGTTTTTCCTATACCTAAGAGATTAACTGAAATTGTTACCAAGGAGTGGGATAGACCCGGTGTGCCGTTCTCACCCCCTCCAATATTTAGAAAGATGTTTCCAATAGACGCCACCACACGGGACTTATGGCAAACGGTCCCTAAGGTGGAGGGAGCAGTTTCTACTTTAGCTAAGCGTACCACTATCCCGGTGGAGGATAGCTGTGCTTTTTCAGATCCTATGGATAAAAAATTAGAGGGTTACCTTAAGAAAATGTTTGTTCAACAAGGTTTTATATTGCAACCCCTTGCATGCATCGCGCCGATTACGGCTGCGGCAGCATTTTGGATTGAGTCTCTGGAAGAGAACCTTAGTTCCGCTACGCTGGACGACATTACGGACAGGCTTAGAGTCCTTAAACTAGCTAATTCATTCATTTCGGAGGCCGTAGTACATTTAACCAAACTTACGGCTAAGAATTCAGGATTCGCCATTCAGGCACGTAGGGCGCTGTGGTTAAAATCCTGGTCGGCTGATGTAACTTCTAAGTCCAAATTACTTAATATACCTTTCAAGGGGCAAACTTTATTTGGGCCCGGTTTGAAAGAAATTATCGCTGACATTACAGGAGGTAAGGGCCACGCTCTACCTCAAGACAAAGCCAAGGCTAAGGCTAGACAGTCTAATTTTCGTCCCTTTCGGAATTTCAAAGCAGGTGCAGCATCAACTTCCACTGCACCAAAACAGGAAGGAGCTGTTGCTCGTTACAGACAAGGCTGGAAACCTAACCAGTCCTGGAATAAGGGCAAGCAGGCCAGAAAACCTGCTGCTGCCCCTAAGACAGCATGAACCGAGGGCCCCCGATCCGGGACCGGATCTAGTGGGGGGCAGGCTCTCTCTCTTCGCCCAGGCTTGGGCAAGAGATGTCCAGGATCCCTGGGCGCTAGAGATCATATCTCAGGGATACCTTCTAGACTTCAAATTATCTCCCCCAAGAGGGAGATTTCATCTGTCAAGGTTGTCAACAAACCAAATAAAGAAAGACGCGTTTCTACGCTGTGTACAAGATCTATTATTAATGGGGGTGATCCATCCGGTTCCGCGGTCGGAACAAGGACAAGGGTTTTACTCAAACCTGTTTGTGGTTCCCAAAAAAGAGGGAACTTTCAGGCCAATCTTGGATTTAAAGATCCTAAACAAATTCCTAAGAGTTCCATCGTTCAAAATGGAAACTATTCGGACAATTTTACCCATGATCCAAAAGGGTCAGTACATGACCACAGTGGATTTAAAGGATGCTTACCTTCACATACCGATTCACAAAGATCATTACCGGTATCTAAGGTTTGCCTTCTTAGACAGGCATTACCAGTTTGTAGCCCTTCCATTCGGATTGGCTACGGCTCCAAGAATCTTCACAAAGGTTCTGGGTGCCCTTCTAGCGGTTCTGAGACCGCGAGGAATTTCGGTAGCTCCGTACCTAGACGACATTCTGATACAAGCTTCAAGCTTTCAAACTGCCAAGTCTCATACAGAGTTAGTTCTGGCATTTCTAAGGTCGCATGGATGGAAAGTGAACGAAAAGAAGAGTTCTCTCTTGCCTCTCACAAGAGTTCCATTCTTGGGAACTCTTATAGATTCTGTAGAAATGAAGATTTATCTGACAGAAGACAGATTAACAAAGCTTCTAAATGCATGCCGTGTCCTTCATTCCATTCAACTCCCGTCAGTAGCTCAATGCATGGAGGTGATCGGCTTAATGGTAGCAGCAATGGACATAGTACCTTTTGCACGCCTACATCTCAGACCGCTGCAATTGTGCATGCTGAGTCAGTGGAATGGGGATTACTCAGATTTGTCCCCCACTCTGAATCTGGATCAAGAGACCAGAAACTCTCTTCTATGGTGGCTTTCTCGGCCACATCTGTCCAGGGGGATGCCGTTCAGCAGGCCGGACTGGACAATTGTAACAACAGACGCCAGCCTTCTAGGTTGGGGCGCTGTCTGGAATTCTCTGAAGGCTCAGGGACAATGGAGTCAGGAGGAAAGTCTCCTGCCAATAAACATTCTGGAATTGAGAGCAGTTCTCAATGCCCTTCTAGCTTGGCCCCAGTTAAAGACTCGGGGGTTCATCAGGTTTCAGTCGGACAACATCACGACTGTAGCTTACATCAACCATCAGGGAGGGACAAGAAGCCCCCTAGCGATGATAGAAGTATCAAAGATAATTCGCTGGGCAGAGTCTCACTCTTGCCACCTATCAGCAATCCACATCCCGGGAGTGGAGAACTGGGAGGCGGATTTCTTGAGTCGCCAGACTCTTCATCCGGGGGAGTGGGAACTTCATCCGGAGGTCTTTGCCCAAATACTTCGACGTTGGGGCAAACCAGAGATAGATCTCATGGCGTCTCGCCAGAACGCCAAACTTCCTCGCTACGGATCCAGATCCAGGGATCCGGGAGCGGTTCTGATAGATGCTTTGACAGCACCTTGGAACTTCAGGATGGCTTATGTGTTTCCACCCTTCCCGCTGCTTCCTCGATTGATTGCCAAAATCAAACAGGAGAGAGCATCAGTGATTCTAATAGCGCCTGCATGGCCGCGCAGGACTTGGTATGCAGATCTAGTGGACATGTCATCCTGTCCGCCTTGGTCTCTACCTCTAAGACAGGACCTTCTGATTCAGGGTCCATTCAAACATCAAAGTCTAACTTCTCTGAAGCTGACTGCTTGGAAATTGAACGCTTGATTTTATCAAAACGTGGTTTTTCTGAGTCGGTTATTGATACCCTGATACAGGCTAGGAAGCCTGTTACCAGAAAGATTTACCATAAAATATGGCGTAAATACCTATACTGGTGTGAATCCAAAGATTACTCCTGGAGTAAGGTTAGGATTCCTAGGATATTGTCTTTTCTACAAGAAGGTTTAGAAAAGGGTTTATCGGCTAGCTCATTAAGGGGACAGATCTCAGCTCTGTCCATCTTGTTGCACAGGCGTCTGTCAGAAAATTCAGACATCCAGGCTTTTTGTCAGGCTTTAGCTAGGATCAAGCCTGTGTTTAAAACTGTTGCTCCGCCATGGAGTTTAAACTTAGTTCTTAACGTTTTACAGGGTGTTCCGTTTGAACCCCTTCATTCCATTGATATAAAATTGTTATCTTGGAAAGTTCTATTTTTAATGGCTATTTCCTCGGCTCGAAGAGTCTCTGAGTTATCAGCCCTACATTGTGATTCTCCTTATCTGATCTTTCACTCAGACAAGGTAGTTCTGCGTACTAAACCTGGGTTCTTACCTAAGGTTGTCTCTAACAGGAATATCAATCAAGAGATTGTTGTTCCATCCTTGTGTCCAAATCCTTCTTCAAAGAAGGAACGTCTTCTACACAATCTGGATGTAGTTCATGCCCTCAAGTTCTACTTGCAGGCAACTAAAGATTTTCGCCAAACTTCTTCCCTGTTTGTCGTTTATTCTGGACAGAGGAGAGGTCAAAAAGCTTCTGCTACCTCTCTCTCTTTTTGGCTTCGTAGCATAATACGTTTAGCCTATGAGACTGCTGGACAGCAGCCTCCTGAAAGAATTACAGCTCATTCCACTAGAGCTGTGGCTTCCACTTGGGCCTTTAAGAATGAGGCCTCTGTTGAACAGATTTGCAAGGCTGCAACTTGGTCTTCGCTTCATACTTTTTCCAAATTTTACAAATTTGACACTTTTGCTTCTTCGGAGGCTATTTTTGGGAGAAAGGTTCTTCAGGCAGTGGTTCCTTCTGTATAATGAGCCTGCCTATCCCTCCCGTCATCTGTGTACTTTTGCTTTGGTATTGGTATCCCAGAAGTAATGATGACCCGTGGACTGATCACACATAACAGAAGAAAACATAATTTATGCTTACCTGATAAATTCCTTTCTTCTGTTGTGTGATCAGTCCACGGCCCGCCCTGTTTTTTTAAGGCAGGTAAATATTTTTTAAATTATAATTCAGTCACCACTACACCCTTGGCTTCTCCTTTCTCGTTGGTCTTTGGTCGAATGACTGGAGGTGACGTAGAGGGGAGGAGCTATATAGCAACTCTGCTGGGTGAATCCTCTTGCACTTCCTGTAGGGGAGCAGATAATATCCCAGAAGTAATGATGACCCGTGGACTGATCACACAACAGAAGAAAGGAATTTATCAGGTAAGCATAAATTATGTTTTTTCCCAGCTTTATTGGTATACTGTCACCAAACACCCACACTATACTACATTGTTTTACCCCTAAACTGCCGCTCCCGGAGCCCACCACAACTCGAATAAAGTTATTAACCCCTAAACCGCCGCTCCCTGACCACACCGCAACGAAATAAACTTATTAACCCCTAAACCGCCACTCCCGGAGCTCACCGCCACCTACATTATGTTATTAACCCCTAATCTGCTGCCCCCTACACCGCCACCACCTAAATTACATTTATTAACCCCTAATCTGCCGCCCCCAATGTCGCCGCCACTTTTCTAAATGTATTAACCCCTAAACCTAAGTTTTACCATAACCCTAACACCCCCTAACCTAAATATTATTTAAATAAATCTAAATTAAAATTAATTTTATTAACTAAATTATTCCTATTTAAAACTAAATACTTACCTGTAAAATAAACCATAAGCTAGCTACAATATAACTAATAGTTACATTGTATCTAGCTTAGGGTTTTTTTTTATTTCACAGGCAAGTTTTTATTTATTTTAACTAGGTAGAATAGTTACTAAATAGTTAACTATTTAATAACTACCTAGCTAAATAAATACAAATTTACCTGTAAAATAAAACCTAACCTAAGTTACAATAACACCTAACACTACACTATAATTAAATATATTAACTAAATTAAATACAATTAACTAAATTAAATTAAATTAGCTAAAGTACAAAAAAACCCACTAAATTACAGAAAATAAAAAAAACAAATTACAAGATCTTTAAACTAATTACACCTAATCTAATAGCCCTACCAAAAGGGCATTGCCCCAAAGTAATCAGCTATTTTACCTGGAAAACAAAATACAAACAACCCCCCAACAGTAAAACCCACCACCCACACAACCAACCCCCCAAATAAATTACTAACTAAAAAAACCTAAGCTCCCCATTGCCCTGAAAAGGGCATTTGAATGGGCATTGCCCTTAAAAGGGCATTTAGCTCTATTGCTGCCCAAAGTCCCTAACCTAAAAAATAAACCCACCCAATACACCCTTAAAAAAATCCTAACACTAACCTCATGAAGATTCACTTACCGGGAGATGTCTTCATCCAAGCGGCAAGATGTGCTCAACGAATCCGGCAGAAGTGGTCTTCCAGACGGTATCTTCTATCTTCATCCTTCAAACGCAGAGCAGCTCCATCTTCAAGACATCCGGCGCGGAGCATCCTCTTCCAACAACGTCTTCTTGCTGAATGAATATCACTTTAAGTGACGTCATCCAAGATGGCGTCCCTTCGATTCCGATTGGCTGATAGAATTCTATCAGCCAATCGGAATTAAGGTAGAAAAAATCCTATTGGCTGAGGCAATCATCCAATAGGATTGAGCTTGCATTCTATTGGCTGTTCCAATCAGCCAATAGAATGCAAGCTCAATCATATTGGCTGATTGCATCAGCCAATAGGATGTTAGGGGGTGTTAGGGTTAGGGTTAGACTTAGGTTTAGGGGTTAATAACTTTAATATAGTGGCAGCGACGTTGGGGGCGACAGATTAGGGGTTAATCAATGTAGGTAGGTGGCGACAATGTTAGGGGCGGCAGATTAGGGGTTAATAAGTATAAAGTAGGTGGCGGCGGTGTTGGGGCAGCAGATTAGGGGTGTTTAGACTAGGGGTTTATGTTAGGGTGTTAGGTGTAAACATAACTTTTATTCTCCTATAGGAATCAATGGGATATCGGGCAGCAGCGAACATAAGCTTTGCTGCTTTCAAACTCCCATTGATTCCTATGGCATCTGCCTCCTCCAGGACGGCGGATTGAAAAGCAGGTACGCTGGACCAGAATAGAGCCGACCGTACCTGGTGTAATTTGATAATTTGCAAAAGTAGTCAGATAGTGCCGAACTTGCATTCGGAACATCTGTAGTGACGTAAGCATCGATCTTTGTCGGACTGAGACCAGCGGATCGTATGTTACGTCACAAAATTTTACTTTTGCCGGTCTGTAGGCTTTGATAAATGAGGAGAATCAAGCTCTCCACAATTACGCTGCGGAATTCCAGCGTATTTGCGGTTGACAGCTTGATAAATAGGCCCCTCTGTCTGAACTTGTAGAAACCTTTTTGCAGCCTTTGGTTATCCAACTCCGCAGTTACATACAAGACTCTACATCTTTCATTAACAAAATCAAAGACCTTAGGTGGCAACCTACATATAGGCTAATGGTAGTGGATGTGTCTTCACTTTATACCTCCATTGATCACCAAAGGGGTATTACAGCAATTGAGTTCTTTATAGATAACTTTTACAACTTTGAACCAGCAACTAAGACTTTCTTGCTTAGAGCAATTGAATTTCTGTTAACGCACAATTTTTTTTATGTTTCAGGCGGATTATTATCTCCAGAGACGTGGGACAGCAATGGGGCTACATTTGCCCCCTCCTATGCCAACCTGTTTATAGGTTGGTGGAAGCTGTCCCACGTCTTTGGAGATGGTAATCCATTTGGAGATAGGATCATTCAATTTTATCGCTATATTGATGACCTCTTTTTCATCCTCGACTGTGGTGACAAGGAAGCAGATGATTTTTGCAATTATTTAAATAGCAATACATGTGGCATTGAATTCACAGGTGAACATAGCAATGAAACTGCTAATTTCTCACAGTTCAGGGTGGAAGGGTTGGTCAGCCCTTACAAACTAAAATGTACAGAAAAGATACAGCAGGCAACACGCTACTCAAGTATGAGTCTTGTCACCCAAGACATGTACTTAAGGGCATCCCTAAGGGTGAATTTATATGTATCAAGAGAAATTGTACTGATGTAGAAGAATATCACAAACAGATTGGAGAGGCCACAGAAAAGTTTAGGCAGCGGGGATATAAAGAACATATCCTAATAAAAGCTAAAGATAATGTTGAACTCATTCCTAGGGACCAACTATTAAAATACAAACCAAAGATAGAGAAAGATAAAACGAATAAGATAAAATTAATCATGACATATAGTGCACAATATAATCAAGTTTGCACAATAGTCAGAGAATCTTTACCTATTTTATACTCGGATCCTATTATTAAAGAAATCTTAAAATCAGGATGTGACTTTATTCCAAAGAGAGCCAAAACTTTGGACAACTATTTGTCTCCCTCAGATATAAAGCCTATAAAAAGCACATGCTGGCTGACCAAAAAACATGTTTTTTTCGAGTGCAGACGTCCAGTCTGCAAAACTTGTAACTTTGTGTCTGAGGCAGACAAATGTATTTCCTGTACTACAAATAAAGAATATACCAAATATTTTATCAATTGTGCAACAACTCACATAGTTTATCTACTCACATTTGAACAGTGTAAAATTTAATACACAGGGAAAACCAAAAGATCCCTCAAAGACAGATTCTTACAACATTTGAGATCAATTGAGGATGAAGGCACTGATACTCCTGTATCAAGACACTTCAAACAGAAGCATAACTCAGATGTTTCAACTCTCACTATAGAAGGCATTGATCATATTACTAAATGGAAAAGGGGAGGTAACAGAGAAATGCTCATAAGTAAAAGGGACATTTTCTGGATGTTCACACTTCAGACTGGTGAACCAGATGGTCTCAATGTGAGACGTGATTTAGATGTATTTGTTTAACCTTGTATGTTCTAGACATGGTCTGACCTTTTTCAAATTTATAGAACCCTTTTTTCTATAAGAGATATTTTTTTAGAATATGTAAGGTGTCAATATATTCATTATTGGTGTCCTTACTGCCTCTACTATTATGGTAATACACATATTAAGATTAATTTTAGCGATAATTAAATATTAGACTTATCTTTTGATAGACTATTTAAATAACAGTATATGACTCTCTTTGATATAGCCAGCTCATTATAAACATTTCTTTGTCTTATTTGTTGATTTATTTACATATGTTAAATCATATTTAAAATTGTGTGCATATATGAATATGAAATCTTTATCATCATATTGAGGCTAGAAAGGTGTGTAACCAGGCACTTGTAACCAATCAGATAACAGATAGTTGAACGCATATTGAACAGCCTTAAAAGGTGACTGGACTGATCCTCAGGTAAGCAGTGAACAAGTGCGCATGCGCACGAAACACGTCTGCGTGAGGATCAGTTCAGCTATCTGATTGGCTTTCTCTCTGCTGGCTTTGTATGTTTTATACATCGTTTTATAAATATTTTTATCGTTGGAATAAAGTTTTGGATTTTACAATTTGTTTGCCTTTGGATCAACTACACCCTATATGCACTTTGGACGTTTCTTGTGATCTCTGCCTTTTCCGAGTGCTACACATCTCTGAATGTTTATATATATATATATATATATATATATATATATATATATATATATATATATATACAGGGAGTGCAGAATTATTAGGCAAATGAGTATTTTGACCACATCATCCTCTTTATGCATGTTGTCTTACTCCAAGCTGTATAGGCTCTAAAGCCTACTACCAATTAAGCATATTAGGTGATGTGCATCTCTGTAATGAGAAGGGGTGTGGTCTAATGACATCAACACCCTATATCAGGTGTGCATAATTATTATATGAGTCAAAGAGAAACCCAATATCTGTATATGCAATCCAAGGTATAAAATCCTTATTGGTATAATGTGTGCTGTGGCGTGTAATGCAAGCAAAGCAAAGCAGGTGAAGTAATATCGTATAGCCACAGATAGACAAGCAGCAAAAGAATCAAAACCAGTCAGCATATGAAACGTTGCAATCTTCACTCACCCGTAGAAGGTACGTGCGGGGTTTTAATCAGTGTTGGTGCGTATGCCCGTCTCACTGGCTCCAATTAAGAAAGCTGCCACTCTGGGGAAAGAAACCAGCCTGGGACGATGCGGAGGAAAACGCCACCCGCCTCAACTTATCCCGGCTACAATCCTCTCAGCTAGTGGAACACTCCTCCCCTCTCCTACGTACCTCCGTGAGACTAGCAATGCTGGTTATTGGTTGAAAGTGCTGCTCAGTAAACACGCCCAGCACACATGCTCCTAAACAGTCCAATGGCCACAGAACGACAGCTGGATAACTGGAAAGGCAAATTCATTCAAAGAAAGACGGCTCCAGCTGAGGTTAAAACGAAAGTCCTTTATTTAAAGTTTAAAACATGTGAAACACAGCAAGCGGTGTGAGAGGTGCTGAGGGCGCAGCACTGTCTGGCTTACATGTTTCGGAAATGATCCGTAGTCATAGCCTACAGTGCTGTGCCCCACACCTGTTTAAAAAGAAGATAAAACAAATGTGATTTGCTATTGGAAAAACCCCGCCCTCAGACCTAACCTAACACACCTGATTACTAAGTTACTCCCTAAAACAGTATTACTGCTTGTGCAAAGAAAAGTAAAATAAACAATATAAATATATGTACTGCACCTGGGTAAATATACACTTATAAGGATGCAGAATAGAAATCTATGCAAGGACAGCAGTATGAAATAGAAATATATAAACGGAGGATTATAAAGGAATCCAAAACTGGTGATTGAAAACCAATATGATGCTGATTGACAGAAACAACATGCGTATAGGATATGCATATATATATACAAGAAGGCTCTCAAACATGATAATGCAATACATTGATGAAAAGCTAATACACCATAATATCTTTGGGCATACTGACTCATTACTATATCATAGAGCTTTATTCATATGTAAACTGAGAACTAATCTGTATTAATACAGACTAAAAATTGATGAAATATCTAATTGAAATATATATAGAGTTCCTATTTTACTGAACGCAAGGATTCATGTTGGGGCCCATATCTAGATCTTAATGTTGATAGTACAAAGGGAACCAATATGGAGTCTACAATGAACGTGTTAAAAAATATATATTGATGTTAAAGCTAAGGAATAAAGTAATCTAATAATACTTGAACTGCAAAAATGTATAATAATATACCTAGTTAAAGCACATACATAGTAAGTACAAGATTATTGTGAGGTATAGAGGGGTATTGAAGAGATACCTAATAAAGCAATATACTGTATAGTGTAATAGTGGGGATTTGGCCATATGAAGAAATGAACCATTATTCCCAGAGATTTAGAACGTCATACCTGGAGTTCAACCCATCGGGCACCCGTGTGCCCATGGTGAAAATCCAGTAGGCTTCTCGTCTAGCGAGAAGTATGTCAATATCACCTCCCCTGATGGGTCTACTCACTTTTTCAATACCACACCAAGTGAAGCCCTGTAAATTATTGTCATGAAAAACCCCAAAATGTTGGACAATGGGTGTTGTTGACCTCTTTGTATTGAATGAGGATAAATGTTCTCTGATCCTAGTATTAAGGTCACGTGAAGTGAGTCCTATATACTGGATTTTACACAGAGTGCATTCAATGAGGTAAACCACTGACTCAGTTTTGCAATTCATGCAAGCTGCAATTTGATATAGTTTGTTGGTTTTTTCACTCCTGAACTCTTTAGTGATATTGACAAATTCACAGGGCTTACACTTTCTGTGTCCACATTTGTACATACCAGTGTGCTTTAACCAGGAACCCTGTATTGGTTTGTCAGATTTCAGTAGTGTTGGCGAGAGGATAGAGCCTAAAGTGGGACTTTTCCTGTATGAGCATCTTAGTCCTGTTTTCACAGTATCCACTAGTTTATCCTCTGCCAGCAGCACTGGAAAATGTTTGCGTATAATGTCGCATACCTGGGGATATTGAACACTGTGTGTGGTTACAAAAGTGACTTGCTGTTCCTTTCGTCCTCTTCTCTGCTGACTGCCCAAAAGTTTCTCCCTAGGGATGGTGTAAACTTGCTCCCTAGCCCTTCTTATTATCTTGGGGGGATAATCTCTGTCCTTGAGTCTCTTCTCGAGAACCCTTGATTCAGTCACAAAATCTGCGTGTGCTGTGCAATTTCTCCTAAGCCTAGCATATTCACCTTTTGCTACCGCAAAGGGAACATGCTTAGGATGGCAACTAGTGCTCAGAAGTAGAGAATTCCCCGAGATGGGCTTCCTGTAAATTATGGATTTTATGGTACCCTCTCTGGTACCCTCTAATGTGAGATCAAGATAGTTAATATATCTATCATTAAATTCGAAGGTAAACTTAAGGCCAATCTCATTGTTATTGAGATAATCCAAGAACAGAGGAATACTGACATAATCACCTGTCCACACAAATAAGAGGTCATCAATGTATCTCCTATAAAAGGAGATACAGTTTTTATATGGGTTACTATCTCCAAAGATGTGGTAAAACTCCCACCAACCAAGAAACAAATTGGCAAAAGATGGAGCAAACTTTGCTCCCATGGCGGTACCACATCTCTGGAGATAGTAAACCTCCTCAAACTTGAAAAAATTGTGTGTGAGTAAAAAGGTGGTGACTCTCAAAATATACTCAATAGAGGTATCACTGTACTCAGTCCCCTGTTCAAGGAAAAAAGCAATGGCTTGTACTCCCACTTGATGTGGGATACTCGAGTATAATGAAACAGCATCCACCGTAAGCCATTTGGACTGCTCAGTCCATTCCATTTCCTCAGTCAAATTTAGGATGTGTTTGGTGTCTTTCACATAGGAATGTAGTGACATCACAATGGGTTGGAGAATAGCATCCAACCATTCCGAGAGGTTTCCTAAAAGGGAATCAATCCCACTCACGATGGGTCTCCCCTGGACATTGTCCAGGGATTTATGGGTTTTGGGTAAATGATGGAATAAAGGAATCTTGGGGTAATCCACTAGCAAGAAGCCTACTGTGGCTTGGTCCAGGATACCCAGTTCCAAACCGTCATCCAAAAGCTGTTTAAGTTCTGCCTGAAACATTATTGTGGGATCCCTGCTTAAAACAATATAATCTGCATCATTTTGTAATTGCCTTAAGCCTTCCTTGACATATTGTACCCTATCCATAACCACGACCATTCCACCTTTGTCTGAGTTTTTAATGACAAGGGATCTGTTGTCTCTCAATGATACCATAGCTTCCTTTTCAGAAAGAGATAAATTAAATTTATGTTTAGATTGATTATTCTTGAGAGCCAGCAGATCCTTCTCCACTCTGTTATAGAAGGTTTCTATGACATTACCACGACTATGGATAGGGTAAAATTTAGATTTCTTTCTGAAACAAGGACCCCTGTTGTCAACCCCAGTGGCTCCCGATGCTTCCAGTTGTAATTGTTGGAGCATAACCACATCACATGTATGCTTAAAATCTTGAGCATCAATACTGGTGTTACCAAAATGGGTCATTGTTTGTTCATTAGTACCTTCATAAGAAAAATATTTCTTGAGTGTTAAATTGCGTACAAGTTTATTAACATCCAGAATTGTTCTGAAAAGATCGAAATCATTAGTTGGTGAAAAATTGAGGCCACGGTTTAACACTTGATACTGTGCCTCACTAAGATGTTGTGTTGACAAATTGACCACATTGCCCACTATTCTTGAATCCTTTATTTGTACCTGGTTTGTGGCCTGGGCTCCCTGAGTTGGTACCTGTCCTGACCCTGATTGTAATGTGTACTGGAGTGTGTAGTTCGTCTCCCCCCCCCCTGTGGGTGCATCCCGTTCCTGGGGAAAAACCTGATTAAGAGTAAAAGGGTCAGCCTTGTTTTGTGTATGTGTTGCAGGGGCCGATTCAAGATAGGCGCTTTGTACAGAGCTAGCTCCCAGTGATACCATACCATCTCTGTTGGTAAATGTGGAAATATCTGTATGTGGGGCTTGTATCGGTATGAATGTATTATCTCTGGCAATATTGGGGCTTGTTGTTGCTTGCATACTAAGTGATTCTCCTTCACTAGACCCATCAGATTCACTTCCTGAAAAAGTGACATTTTTAGCAGTATTACCTTTGTTATCATTATTACGACTTCTAGTCCTGTTTCTATTACCCCTTCTCCTCCTGCCAAATCTGGGTTGATTAACCCTAAAATTACCCCTGGAGGTCTTGTTCCAAATGTACACAGAATTACTGGAATAATCAAATTTGTCCCTAATGAACTTGGTGTGTTTTGTTTCCATTATATTAGATCTACCCTTGGCAACTAGCTCCCTAAGGGTTTTGTCAAATCTAGCAAAATCTGTATTGCTACTCCTCCTATTCATTTCAACTTGTAGATCATCTATATCTTTTCTAATAATCTCTAACAGTTTGCTCTTATATTGTATGAGCAACTTCATGAGTCTCATTGAACAGTCTGTGAGTACAGCATTCCAGGCTTCCACAAAATCTTTATCCTGGGTATCAACCTCAAAAGTGGGAAATTTGTATAGCCTCAAGCCTCTGGGTATCATGCTTAAACTCAAATACTTCTCCAGTGTCCATATATCCCACTAGGTTTTGGACTCCTTCAATAAAAGATTTTCCATTTGCTCAAATAGGGTGCTTAATGTGAGTACCCCCTTGTCCTCTGAGAAAATGAGTTCACAGTCTGTAGAGATGGTAGTGCGTGCAGTGACTGACATTAAGGAGTAAAAATTAGGCTGTGTTTCCTCCATATCTGTGCTGGTTAGTAGAAGACAGAGATTACCATAAAACAGATAAGGGTGTTAGTATATCCAGTGTATACCCAAATGTAATGTATGAGTCAAAGAGAAACCCAATATCTGTATATGCAATCCAAGGTATAAAATCCTTATTGGTATAATGTGTGCTGTGGCGTGTAATGCAAGCAAAGCAAAGCAGGTGAAGTAATATCGTATAGCCACAGATAGACAAGCAGCAAAAGAATCAAAACCAGTCAGCATATGAAACGTTGCAATCTTCACTCACCCGTAGAAGGTACGTGCGGGGTTTTAATCAGTGTTGGTGCGTATGCCCGTCTCACTGGCTCCAATTAAGAAAGCTGCCACTCTGGGGAAAGAAACCAGCCTGGGACGATGCGGAGGAAAACGCCACCCGCCTCAACTTATCCCGGCTACAATCCTCTCAGCTAGTGGAACACTCCTCCCCTCTCCTACGTACCTCCGTGAGACTAGCAATGCTGGTTATTGGTTGAAAGTGCTGCTCAGTAAACACGCCCAGCACACATGCTCCTAAACAGTCCAATGGCCACAGAACGACAGCTGGATAACTGGAAAGGCAAATTCATTCAAAGAAAGACGGCTCCAGCTGAGGTTAAAACGAAAGTCCTTTATTTAAAGTTTAAAACATGTGAAACACAGCAAGCGGTGTGAGAGGTGCTGAGGGCGCAGCACTGTCTGGCTTACATGTTTCGGAAATGATCCGTAGTCATAGCCTACAGTGCTGTGCCCCACACCTGTTTAAAAAGAAGATAAAACAAATGTGATTTGCTATTGGAAAAACCCCGCCCTCAGACCTAACCTAACACACCTGATTACTAAGTTACTCCCTAAAACAGTATTACTGCTTGTGCAAAGAAAAGTAAAATAAACAATATAAATATATGTACTGCACCTGGGTAAATATACACTTATAAGGATGCAGAATAGAAATCTATCTATCTATCTATCTATCTATTTGTCTCCCTCAGATATAAAGCCTATAAAAAGCACATGCTGGCTGACCAAAAAACATGTTTTTTTCGAGTGCAGACGTCCAGTCTGCAAAACTTGTAACTTTGTGTCTGAGGCAGACAAATGTATTTCCTGTACTACAAATAAAGAATATACCAAATATTTTATCAATTGTGCAACAACTCACATAGTTTATCTACTCACATTTGAACAGTGTAAAATTTAATACACAGGGAAAACCAAAAGATCCCTCAAAGACAGATTCTTACAACATTTGAGATCAATTGAGGATGAAGGCACTGATACTCCTGTATCAAGACACTTCAAACAGAAGCATAACTCAGATGTTTCAACTCTCACTATAGAAGGCATTGATCATATTACTAAATGGAAAAGGGGAGGTAACAGAGAAATGCTCATAAGTAAAAGGGACATTTTCTGGATGTTCACACTTCAGACTGGTGAACCAGATGGTCTCAATGTGAGACGTGATTTAGCTGTATTTGTTTAACCTTGTATGTTCTAGACATGGTCTGACCTTTTTCAAATTTATAGAACCCTTTTTTCTATAAGAGATATTTTTTTAGAATATGTAAGGTGTCAATATATTCATTATTGGTGTCCTTACTGCCTCTACTATTATGGTAATACACATATTAAGATTAATTTTAGCGATAATTAAATATTAGACTTATCTTTTGATAGACTATTTAAATAACAGTATATGACTCTCTTTGATATAGCCAGCTCATTATAAACATTTCTTTGTCTTATTTGTTGATTTATTTACATATGTTAAATCATATTTAAAATTGTGTGCATATATGAATATGAATTCTTTATCATCATATTGAGGCTAGAAAGGTGTGTAACCAGGCACTTGTAACCAATCAGATAACAGATAGTTGAACGCATATTGAACAGCCTTAAAAGGTGACTGGACTGATCCTCAGGTAAGCAGTGAACAAGTGCGCATGCGCACGAAACACGTCTGCGTGAGGATCAGTTCAGCTATCTGATTGGCTTTCTCTCTGCTGGCTTTGTATGTTTTATACATCGTTTTATAAATATTTTTATCGTTGGAATAAAGTTTTGGATTTTACAATTTGTTTGCCTTTGGATCAACTACACCCTATATGCACTTTGGACGTTTCTTGTGATCTCTGCCTTTTCCGAGTGCTACACATCTCTGAATGTTTATATATATATATATATACAGGGAGTGCAGAATTATTAGGCAAATGAGTATTTTGACCACATCATCCTCTTTATGCATGTTGTCTTACTCCAAGCTGTATAGGCTCTAAAGCCTACTACCAATTAAGCATATTAGGTGATGTGCATCTCTGTAATGAGAAGGGGTGTGGTCTAATGACATCAACACCCTATATCAGGTGTGCATAATTATTAGGCAACTTCCTTTCCTTTGGCAAAATGGGTCAAAAGAAGGACTCGACAGGCTCAGAAAAGTAAAAAATAGTGAGATATCTTGCAGAGGGATGCAGCACTCTTAAAATTGCAAAGCTTCTGAAGCGTAATCATCGAACAATCAAGCGTTTCATTCAAAATAGTCAACAGGGTCGCAAGAAGCGTGTGGAAAAACCAAGGCGCAAAATAACTGCCCATGAACTGAGAAAAGTCAAGCGTGCAGCTGCCAAGATGCCACTTGCCACCAGTTTGGCCATATTTCAGAGCTGCAACATCACTGGAGTGCCCAAAAGCACAAGGTGTGCAATACTCAGAGACATGGCCAAGGTAAGAAAGGCTGAAAGACCACCACTGAACAAGACACACAAGCTGAAACGTCAAGACTGGGCCAAGAAATATCTCAAGACTGATTTTTCTAAGATTTTATGGACTGATGAAATGAGAGTGAGTCTTGATGGGCCAGATGGATGGGCCCGTGGCTGGATTGGTAAAGGGCAGAGAGCTCCAGTCCGACTCATACACCAGCAAGGTGGAGGTGGAGTACTGGTTTGGGCTGGTATCATCAAAGATGAGCTTGTGGGGCCTTTTCGGGTTGAGGATGGAGTCAAGCTCAACTCCCAGTCCTACTGCCAGTTTCTGGAAGACACCTTCTTCAAGCAGTGGTACAGAAAGAAGTCTGCATCCTTCAAGAAAAACATGATTTTCATGCAGGACAATGCTCCATCACACGCGTCCAAGTACTCCACAGCGTGGCTGGCAAGAAAGGGTATGAAAGAAGAAAATCTAATGACATGGCCTCCTTGTTCACCTGATCTGAACCCCATTGAGAACCTGTGGTCCATCATCAAATGTGAGATTTACAAGGAGGGAAAACAGTACACCTCTCTGAACAGTGTCTGGGAGGCTGTGGTTGCTGCTGCACGCAATGTTGATGGTGAACAGATCAAAACACTGACAGAATCCATGGATGGCAGGCTTTTGAGTGTCCTTGCAAAGAAAGGTGGCTATATTGGTCACTGATTTGTTTTTGTTTTGTTTTTGAATGTCAGAAATGTATATTTGTGAATGTTGAGATGTTATATTGGTTTCACTGGTAAAAATAAATAATTGAAATGGGTATATATTTGTTTTTTGTTAAGTTGCCTAATAATTATGCATAGTAATAGTCACCTGCACACACAGATATCCCCCTAAAATAGCTATAACTAAAAACAAACTAAAAACAAACTAAAAACTACTTCCAAAACTATTCAGCTTTGATATTAATGAGTTTTTTGGGTTCATTGAGAACATGGTTGTTGTTCAATAATAAAATTAATCCTCAAAAATACAACTTGCCTAATAATTCTGCACTCCCTGTATATGTATATATATATATATATATATATATATATATATATATATATATATATATATATATATATATATATACAATGTAGCAAAGAAGCACTCACTGAACTGTTCCAACTGTGACAAAAAGTTTTAATTCAAAATCGTGACGTTTCGGGACAGCAACAGTCCCTTCCTCTGACAAATTAACAATGTGAAAAAACAGGCCTTAAATAGGCTCCAAATTACTCTCCCCTAGTGATTGACCAATCATGGCCAAAAATACATAACACACCTTTCATAGTGACCAATAACTATCAGTGATAGAAAACTACCAATATATAGTGAATCAAGTGAATAGTAATAAAATATTTTAAGCATAGAACCCCGTATTGTCAATAGAGAGGGACAATCACATTCCAACCTGACATAAACTTCAGCTAAAAAATTATGTAAATATACAGACAAAACCGTAAATAAATAAACAGTGAGAATGGGGATCGTGTTTCAACCAATCAGCATCGCCCTGACTCATAGGGATCGTAATTCCACCAATCAGCAGCGTACTGTCACCCAAGGCTCAATACGTCAATGTTGTGTGTTCTCAAACAACGCCCACCTGTCACTAGGGACGCATAACTCCTCAAAGCTAAAATGTTATATTTATAAAACCCAAATGATCACAAATGAACATTCGCCTAGATCGCTGCATATGTATGATTAAAATTACTATGAGACCACTTATGGATCGCTGATGTTTAACAATAGCCAAAGCTGATCTATGTATATATCAGATCAGCTACCCCAAGCGATACTAGAGACCGGATAGTCAATATCACGTAACCTCCTAGTCGTCCATATGCAATAAAGAATAAATATAAATAAAATAAATGAATGAGCCCTGTTTGTGCCGCACTTAATCACTCTGCCACGGCACTCGTCACAAGGGTAAACAAAGTGCCGAGATTTATCCAATCATAGATTGGACCGCCCACCTGTGGGCGTATCAAAACAACGGAGAGTTTTAACAAGTTCTACGTGTCACACTGTCACAAGTAGGCACACCCACCACTGTTAAACTGTATGCGCTCAGCTGTATATTGCTGTCATTCCACTGGGAGCGGGCTCCATATATTAAAAGAAAAACTGCGTAAGCATAAAGGTGTATAGCTCCACTAACAGGCCGGCACTTGATCACATCCTGATACGGTCCCCCTCCAGCCATCAAAAACCAAACAAAGGTGCTTAACCAAATACATAATGCCACATAAACTAAACATATGTAGCCTCACCTCTTATTCCCAAACCACCAAAGCAAAAAAATATGTATACTACACACAATAAATGTACTTCCACCTACCCCTATGTGAATATACAGAAAATTATTGTTATAAATGTAATCTATAATAATTCATATTGTTCCCAAAGCTAAATAAATAGAGTCTCAGCTCCTATTATAGATAATAGTTCAAAAATAAAAATCGGAAAAAATCAGAAAAAATCAAATTTCCAACAGTCATCTCATAATATAAATCCAGATGCATCAATATGACAACAAATTCTACTTATAATACTGAATGTCGGTACGGAATGAGAAAGACCCCCCAGAAAAACAAAAACAACACGGGGTATCAAAAAGAAGTGTACAAGTGACTAAATGATACAAAAATTAAAATACAATTAAAACCATGAAACCATGTAGTGGACAAGGTAACAACAACAACATTTTAATGAACAGAGTGCCACCTATGTATATCTCATAGAGGCAATATGGAACAGAGATGACAGATAATTAGACCATATCATCTATGATTATACGCTCATAATACGATCCCAATGTAATTGGTGTACCGCATAAAGCAGAAAAACATATTACCAGAATAAGAGAAAAAAGAAAGAAAAAAGGAAAAGAGGAGAAGAGACAGAAGAAAGATCAAGAAAGAAAAGAAACGAAAAAAGAAAAAAACTAAAGAATAAAAAAGAAAAGGGAGGAAGAAAAAAAAAAGAAAAAAGGGACCAGGAAATAGAAAGAAAAAGGGAAAGAAGATAGAAAAAGAAAAAGGGAAAAGAAAAAAGAGAAGAAAAGAAAAAAAGAAAAGAAAAAGAATTAGAAGAAAAAAAAAGAAAAGAAAAAGGAAAAGAAAAGGAAGAAGAGAATAGAGGGGGGAGAGAGAGAGAGAGAGGAGCAATGGATCATGGACTCTCAGTAGAGTAGAACATCAAACACCCCACTGGTATATCATGAACCTCACAGTTCATAGATAACATTGCCATCCCGTGTGGGTATTGAGACCCCTGGGGCAAAGGGTACCCAGTTCATAGATCCATCTGGATTCTTTGCGCAACAGCATGTTTCCTCTGTCTCCTCCCCTTCGTGGAATCGGTACGTGGTCGATCAGTCTAAATCTCAGATCATTGACAGTGTGTCCTGCCTCCAAGAAGTGTCTTGCCACAGGCTGGTCTGCCTTTCCATTTCTTATGGCCAAACGAATACTAGACCTATGATTGGCCATCCTAGTTCTCGCGTCGTCAGTTGTTTTGCCAATGTAAAATTTTCCGCAGGGGCAATTCAGGAGGTATATAACAAATTGGGTGGTGCAAGTTAAGTAATGCTTAATCTCATATGTTTTATTGCTTTCCGGATGACGAAAGTGAGAGCCAGTTATCATCCCGTTGCAAGTGACACAGCTAATACAGCGATAGCAGCCTTTCTTATTTGTCTTCAGCCATGTCCGAGTACCCCCTTCGGGGTTGACGTCAGCTTTGACCAGATAATCTCTCAAGTTTCTTCCTCGTCTGAAACCGATCCTTGGTGCCTTCCAGTTCTTGAAAGGCAACGTGTGATCTGCTTCAACCAATTTACATTCTTCTTTAATGGTATGAGTTAATGGTATAATTTCTGGAGAGTATGTGGTCACAAAAGTGAGTTGATCATCTTGCTCTGGTGGAGCCTCTTTTCTTGGTTCCATAGCTGATAGTGCATGTGATTTCATCTCTAGCAGATCTTTTTGTCTGTATCCCCTTTCAATAAATCGCTGTGTCATATCTTGTAGTTGTTCTTCACATAATATCTCATTGGTGTTATTTCTGATATTTAGCACCCAGGGCTGGATGTTACTGAGTCACAGTATGTGTACCTGATCCGGTCTTGGAGTGCAGTTCCCTTCCATGTTTTGTATTTTCTATGGGTGATTACAGCCACCTGTGCACCCCTTCTTTGTTCTCAGTTTGTATGGCTCTGTGAGCTCGCATGATGGTGTGCCTGTGTTATTGACTCAGGCTATGGAAAGGACCTTGACGTGGTGCCTGAGCTTTCCCATTTGGCCAGATGCGGTGACTAACCTTTCCAGTTGTGATTTTATCTTAGCTGTGAGCTAACTGGTGAGTGCTGGGTGTTTCTATGTGTTGTATTACTTTTTATTTGTAATCTCCCTTGGTTCTTACACCCATTCCGGACTGGGGTTAACTGCCTGTGGCTCTGGTGACATCACAGCTTTTTTGGAGTGCTATTTAGCACCCAGGGCTGGATGTTACTGAGTCACAGGATGTGTACCTGATCCTGTCTTGGAGTGCAGTTCCCTTCCATGTTTTGTATTTTCTATGGGTGATTACAGCCACCTGTGCACCCCTTCTTTGTTCTCAGTTTGTTTGGCTCTGTGAGCTCGCATGATGGTGTGCCTGTGTTAGGGACTCAGGCTATGGAAAGGACCTTGACGTGGTGCCTGAGCTTTCCCATTTGGCCAGATGCGGTGACTAACCTTTCCAGTTGTGATTTTATCTTAGCTGTGAGCTAGCTGGTGAGTGCTGGGTGTTTCAATGTGTTGTATTACTTTTTATTTGTAATCTCCCTTGGTTCTTGCACCCATTCCGGACTGGGGTTAACTGCCTGTGGCTCTGGTGACATCACAGCTTTTTTGGAGTGTTATTTAGCACCCAGGGCTGGATGTTACTGAGTCACAGGATGTGTACCTGATCCGGTCTTGGAGTGCAGTTCCCTTCCATGTTTTGTATTTTCTATGGGTGATTACAGCCACCTGTGCACCTCTTCTTTGTTCTCAGTTTGTTTGGCTCTGTGAGCTTGCATGATGGTGTGCCTGTGTTAGGGACTCAGGCTATGGAAAGGACCTTGACGTGGTGCCTGAGCTTTCCAATTTGGCCAGATGCTGTGACTAACCTTTCCAGTTGTGATTTTATCTTAGCTGTGAGCTAGCTGGTGAGTGCTGGGTGTTTCTATGTGTTGTATTACTTTTTATTTGTAATCTCCCTTGGTTCTTGCACCCATTCCGGACTGGGGTTAACTGCCTGTGGCTCTGGTGACATCACAGCTTTTTTGGAGTGCTATTTAGCACCCAGGGCTGGATGTTACTGAGTCACAGGATGTGTACCTGATCCGGTCTTGGCGTGCAGTTCCCTTCCATGTTTTGTATTTTCTATGGGTGATTACAGCCACCTGTGCACCCCTTCTTTGTTCTCAGTTTGTTTGGCTCTGTGAGCTTGCATGATGGTGTGCCTGTGTTAGGGACTCAGGCTATGGAAAGGACCTTGACGTGGTGCCTGAGCTTTCCCATTTGGCCAGATGCGGTGACTAACCTTTCCAGTTGTGATTTTATCTTAGCTGTGAGCTAGCTGGTGAGTGCTGGGTGTTTCTATGTGTTGTATTACTTTTTATTTGTAATCTCCCTTGGTTCTTGCACCCATTCCGGACTGGGGTTAACTGCCTGTGGCTCTGGTGACATCACAGCTTTTTTGGAGTGCTATATAGCACCCAGGGCTGGATGTTACTGAGTCACAGGATGTGTACCTGATCCGGTCTTGGAGTGCAGTTCCCTTCCATGTTTTGTATTTTCTATGGGTGATTACAGCCACCTGTGCACCCCTTCTTTGTTCTCAGTTTGTTTGGCTCTGTGAGCTCGCATGATGGTGTGCCTGTGTTAGGGACTCAGGCTATGGAAAGGACCTTGACGTGGTGCCTGAGCTTTCCCATTTGGCCAGATGCGGTGACTAACCTTTCCAGTTGTGATTTTATCTTAGCTGTGAGCTAGCTGGTGAGTGCTGGGTGTTTCTATGTGTTGTATTACTTTTTATTTGTAATCTCCCTTGGTTCTTGCACCCATTCCGGACTGGGGTTAACTGCCTGTGGCTCTGGTGACATCACAGATTTTTTGGAGTGCTATTTAGCACCCAGGGCTGGATGTTACTGAGTCACAGGATGTGTACCTGATCCGGTCTTGGAGTGCAGTTCCCTTCCATGTTTTGTATTTTCTATGGGTGATTACAGCCACCTGTGCACCCCTTCTTTGTTCTCAGTTTGTTTGGCTCTGTGAGCTCGCATGATGGTGTGCCTGTGTTAGGGACTCAGGCTATGGAAAGGACCTTGACGTGGTGCCTGAGCTTTCCCATTTGGCCAGATGCGGTGACTAACCTTTCCAGTTGTGATTTTATCTTAGCTGTGAGCTAGCTGGTGAGTGCTGGGTGTTTCTATGTGTTGTATTACTTTTTATTTGTAATCTCCCTTGGTTCTTGCACCCATTCCGGACTGGGGTTAACTGCCTGTGGCTCTGGTGACATCACAGATTTTTTGGAGTGCTATTTAGCACCCAGGGCTGGATGTTACTGAGTCACAGGATGTGTACCTGATCCGGTCTTGGAGTGCAGTTCCCTTCCATGTTTTGTATTTTCTATGGGTGATTACAGCCACCTGTGCACCCCTTCTTTGTTCTCAGTTTGTTTGGCTCTGTGAGCTTGCATGATGGTGTGCCTGTGTTAGGGATTCAGGCTATGGAAAGGACCTTGACGTGGTGCCTGAGCTTTCCCATTTGGCCAGATGCGGTGACTAACCTTTCCAGTTGTGATTTTATCTTAGCTGTGAGCTAGCTGGTGAGTGCTGGGTGTTTCTATGTGTTGTATTACTTTTTATTTGTAATCTCCCTTGGTTCTTGCACCCATTCCGGACTGGGGTTAACTGCCTGTGGCTCTGGTGACATCACAGCTTTTTTGGAGTGCTATTTAGCACCCAGGGCTGGATGTTACTGAGTCACAGGATGTGTACCTGATCCGGTCTTGGAGTGCAGTTCCCTTCCATGTTTTGTATTTTCTATGGGTGATTACAGCCACCTGTGCACCCCTTCTTTGTTCTCAGTTTGTTTGGCTCTGTGAGCTCGCATGATGGTGTGCCTGTGTTATTGACTCAGGCTATGGAAAGGACCTTGACGTGGTGCCTGAGCTTTCCCATTTGGCCATATGCGGTGACTAACCTTTCCAGTTGTGATTTTATCTTAGCTGTGAGCTAGCTGGTGAGTGCTGGGTGTTTCTATGTGTTGTATTACTTTTTATTTGTAATCTCCCTTGGTTCTTGCACCCATTCCGGACTGGGGTTAACTGCCTGTGGCTCTGGTGACATCACAGCTTTTTTGGAGTGCTATTTAGCACCCAGGGCTGGATGTTACTGAGTCACAGGATGTGTACCTGATCCGGTCTTGGAGTGCAGTTCCCTTCCATGTTTTGTATTTTCTATGGGTGATTACAGCCACCTGTGCACCCCTTCTTTGTTCTCAGTTTGTTTGGCTCTGTGAGCTCGCATGATGGTGTGCCTGTGTTAGGGACTCAGGCTATGGAAAGGACCTTGACGTGGTGCCTGAGCTTTCCCATTTGGCCAGATGCAGTGACTAACCTTTCCAGTTGTGATTTTATCTTAGCTGTGAGCTAGCTGGTGAGTGCTGGGTGTTTCTATGTGTTGTATTACATTTTATTTGTAATCTCCCTTGGTTCTTGCACCCATTCCGGACTGGGGTTAACTGCCTGTGGCTCTGGTGACATCACAGCTTTTTTGGAGTGCTATTTAGCACCCAGGGCTGGATGTTACTGAGTCACAGGATGTGTACCTGATCCGGTCTTGGAGTGCAGTTCCCTTCCATGTTTTGTATTTTCTATGGGTGATTACAGCCACCTGTGCACCCCTTCTTTGTTCTCAGTTTGTTTGGCTCTGTGAGCTCGCATGATGGTGTGCCTGTGTTAGGGACTCAGGCTATGGAAAGGACCTTGACGTGGTGCCTGAGCTTTCCCATTTGGCCAGATGCAGTGACTAACCTTTCCAGTTGTGATTTTATCTTAGCTGTGAGCTAGCTGGTGAGTGCTGGGTGTTTCAATGTGTTGTATTACTTTTTATTTGTAATCTCCCTTGGTTCTTGCACCCATTCCGGACTGGGGTTAACTGCCTGTGGCTCTGGTGACATCACAGCTTTTTTGGAGTGCTATTTAGCACCCAGGGCTGGATGTTACTGAGTCACAGGATGTGTACCTGATCCGGTCTTGGAGTGCAGTTCCCTTCCATGTTTTGTATTTTCTATGGGTGGTTTCAGCCACCTGTGCATCCCCTCTTTGTTCTCAGTTTGTTTGGCTCTGTGAGCTTGCATGATGGTGTGCCTGTGTTAGGGACTCAGGCTATTGAAAGGACCTTGACGTGGTGCCTGAGCTTTCCAATTTGGCCAGATGCTGTGACTAACCTTTCCAGTTGTGATTTTATCTTAGCTGTGAGCTAGCTGGTGAGTGCTGGGTGTTTCTATGTGTTGTATTACTTTTTATTTGTAATCTCCCTTGGTTCTTGCACCCATTCCGGACTGGGGTTAACTGCCTGTGGCTCTGGTGACATCACAGCTTTTTTGGAGTGCTATTTAGCACCCAGGGCTGGATGTTACTGAGTCACAGGATGTGTACCTGATCCGGTCTTGGAGTTCAGTTCCCTTCCATGTTTTGTATTTTCTATAGGTTATTACAGCCACCTGTGCACCCCTTCTTTGTTCTCAGTTTGTTTGGCTCTGTGAGCTCGCATGATGGTGTGCCTGTGTTAGGGACTCAGGCTATGGAAAGGACCTTGACGTGGTGCCTGAGCTTTCCCATTTGGCCAGATGCGGTGACTAACCTTACCAGTTGTGATTTTATCTTAGCTGTGAGTTAGCTGGTGAGTGCTGGGTGTTTCAATGTGTTGTATTACTTTTTATTTGTAATCTCCCTTGGTTCTTGCACCCATTCCGGACTGGGGTTAACTGCCTGTGGCTCTGGTGACATCACAGCTTTTTTGGAGTGCTATTTAGCACCCAGGGCTGGATGTTACTGAGTCACAGGATGTGTACCTGATCCGGTCTTGGAGTGCAGTTCCCTTCCATGTTTTGTATTTTCTATTGGTGATTACAGCCACCTGTGCACCCCTTCTTTGTTCTCAGTTTGTTTGGCTCTGTGAGCTTGCATGATGGTGTGCCTGTGTTAGGGACTCAGGCTATGGAAAGGACCTTGACGTGGTGCCTGAGCTTTCCAATTTGGCCAGATGCTGTGACTAACCTTTCCAGTTGTGATTTTATCTTAGCTGTGAGCTAGCTGGTGAGTGCTGGGTGTTTCTATGTGTTGTATTACTTTTTATTTGTAATCTCCCTTGGTTCTTGCACCCATTCCGGACTGGGGTTAACTGCCTGTGGCTCTGGTGACATCACAGCTTTTTTGGAGTGCTATTTAGCACCCAGGGCTGGATGTTACTGAGTCACAGGATTTGTACCTGATCCGGTCTTGGAGTGCAGTTCCCTTCCATGTTTTGTATTTTCTATGGGTGGTTTCAGCCACCTGTGCACCCCTTCTTTGTTCTCAGTTTGTTTGGCTCTGTGAGCTTGCATGATGGTGTGTCTGTGTTAGGGACTCAGGCTATGGAAAGGACCTTGACGTGGTGCCTGAGCTTTCCAATTTGGCCAGATGCTGTGACTAACCTTTCCAGTTGTGATTTTATCTTAGCTGTGAGCTAGCTGGTGAGTGCTGGGTGTTTCTATGTGTTGTATTACTTTTTATTTGTAATCTCCCTTGGTTCTTGCACCCATTCCGGACTGGGGTTAACTGCCTGTGGCTCTGGTGACATCACAGCTTTTTTGGAGTGCTATTTAGCACCCAGGGCTGGATGTTACTGAGTCACAGGATGTGTACCTGATCCGGTCTTGGAGTGCAGTTCCCTTCCATGTTTTGTATTTTCTATGGGTGATTACAGCCACCTGTGCACCCCTTCTTTGTTCTCAGTTTGTTTGGCTCTGTGAGCTCGCATGATGGTGTGCCTGTGTTAGGGACTCAGGCTATGGAAAGGACCTTGACGTGGTGCCTGAGCTTTCCCATTTGGCCAGATGCGGTGACTAACCTTTCCAGTTGTGATTTTATCTTAGCTGTGAGCTAGCTGGTGAGTGCTGGGTGTTTCTATGTGTTGTATTACTTTTTATTTGTAATCTCCCTTGGTTCTTGCACCCATTCCGGACTGGGGTTAACTGCCTGTGGCTCTGGTGACATCACAGCTTTTTTGGAGTGCTATTTAGCACCCAGGGCTGGATGTTACTGAGTCACAGGATGTGTACCTGATCCGGTCTTGGAGTGCAGTTCCCTTCCATGTTTTGTATTTTCTATGGGTGATTACAGCCACCTGTGCACCCCTTCTTTGTTCTCAGTTTGTTTGGCTCTGTGAGCTCGCATGATGGTGTGCCTGTGTTATTGACTCAGGCTATGGAAAGGACCTTGACGTGGTGCCTGAGCTTTCCCATTTGGCCATATGCGGTGACTAACCTTTCCAGTTGTGATTTTATCTTAGCTGTGAGCTAGCTGGTGAGTGCTGGGTGTTTCTATGTGTTGTATTACTTTTTATTTGTAATCTCCCTTGGTTCTTGCACCCATTCCGGACTGGGGTTAACTGCCTGTGGCTCTGGTGACATCACAGCTTTTTTGGAGTGCTATTTAGCACCCAGGGCTGGATGTTACTGAGTCACAGGATGTGTACCTGATCCGGTCTTGGAGTGCAGTTCCCCTCCATGTTTTGTATTTTCTATGGGTGATTACAGCCACCTGTGCACCCCTTCTTTGTTCTCAGTTTGTTTGGCTCTGTGAGCTCGCATGATGGTGTGCCTGTGTTAGGGACTCAGGCTATGGAAAGGACCTTGACGTGGTGCCTGAGCTTTCCCATTTGGCCAGATGCGGTGACTAACCTTTCCAGTTGTGATTTTATCTTAGCTGTGAGCTAGCTGGTGAGTGCTGGGTGTTTCTATGTGTTGTATTACATTTTATTTGTAATCTCCCTTGGTTCTTGCACCCATTCCGGACTGGGGTTAACTGCCTGTGGCTCTGGTGACATCACAGCTTTTTTGGAGTGCTATTTAGCACCCAGGGCTGGATGTTACTGAGTCACAGGATGTGTACCTGATCCGGTCTTGGAGTGCAGTTCCCTTCCATGTTTTGTATTTTCTATGGGTGATTACAGCCACCTGTGCACCCCTTCTTTGTTCTCAGTTTGTTTGGCTCTGTGAGCTCGCATGATGGTGTGCCTGTGTTAGGGACTCAGGCTATGGAAAGGACCTTGACGTGGTGCCTGAGCTTTCCCATTTGGCCAGATGCGGTGACTAACCTTTCCAGTTGTGATTTTATCTTAGCTGTGAGCTAGCTGGTGAGTGCTGGGTGTTTCTATGTGTTGTATTACTTTTTATTTGTAATCTCCCTTGGTTCTTGCACCCATTCCGGACTGGGGTTAACTGCCTGTGGCTCTGGTGACATCACAGCTTTTTTGGAGTGCTATTTAGCACCCAGGGCTGGATGTTACTGAGTCACAGGATGTGTACCTGATCCGGTCTTGGAGTGCAGTTCCCTTCCATGTTTTGTATTTTCTATGGGTGATTACAGCCACCTGTGCACCCCTTCTTTGTTCTCAGTTTGTTTGGCTCTGTGAGCTCGCATGATGGTGTGCCTGTGTTAGGGACTCAGGCTACGGAAAGGACCTTGACGTGGTGCCTGAGCTTTCCCATTTGGCCAGATGCAGTGACTAACCTTTCCAGTTGTGATTTTATCTTAGCTGTGAGCTAGCTGGTGAGTGCTGGGTGTTTCAATGTGTTGTATTACTTTTTATTTGTAATCTCCCTTGGTTCTTGCACCCATTCCGGACTGGGGTTAACTGCCTGTGGCTCTGGTGACATCCCAGCTTTTTTGGAGTGCTATTTAGCACCCAGGGCTGGATGTTACTGAGTCACAGGATGTGTACCTGATCCGGTCTTGGAGTGCAGTTCCCTTCCATGTTTTGTATTTTCTATGGGTGATTACAGCCACCTGTGCACCCCTTCTTTGTTCTCAGTTTGTTTGGCTCTGTGAACTTGCATGATGGTGTGCCTGTGTTAGGGACTCAGGCTATGGAAAGGACCTTGACGTGGTGCCTGAGCTTTCCAATTTGGCCAGATGCTGTGACTAACCTTTCCAGTTGTGATTTTATCTTAGCTGTGAGCTAGCTGGTGAGTGCTCGGTGTTTCTATGTGTTGTATTACTTTTTATTTGTAATCTCCCTTGGTTCTTGCACCCATTCCGGACTGGGGTTAACTGCCTGTGGCTCTGGTGACATCACAGCTTTTTTGGAGTGCTATTTAGCACCCAGGGCTGGATGTTACTGAGTCACAGGATTTGTACCTGATCCGGTCTTGGAGTGCAGTTCCCTTCCATGTTTTGTATTTTCTATGGGTGATTACAGCCACCTGTGCACCCCTTCTTTGTTCTCAGTTTGTTTGGCTCTGTGAGCTCGCATGATGGTGTGCCTGTGTTAGGGACTCAGGCTATGGAAAGGACCTTGACGTGGTGCCTGAGCTTTCCCGTTTGGCCAGATGCGGTGACTAACCTTTCCAGTTGTGATTTTATCTTAGCTGTGAGCTAGCTGGTGAGTGCTGGGTGTTTCTATGTGTTGTATTACTTTTTATTTGTAATCTCCCTTGGTTCTTGCACCCATTCCGGACTGGGGTTAACTGCCTGTGGCTCTGGTGACATCACAGCTTTTTTGGAGTGCTATTTAGCACCCAGGGCTGGATGTTACTGAGTCACAGGATGTGTACCTGATCCGGTCTTGGAGTGCAGTTCCCTTCCATGTTTTGTATTTTCTATGGGTGATTACAGCCACCTGTGCACCCCTTCTTTGTTCTCAGTTTGTTTGGCTCTGTGAGCTCGCATGATGGTGTGCCTGTGTTATTGACTCAGGCTATGGAAAGGACCTTGACGTGGTGCCTGAGCTTTCCCATTTGGCCAGATGCGGTGACTAACCTTTCCAGTTGTGATTTTATCTTAGCTGTGAGCTAGCTGGTGAGTGCTGGGTGTTTCTATGTGTTGTATTACTTTTTATTTGTAATCTCCCTTGGTTCTTGCACCCATTCCGGACTGTGGTTAACTGCCTGTGGCTCTGGTGACATCACAGCTTTTTTGGAGTGCTATTTAGCACCCAGGGCTGGATGTTACCGAGTCACAGGATGTGTACCTGATCCGGTCTTGGAGTGCAGTTCCCTTCCATGTTTTGTATTTTCTATGGGTGATTACAGCCACCTGTGCACCCCTTCTTTGTTCTCAGTTTGTTTGGCTCTGTGAGCTCGCATGATGGTGTGCCTGTGTTAGGGACTCAGGCTATGGAAAGGACCTTGACGTGGTGCCTGAGCTTTCCCATTTGGCCAGATGCAGTGACTAACCTTTCCAGTTGTGATTTTATCTTAGCTGTGAGCTAGCTGGTGAGTGCTGGGTGTTTCAATGTGTTGTATTACTTTTTATTTGTAATCTCCCTTGGTTCTTGCACCCATTCCGGACTGGGGTTAACTGCCTGTGGCTCTGGTGACATCACAGCTTTTTTGGAGTGCTATTTAGCACCCAGGGCTGGGTGTTACTGAGTCACAGGATGTGTACCTGATCCGGTCTTGGAGTGCAGTTCCCTTCCATGTTTTGTATTTTCTATGGGTGGTTTCAGCCACCTGTGCACTCCTTCTTTGTTCTCAGTTTGTTTGGCTCTGTGAGCTTGCATGATGGTGTGTCTGTGTTAGGGACTCAGGCTATGGAAAGGACCTTGACGTGGTGCCTGAGCTTTCCAATTTGGCCAGATGCTGTGACTAACCTTTCCAGTTGTGATTTTATCTTAGCTGTGAGCTAGCTGGTGAGTGCTGGGTGTTTCTATGTGTTGTATTACTTTTTATTTGTAATCTCCCTTGGTTCTTGCACCCATTCCGGACTGGGGTTAACTGCCTGTGGCTCTGGTGACATCACAGCTTTTTTGGAGTGCTATTTAGCACCCAGGGCTGGATGTTACTGAGTCACAGGATGTGTACCTGATCCGGTCTTGGAGCGCAGTTCCCTTCCATGTTTTGTATTTTCTATGGGTGATTACAGCCACCTGTGCACCCCTTCTTTGTTCTCAGTTTGTTTGGCTCTGTGAGCTCGCATGATGGTGTGCCTGTGTTAGGGACTCAGGCTATGGAAAGGACCTTGACGTGGTGCCTGAGCTTTCCCATTTGGCCAGATGCGGTGACTAACCTTTCCAGTTGTGATTTTATCTTAGCTGTGAGCTAGCTGGTGAGTGCTGGGTGTTTCTATGTGTTGTATTACTTTTTATTTGTAATCTCCCTTGGTTCTTGCACCCATTCCGGACTGGGGTTAACTGCCTGTGGCTCTGGTGACATCACAGCTTTTTTGGAGTGCTATTTAGCACCCAGGGCTGGATGTTACTGAGTCACAGGATGTGTACCTGATCCGGTCTTGGAGTTCAGTTCCCTTCCATGTTTTGTATTTTCTATAGGTGATTACAGCCACCTGTGCACCCCTTCTTTGTTCTCAGTTTGTTTGGCTCTGTGAGCTCGCATGATGGTGTGCCTGTGTTAGGGACTCAGGCTATGGAAAGGACCTTGACGTGGTGCCTGAGCTTTCCCATTTGGCCAGATGCGGTGACTAACCTTTCCAGTTGTGATTTTTTTTATTAAATATTTTTATTAGATTTTTCAGATGAAATAAACAAATACAACATTAGTACGACCAAAGCGTACTATTTCAGTAACATGACAAAAAGAATGGATACATAAGGAAACACAGTATATGCATTAATGGATCAAATAAACATATGTAACCTCTATATCCAAAGTAAGGGTATTACAGAATTGTTCACTTAAATCAGAAGTAACTGAAAAAAAAAGGGGGGGTGGGGGGGGAAGAGGGGGGGGGGATCATCCATGGGAGAGGGGAGGGGGAGGGGGGAGGATAGGGTCTAAGGCCAAGGGAATAAACCTGCAATGGACACTAATTAAAACTAGATAGGTGTGGGATGTCGTACCGACATTACTGAGTGAGGGTATAATAGTCTAAGTCTCAAAGCTAGGGAGCCAAGTCATGTCAAATCTATCTTTCCATTCTGCCCAAATCAGTTCAAAAAAGTCGACTTTACCCTTGGAGTAGTAGATAGGTTTTTCCATGGCGTAGATATAGGCCATGGTTTGGGTGATGTCAGACCAAGATGGGGGGTTAGTTCTTTTCCAAGCTTTGGCTATATTGAGTTTGATAGCAGAAAGGAAATAGATGCTTAATGAAGCATAGTGTCTAGGGAGTTTGCAGATACCTACGTGGAGTAAGGCGACTTCTGGTGTATTGGGAAGGGAGATACCCATAGACATAAGAGTTGAGAAAGACCTATTCCAAATGGGCCTCAATTTGGAGCAAGTCCACCAAATGTGTGCCATGTCTCCTACCCTACCGCAACCTCTCCAGCAGATAGGAGATGCCCCAGGGAAAATTGTAGCTAATCTAGCAGGCACAAAGTACCATTGTGTGAGCAATTTAATGTAGTTCTCATGCATAGTGACACAGTGGAGGGTTTTATTTGTGAGGAGTAATATACGGTGCCATTCTTTGGTGGGGGCAATGAACTCAAGTTTCTGTTCCCATTTAGTGGTATGTGTAGCTTTGTCTGTAGGGGATGCACCCTCCATGATGGAGTAATGGAGAGATAGTGGCTTACCTAGCCTCAATCCCTGCTGCCATCTGGCTTCCCAGATGGTTGGTGGTCTAGAGAGAGATGGTTTAAAGCCCCAGCTAGTCAGAAAGCTGAGGACTCTTACATATTCGAATCGCATGTAAAGCGGGGGAGGTGATGAGCCGCCAATTTGGGCAAAGGGCACAAACGAATCGTGAGAAGATGAGGACCAGAGGTCAGCTACTCTCGAGACACCCAGTCTCAGCCACACCGAGGGGTGGGAGTCAGGAAGACCAGATAAGAGGCCTGTTAATGTAGTGATAGGGGATGGGTGGGGGGCCACCTGGGAGTAATGTCTCAGAAGTTCCCAAGAGGCTAGGCATTCTCGGATTATCTGATTCTCTATACCTAAGGTTCTTCGGCAGTGTGGAGGGGTCCAAATCAGATCCCTCAGGGTAAGGTCGAAAGGTAGGGAGGCCTGTTCAATTGACCTCCATCTACTATCAGAGTCCTTTACGCCCCATTGGGTAATGTGCGTGAGCATGGCGGCCTCATAGTATCTGAATATAGACGGGGAGGCCACTCCCCCATGCATTCTAGGATACTGCAGGAGCCTATGGGCTACTCGTGGAGGCTTATTTTGCCATATATATTTGGTACAGGCGCCCTGAAACTGAGTGAGTAGGGCTCTAGGTACTCTGACAGGAAGGCAACGCATGATATATGTTAGTTTTGGAAGATAGCTCATTTTAAGGGCTGTTACTCGACCCAGCCAAGAAATGGAATGGAAATTCCATTGATTGGTCAGAGTATGTAATTCGGTTAAAAGGGGCTTATAATTATTCAAGATAAGGTTGGGGATGGAGTTAGAGAGCTTAACTCCTAAGTGGGAGACATACGTATTGTTGATAACAAAGTTGTATTTGTCTCGTAGTGAATTAGTGACAAATTACGGGAAACCCTGTGTGTAGAGTTCCGTTTTGGATTGATTTAGCCTATAAAAGGATAGGCTACTGAATGTATCTAGTGTGGATAGGAGTTTAGGTATCTCACTGAGTGGGTTTGCGGAAAATATGGTGGTGTCATCTGCGAACAGAGCCACTTTGTGGACTGTTCCATGCAGGGTAACTCCAGATATCTCTTTGTCAGCTCTAATGGCAGCAGCGAGCGGTTCAATGGCCAGCGCGAACAGGATGGGTGAGAGAGGGCAACCCTGTCGGGTGCCATTTGAGATAGGGAAGGGAGAGGAATGAAATCCCAGGCCCCTAACTGAGGCCGTAGGGGCCGAGTACAAAGCTTGTACTGCTTGGATGATGGAAGCCGGGAAGCGAAAGGTCTTTAGAACCTCCCACAGGAAGTCCCACCTGACCCGGTCAAATGCTTTCTCAGCATCGAGAGAGAGCACTGCAATTGGTTTGTTGAGTCTTTTGGCTTCTAGGAGAATATTAAGGAGCCTTCTCGTATTGTCAGGACCTTCCCTTCCAGGTATGAAACCAACCTGGTCAGGGTTAATAAGTGAGGGGAGGAGTCTTGCGAGCCTATTTGCTAAGATTTTTGCATATAATTTTTTTTTTTTTTTATAATAATTTTATTGAGGTTTTTTTGTCCAAACAAACAATCAGTATTTGCCAATACACATCATGAGAAACAAAGATAAACACATGGTAAACTGTTAACATATGTCAAATGAATGAACATAAGCATTGAATGACAAATTACTTGCACATAGGATACGAGAAATGTCGAATTAACTGATCACCTACTTCCTAATGTAAGCGACCGCTGTTGGGCCACCTAGAAATGTCATAATCAGAATATAGAGTAGGTAGTCATGAATTGAAGAGGACCACTCATGGGTCCCTATTGAAAAACCTCTATTTTTTCTTTTTATATGTACAATATCAGTATCAAGGTACAATAGTATACTATAATATGTTCTAAACTCCTTTATTAGAAAATAGGATCCACACAAGTGGGATCCGTGTTGTGATGTTATGTGAAGAAGGAGAGAATACTAATGGAGTGAAAGATGGTGCGGTATAGGTAAGAGAAACCGCTAGGTTAGAACTCCTAAGACTAGGAGATGCATTACAGAGAGGGGGGGGAGGTGGTAAAATAGATGCGGTGAATGGAATATATGCCAAAGAAAACTTTTAAAATACGGGGTATCAATTATGATATTGCCCTGTTAAGGAAAAGAACTAATGAGGCTGTAAAAAAAATAATATAAAATTATAGACTCATCTGGCTAATAATGATGGTCAGTCCTGCTGGCCTAACTAGATGATAGGTATACCTGGGATGATTGAAGCTTATGAGACGACAGTAGGTTAGGTGAGGGGAATGTTGTTATGAGAAACATACATGCCTACAGTGGGGTCCTAATAGCCATATAGTAACTAATGAGGAGGGCAATAAATGAGACAGTAAGCTAGTAAACCATTGGGTCGTCTGGTGAGGCCAATATGTAGAACAGATTAGATAGTTAAGATGCTAACACTTGGGGACTTCATAGCAGCGGATCATATACAAAGAAAAAATAAAATATCCCTCATGTATAGGGTCAAACCGGCCATTATGGGGCAAATTATATGATTTGTGTAGTGCTAGTTAAGGGTTAAGTGTACTGCCAATAGGTTTACATTAGAGGTGTAGCTATGTTCGCCCATTTTAAAAGGGACAAAGGGGTCATATGTATAGAAAGTATGGCCTGCGAGGGGCTGTAATTAGGTGGAGCCTGGTGCTAAATTCCAAGGGTTGAGTTTGCGCACGTCTAAACTGGTTTTGTGTCAAGAGAAAGAACTAAGTGTGTATAAACAAGATTACTGGGACCATATGACCCCAAGTTGATATGTGCCTCCCTTTATATAAACACAAATATATAAACATTTGCCAAATCTCCCTTCAAAGTCATAATATGATGTAACTTCCAATAAATGCGGTCCTGCAACTAGAACAGGAAATATGTTATGTATGCACGCCGCCCCGGCCGCTGGAGGCGCGCCACATGACATAGAGCAGAAGTTTATATAAGAGAGGGCAGATAAGGACACATCAAACATTAAACATGAAATCAGGAGATGATAGTCACATTGTGCAACAAGAAATGTACTGGTAATGCAAGCATGCTTATTTAGTCCCACTAACGTTATGGCTATTTAAAAGAAACTCAACCCCCAATGAAAACTAACATCCATGGTACATAACAAACAGTGTCCACAGTCATAATAACAGAGCAGAAGGGCTAGGATATCTGAATGGATAAAGTAGTAGTTCCACTTCAATATGCATTGGTACAGTGTAGCATGGTATAAGCATAGATGCATGGGGATTAGGGCCTCCTATCTCAAATAGCACATATCAAAAAATGTTGAATAAACAGTGACTTAAGCGTAACATGTACAGCACACCAAACTGTAACAGAAGTGTTAAACAAGCAATGATTTTAACATAACATGTGCAGCACACAGAACTGTTATATAGAACTAACGTGTAAAGCATAACTTTGTATCTCTAATAGAAATAGAATAGCCATGTCCAGAGTCATAAACAGGTATAAGTAAACATTTCAAAGATATATCAGTTATGCTTTCAAAATGCAAAGGTAGTAGTCTGGGGGAAGTCCCAGTTGTAGGTGAGGACCCACACCATAGCCGCAGGGTATTGAAATATTGCAATGTCTTAGTTCATAGATTTGCCCACGACGATCACATACTGACCAGCAACAAGCTTAACCTACTCCCATCCGGCATATAGTGGGAACTAAAGGGCTATTGGAGAGGGAAGAGCTCTGAAAGTGCAAGACAAGAGGTGTGCCTGCACAGACAAGCGGGAAAACCCCGGGCAAACAGACCCGTAATCTTGGGGTATTGGGGTTGACTGACAGTGAAGTGCTGCTGCAGGGTGGTAGGGAGTTCTCGTGTAATACCCGGTGTTTACCTTTCTCGGGCCTCCGCCAAAAAGCCAGTGTCTTCTCCGGTCTTGTGTCGGTGCCGGAAGAGTCCAAGTTTGGTGCCCCATAATTTTTGTGAGAATCTAGTCCGGATTTGCCGACTCTAGGTAGGCTCTGAATCTCAAAGGGACTCAGGTAGAATAGTTGGCAGTCGGGTGTCAAGAGCGGTCTCCTCTCCTCAGTGAGCTGACATATGCATGCGTGTTGCTCTATCCCCAGCTCATATACCTCCGCCCCTGCTTTCAATCTCTTACTAGAATCTGAAGCACTGGTGTGCGTAGTTGCCATTGTGTAGCTTTGCAATAAGGTATACTCTGCTCCCAATAACAAAAATGGCGGCTGTCCGGAGTTCCAAGTACCCGCTGCGACAACACTTTCCTGTTCACTCGTGGTCGGGGCATCTGAAGAGGCAACATGGGTTGTAATAGATTTAAAAGCTTCATCAACTGCGTCCAAAAGAGTGTCATTGTGACGTTTTAATAAGTCCTTTATCTGCCTCAGAATAAACACGGCCATATTCTTCCCGCCGGTACCTCAGGGCCTTGAGAGCTAGTAAGCAAGGGTTGTATAGAAAAATAAGGTATGAAGCATTAAAAGAGTCACTGAAAGGAAAAAAGGTTAATACACTGCATGTGCTGCAAAGGTAGGGTCAAAAAAAAATATTAAAGCCTTTGAAGTTAGCGAATATATCAGGAGCTTTGGCAATGTGCGTCTTGTCTCAATGGCTGCTAGCTCCTCCCCCGATTTTTGCATATATTTTAACGTTGGTATTGATCAAAGATATGGGCCTATAGCTAGCGCAGAGTGTTGGGTCTTTGTTGGGCTTGAGAATTGTGGTGATGGAGGCCTCTAGGAACTCCCTTTGAAATTTTCCTTCGTCTCTAGCTAAGTTATAGAATCTGGTCAGGATGGGGACAATCTCCCGGAGGTATGTTTTATAGAAGATTGCGGTAAAACCGGCCGGTCCAGGGGCCTTGAGAGACTTCAAATTTTTAATAATGAATTTAATCTCTTGGGGCGTGACCGGGCCATCTAAGCTATCAGCAGTAGCCTCATCTAGAGTAGGTAGTCTTAAGGAGCGCAGGAAGGGGCCTATAGCCTCTGATGGGGCTGGCTGGAATGAGGTATCATTTTGGATGTTATACAGTGTTGAGTAATACTTGTTGAACTGTTGGCCTATGTGTGATGGGAGTTTGTAGGAATGAGCAACCTGTTTAATCTCGTGAATGCGAGAGTTACTAGTGCGGTGTCTTAATTTATTCGCTAAGATTGTGTCAGCCTTATTACCCTTAGTGTAGAATAGCTGTTTCAATTTGAGCAAGTTATTTTGGGTTTTGGTATATTCTAGCTTGCATATGTGCCTCCTCACATTTCTAATCTCCTCCTCAATTTGTATGTTATCTGCTTTATGACTTTGTGATTCAAGATCCCTAAGTTTTCGATGGGCTTGAGACAAGGAGAGGCCTGCCTGTTTCCTCAAGTGGGCTTGTTTTTGAATAAAGAAACCTCTAGTGGTGGCCTTAAAGGCTCCCCACAGAATATCTTCCCGGATCCCAGGGGTGTCATTGATTTGTAAGGTGAAGTTTATCTCTTTCCTAAGTTCCTCTCTGAAGGGGATGTCGGACAGAAGGGTGTGGGGTAGTTTCCAGTTGGGTCTGGGTCTAATGGTGTTCTGCGACTCTATGTCCATTAAAACCATGTCATGGTCTGACCATGGGCACGCACAGATCTTTGTGTGAAGTATAAGGTCTAAGGAGTCTGGGTGACAAAACATATAATCCAGTCTAGAGTGTGTGGAGTGGGGTATAGAATAGTGAGTATAGTCTCTGTCCAGAGGATGTAGAGATCTCCAAACATCGAAAAAATTAAATTGGGACATAAGCTCTCGGAATCTACGGCTAATGGTCTCTGGGCAAGAGGAGCTCTTTTTAGGTAATTTTGTCTGTCTGTCAAGGCCGCCATCCCACACCATATTCAGGTCACCTGCCACAATCACCCTGCCTTGTCTAACTTGGTCCACTTTATGTAAGATTTTCTTCAGATATCTGGGCTGGAGGGTGTTAGGCAAATATACAGATACTAAGGTGTAAGTGACATGGTCAAGGTTACATATCAGGATAAGGTATCTTGCTTGTGGATCTCTAAACTCATGAAGCCGTTCAAAGGCCACTCTTTTGTTAATGAGGATAGCCACGCCTCTGGCTTTCTTAGAATAAGAGGCAGCTTTTACCACGGGATAATCCCGGAATGACGGGCCGGGGGAGGCATCTCCTAAGAGGTGCGTTTCCTGAAGAAAGGCCACATCGGCCTTGTAGAATTTTAGTGTTCTAGTTAGCAAGCTACGTTTACCAAAGGTGTTTAGACCTCTTACATTTAGTGTCAGAAACCTAAGGGGCGCCATTTGCGCACTTTAAACTCTTAAAAGTTAAGGTAGATGGGGGGATCAGTAGGGGAGGTGAGGGGTATTGAAGGGAAGGTGAGGATAGGGAGGCTGGTGGAAGTAGTCCACCTAAGTGGGACCCAAGCGTGGGTTCCAAAGTCTGGGGGGGAGCGAAACCAAACCAACAGGATAGGGCTAATAAACGCATAGCCCCGCTCTCTAAAAGAATACAGGGAGGCTAGTCATCCGTCCGGACCGCCACATCGTTCATGGTAATCTTCCATGTGGATGTTGGTTAGTTTCAAATCTGGCGGTCCAGCCAGAGGCCAGCCAACCCGCATTGCTCTGAACAGGTAAACACAAACATTTGTATACAGATAATAAGTGTTAGCAAAAACCAATTAACATATGAACATGTTTCCAGTGGAATATCAGGTAGGTGAGGCTTGAGGCCTCGGAATGTGGTCAGGTGGATTAGGTTTTTGACGTTTGGGTCTCTGCTCTCTAACAGACCAAGCTGGGGCTGAGACACGTAGCTTGGATTGGATAACTGTCTGAGGTTCAGCCGCAGGTTGTAGGCCCCAGTTAGCCAGAAGAGTACTGCCCACCGAAGGAGAGGAAATAACATGAGACTGATTGTCCTTTGTCACTATTAATTTTGTGGGGAATCCCCATCTATATTTGATGTTGGCCTTCCTAAGTTGTGTAGTGATAGGAGCATACAATTTGCGCTGTTGTAGTGTATGCGATGAGAGATCAGGGAGGAATTGAATATCTTTGAAGTCATCGGGTAAACTGGGTTTGTTATAAGATGCCTGCATCAAGCGGTCTTTGAATTTGAAGTTGTGAAAGCAGACCACCACATCTCGTGATCTGTCAGAAGACATTGATCTCGGCCTCAAAGCCCTGTGTGCTCGCTCCATATTGTGACTATCACCCTCTAGGGGGCCAAGCAGAGCAGTGAAGAGGGTTATGAGAAATTCCTGCAAGTTCCCCGGCAGAACTGACTCGGGTATACCTCTAAATCGTATATTATTTCTTCTGGCCCTATCTTCCACATCTGCCAGCTTTAGTTCGAGTTGGGAGATCTGTTCTGCCAGGTTTTCAGCGTATACAAGGATGTTGGAATTGTCTGTGGCTAGGTCATCATGTTGTCTCTCCAAGGTGTCAATCCTGTCACCCATCTCACCGATGTCTTTCCTAAGTTCCGCTGAGCTCCTCTGAATCTCGGCTGTGATGGATTTAGTTTGGGCCGCTAGCATCTTTTGTAGTGTGCTCTCTGTAATGTAGTGGTTTAAGTGAGCTCCTGAGTGAGAGCTTGATTGGGAGTCCTCGTCTTGCGACTCTGGGTCGCTTACTTCCTTCCGCAGAGGAAGAGAGTCTTTATGAGGTTGAGAGAAATGATCAAGCACCGTTTTCTTGATTGCTGCGGGAGTTCTAGGGTTTCTTTTAGATGCGTGAGGCATGGCTAGTACTTTTTTGGAGCAGTTATTGACTGGAATGATAGTCTACCCTGACCACTCCGGGACCTGAGAGAGAAGCCGCTAATACATAAGAACTGGCTAGTAAGAGTTACAATAACCAAGGTTTAGTGCTTCAATACAGTAATACATAAATGAGATAGAGAGCGGGGCCAGGTATAACCCATAGGAGGTATTAACACTTAAAACATGGTAACTGCTTACTGAGCCAGCTGCTCAGAATAAGTCAGTTCAGTAGCCTTCTAGAGAGGATGAAGAGGGGGGGAGGGGGAGGGCCCTAGGATCCCCCATGCACCTCAGGAAGGGGGATTCAACCAAAAGGAAGGGAAGAGGATGTGGGACGTGACCAATCCAGACAAGCTGGATCGGAAAGGGGGAGGTGCGATAGGGGAGCCAGAAGAACCAGGCCGTATCCCCCGCCCCCCCCTGTACTAGTGTATCTAAGGCAGTGGATATGAATTTAACCAGCTAATAACAATACAGTGTTAACACAACGTTTTATGCAAAGACAAATAAAATCAAGTAGTTAAATTCCTAACCTGTAAATTGCAGATAGTAGGTTTACTGCTGTAGATAGGACCTGTAGATAAAAGCAATGGTTAGACAGATATTTAAATAAAATAACACTCCACTTTGGGCTGAAAGCCCAAAGGCACACAGGCTGACGCAGCAGCAGTAGTTTTACACAATAGTGGGATAGGCTGTTGCAGCAATATGGATTCTGTAGTCCCACTAAAGATATGCTGTATAAATGTATCTGCTGAAAGGAGGCAGCACCTCAGGGGGTAGTAATACAGGCATGAGTGATAGAGGTTGTCTGTAATATTTTCCTGTGGGGGGGTATGTGGACACAAGAGCTACTTGCTTAGAAGACAGAATAAGAAGCCCCTTACTACTCAATCCAAAAGATAAAGTTCACCGCTTCACTGGTATTATCAAATTAGGTAGGGTACAAATGTCTTGAAGAAGCCTGCTCTAGGTGTCTTGCTAGCAAATATAAATAGGCCACTTAAAGTTCCTTCATACGGTGCTTGGTAAATGGTTAGTGAGTTTAGTGACCTAGTCCCAGGTCCTGTGTCCCCAAGGTGGTGTGAAGTACAACTCCCTTTTAGTGGCTGGGGAACAACAGATGGGATGTATATCAATTTGTCACCAGTGTATGCAGGTAGTTACAGGGGCCCACTGTTATGCTTGTCACGATGTGAAGGGACCCCTTCTAGAATATCTCCCAGGTCACAAATGGGCAAGGCAGGGGTAAAAGCTCTTATTGGGTTAGGCAATCAATACTCACAGCAAGTCTCCGTCTCTGAATAGCTGTGAGCGCAAAGTTCCGTGAGGAAGAAGCCGGGAGAAGAAAAAAGATGGCGGCTCTTCGCGCCAATTTGTGTCCGTCGGGCCTCCGCAACTGATTCCCCCAGCAAGGCTCCCCCAATGCACCCAACCTCTCAAGTTATCCTCCTGGGTTGGACAGTGATCCGGCGCGATCAGCCGTAGTCGCCTGAGGGGTAAGTCACCTGCTCGTAGCTAGAGGCCGTCTCGGTGGGGATCTAATGTGTGCGGCTGCAGGCGGGAGGTATGTTCTTTATATCAGTGCTGTCGGGCATAAGCGGAGGAGCCCTGATGGCTGAGGGTACTTACGGCTGCACTTTAGAATCTTCTAAGTCCGAGTTGCTTGCCGGTAGCCAGTATTGGAATCCTCTGGTAGGCTTGAAGGGGGACGTCTCTTGTCCGTATGCAGAGTGCTGGTAGTTTATTGCTGGTCAGGTACTCACTCCGGAGCGGAGCCCCGGCCCTCCGGAGTGACGGGGCGAGTTGCCAATTTGTTATACGGGATCCGGTGTAGGCAGGAAGGGCCTTAATGTTTCCCCGCAAATTCAGTCCGTAGTGATGGGACTATCGATGCCTGAAGCCTTCAGGTCACTTAGGGTGTCAAACTCTTCTCGGTAATAAGTTTTTTGTAACGGGTCTGTAGTAGAAAGTTAACTTTTTAATGTTGAGAAACACGGAGCTCCTTCTACATGCGTCCTATCAGTATGGCCGTTAGCTTCGCCCCCCTCCAGTTGTGATTTTATCTTAGCTGTGAGCTAGCTGGTGAGTGCTGGGTGTTTCTATGTGTTGTATTACTTTTTATTTGTAATCTCCCTTGGTTCTTGCACCCATTCCGGACTGGGGTTAACTGCCTGTGGCTCTGGTGACATCACAGCTTTTTTGGAGTGCTATTTAGCACCCAGGGCTGGATGTTACTGAGTCACAGGATGTGTACCTGATCCGGTCTTGGAGTGCAGTTCCCTTCCATGTTTTATATATATATATATATATATATATATATATATATATATATATATATATATATATATATATATATATATATATATATATATATATATATATATATATATATATATATTATTACCAGGTATTTGTAGAGCTCCACAGATTCCGCAGCACTGAATATATATGTCTGTGTGTGTGTTAAAAAAACAAAAAAAAATTTAAAAAGACAACTCCTATCCTCCTATCCAGCAACAGGCTATGAATACAACATTTAATAAATATAACCAGTGAGGGTGATATCCCCAGTCCAAACATGGCACAATTGAATAAAATATATCACAACTATCAAAAATGTAGCGTAGGCAACATAAAATAAAAATGTAGCAAAGGAAAGATGGAAATTAAATAATGGCCACTGGATAACCTAAGCTTTGTGCAAAAACCCTAAATAAGCAATCAAAATGTTCATATGAGGCACTCTTTAAGTGCCGTAGCTTCCTTTTGATAAATTAAATAGTGTGCAGTTCAGTGTTTGCATTATTACTTTTATATACACATCTGGACCAAGTATAGTTCAAAATTGAAGCACCTTCAAGTTTGCATCAAGAGATTACCATATGATGCCATATCAGGCTGATCTCCCAACACTGAATATCTCAATACTCTGTTCTAACATTAACTAACATTAGCAGTGGTAGTATAAAAGGCACATACCAGATCCAGCATGTTACCGGTTACCTCGCATTCTTATTCTGCTTTTTATGATGATCAACACTCTTCAGGGAAGGCGTGCAACAGGAGATAATCAACCGCCTTTGAGATCAGTGAGCTCTCCAGCTTCACAGATTCAATGATGCAACTTTTTGCTTAGGTAGAGAGACCACCACTCCAATCTAAGGGGCACATAAGTGTCACCACAACCCTAGTGCTAGAAACATAAAGTTTTTCAGCTGAATACATCCTCATTACATTAAAAACAAGGTATGCGCGTTTCACCCAAGTTCATATATATGTAAAAGTGTTTTACATAGAAACTCACAGTTGACATTTTGTTTACAGTTCACACCAAAATGGAATTGGGCCTTTAACAAATGCTAGAAAAAAATCTTGATTAAAGGGACAGTCAACTCTAAAATTGTTATGGTCTAAAATGATAGATAACGTCTTTACTACCCATTCCCCAGCTTTGCACAACCAACATTGTTATATTAATATACTTTATAACATTGAAACCTCTAAATATCTGCCTGTTTCTAAGCCATTAAAGATAGCCTCTTATCACATGCTATTGTATTTGCTTTTCACAACAGGGGAGTGCTAGTTCATGTGAGCCATATAGATAAGATTGTGCAGACGCCCGTGGCTTGTGGCAGACGCTGCAATAATTGGCTAAAATGCAAGCCAATAGATAACTAAAATGTCATATGATCAGGGGTTGTCAGAAGATGCTTAGATACAATGTAATCACAGAGGTAAAAAGTGTTTCAATATAACCATGTTGGTTATGCAAAAATGGGGAATGGGTAATAAAGGGATTATCTATCTTATAAAGGAATAACACTTCTGGTGTAGACTGTCTATTTAAAAGCAATCCTTATGAAAGTTGTTAAATGATCATATAGTGATAGAAAAACAGTGCACAGTTCACCATCCAGATAGCCTAATAAAAGTCCCTTTTGGGAGCTTTTTGGTTGAAAAAGTGTTTGAGTCTGTGGGTTTTTAACAAACTTAGCTCCAAATCTGTTTTGGGAGCTGATAGCCGATTGATTGTGATTGGCCCCTTTATTTGAAATAGGTTGCATATTTAAAGGGACACTCATGCCAATATAAACTTTTGTGTTTCGTAAAGAGCATGTCGTTTTAAGACACATTCCAATTTACTTCCATTACCAAATTTTTCACAGTCTTTTTATGTACACACTTCATCGAGAACAAGCTCCAATTGGGCATGTGCACAAGCTCACAGTGTTTAAGTATACTAGAATGTGATTGTCGGATGTCTGTCACAATGGGAGAAAAAATAAATTTACCAGAAAATAATCTACTGCTTATTTGAAATTCAGAGTAGGTGTTATTGCCTTGTCTATTTATTATGCACTTGTTAATTATGCAATTCTACTGCATTTAGTTATCCTTTAAGAGAAAACAGAAAATATTGTTATTTAAATCCTCAGCATAGCTGGCAAAAATCAGGTAAGCTAATAATTACTATATAGTATTATTTTAAGTTTCCTGATTGACCAATTGTTGTTGTCTACAGATAAAATCAGGTTTACAGGAATTAGCCAATACTCATTGTGACTACAAAAAGTAAACCAGAATTGATTAGCTCACTTGATCAAAATCAGAAAACTTAAAAAATAATTATTTATAATTATAAAGAGCATAAATCATATGAACAAAACTGTTTAATTTGGTTTGTTTCATACTTTACAATAATATGGGATCCTTCACTAGGGCTCAGTATAAAAAGACTCATGTCAATCTCTCCCCATTATGTTTTGTCAGCTTAGCCTCCCATCTCCTCTAGATAGGGTGTGGTCATTATGCATGCTCTGTGTGTCTCTCTTATGTTGTCCATTTGGGCTACCCGTGCTCCACCAGGCTATATTTTTTTCTTATTCTTTGCAAAACATACTTCCAGTGGCCAACCTTGCAAAGATAGGGTCCAAGCTGTAATGTGACTGCAAGAGAAATTTCCTAATTTTATTTTGTCACTCTGCAAATGGACACAAATTGGGAATGTTCTTGCAGTAACAGTTATAGCCCAGTGCACGAAAATATGGGACAAATTTTTCCCCCTCTAAATCAAAACTTCAAAAATCCACAGCATCATTAATAAGCCAGTAGTACTTTATTAATTTATCCAGGTACAAAGCGCAAATAGTATAGCAACAGTTCAGACTACATGCCCTTAATCATGCTTAACTGTTAAATGTGTAAAATGTAACTTTCAAAACCTTCTTATAGACCCCTTAATTACCAACCTTTTTTTATTTACAAACTGCTATCAGTGACTAACTTTACTTACAATTACAACATGTTATAAAATACAGATAGAATGATACAAAATATATGGCGCAATATACATAATTTCTTATTAGTTCTAAATCCTTAGATCCTTTTGTTAATAACAACCTCTATTCTACAAAATTATAAAAACACAGTCATATCTAACCCCTATTAAGTCCTTTAGGGACCATAGCTATCAATCTTTGAATCCAAAAGGATCTCTCTGTTTTAACATTACCTATATATACCCCTCTCCTAGGTATATCTACACAGTCAATAACCTGCCATCTTAGCTGGCAGAAACTATGACTAGCTTCAATAAAATTACTAGACACAGGTGCCATGGTATCCCTACATCGTAGATTGGACTCATGCTGGCTCTTCCTCTCCTTGATTTTTCTAATTGTTTCCCCTATTTAAAGCCAAGTGTACAGACATTTTATTAAATACACCAAGTAAGATGATTCACAAGTATAGAACAAAAGACACTAGACAGGACACAAATTTAGAATTAACAGGTATTATACTTCTGTATCATCCTATGTGGTGTATTAAATAAAATGTCTGTGTTCTCTGATTTATCTAGGTGAAACCACTAGAAAAATCAAATTTGCCCTTTACCCTTCTTAAAAAAGAAACAGATGCAGAGGGCCGTTTTCTGGGATTAGTAGGACTATTGTATGGAAGACCGGTTACATTTATTAATTTATACGCCCCTAACAGCAATCCCAAACCCTTTTTCGCAAAGCTATTCAACAGTATATTAGACATTTCAACAGGCCCAGTATACATAGGTGGAGATTTTAATATACAATTTCAACCACATCTGGATAGTAACAACTCTAGCTCTACACATAGCACGAAATTCCATACATATTTTTGGAAATAACTTAAATTTCATAAGTTATATTACATATGGAGATTTCAATACCCCAATACTAGAGACTACGCGTTCTATTCCCATCCTAACAAATCATATAGTAGGATTGACTACTTCTTAACCAACCAAACTGGCCTCACACAGGTTCAAAAATGCCTAATATCCCCTACGGCCTGGTCAGATCATTCAGCAGTCCTGCTGCATATCGAATGGCTTGGCCAGAGCATTCAAGTAAACCATTCCTATGGAAATTAGATGATACTTTGCTCAGAAAAGTAGAGACTACCGATAAATTGAATAAAGTAATACAGGAGTACTTCCAAATAAATATCTCTTCCACCTCTAACCAGTTTGCAGTCTGGGAGGCACACAAGTGCTTACTCAGAGGAGAATTGATAAAACTAAGAGCCCAAACAAGATGAACTCTAAGGGCAACATATGATGAACTTACCACTAAACTTTCAGGTCTAGAATATTTACATAAACAGTCCCCTCTAGATGAGAGCATTTGGCTTGACATAAAGAGAATTAGACAAGCTTTGGATGACTTTTTACAAATAGAATACCGTGACCTGTCACATAGAACAAGCAGCTTTTTCCATTATGAGAATAATAGGGCGGGCAAATACCTAGCAAGAGCATTAAAAAAAAGGAAACTTAAGTCACATATTTATGAATTAAAACCCCCTAATACATCACCACTGTCCACTACTCCCAAAATCCTTCAGGCATTTCACTATTATTATTCAGACTTATACAATCTCTCCTCTGCTACTGGCGTTTCCCCTTCTCAACAAGGAAAATACATCAGAAATCGCCCCTTGCCCACGCTGACGGATGCACAATTAGAGCAGCTAAACTCTCCTTTCTCTACCTCAGAAATTAAAAAGGCAATACAAACGCTGAAAAAGGGAAAAAGTCCGGGCCCAGATGGGTTTTCTATGAAATATTATAAAATCTTTCAAGACAGTCTAACTCCACACCTAGCTAAAATTTTTAATGAAATCAGCCAAGGGCTAAGTTTCCACCCTCAATGTTAGAAGCACATGTTGTGGTTTTACCTAAACCAGGCAGACCAGCTACAATCCCTTCAAATTTCCGGCCCATTTCCCTATTGAACGTAGACGTTAAGTTATATGCTAAAATTATTGCAACCCATTTAAATAGAGTGCTCCCAGATTTAATTCACCTTAACCAAGTAGGATTCACCCCAAACAGAGAAGCCAGAGATAACACCACCAAAATTATCAACCTTATAGAATTTGCAAACACCCATAAAATTCCTTCAGTAGTCCTTTCTATGGACGCTGAAAAAACATTCAACCACCTGAACTGGTCCTTCTTCAACAAACATTATTAGGTTTTGGATTCTATGATAAATTCCTTGATAACATTTTTGCCTTATATAATGTCCCCATGGCCAAAATTAAATTAAACGACTGAGCCATTTCAAATCCATAATGGAACCAGACAGGGCTGCCCCTTGTCCCCTACCTTGTTCATTTTGGAAATAGAAGTCCTGGCCATATATATCAGACACAATGCAGAAATCAGAGGCATAACTGTAGACCAAAATGAATACAAGACCTCTTTATATGTGGACGACGTCATCTTAACATTAACAAACTTACAAAACTCTGTTCCCGCACTTATGTCAACATTAGGTGAATTTGGAAACATGTCATTTTTTTGCATTAATTACTCAAAGTCTGAGTTCATCAATATAGGTACACCACAACAAGAATTACACCTTCTCACAAAGTATCAATTCAAACAACAATCAGTGGCACTTAAATACCTGGGTATTTACATAGCCTATGGCTTACACAAAATAATCCCTTTAAATTTTGAACCTCTTAAAACACATATCTTGTCCACACTGGCCTCCTGGAAACACAAACCCCTATCATGGTTAGGTAGGATCAACTCTATTAAAATGATCATCCTTCCAAAAATCCTCTACCTGCTTCAAACAATTCCTATTAATATCCCTGACAAAACAATCTACCAGTTACAAAAAATAATAAACTCCTTTATATGGAATAATAAAAGGCCACGCATTGCTACGAAAACTCTGTACCTAAATAAGCTACATGGGGGAGTGGGGGCACCACACCTCCAGTTATATATATATTTATGCAACTCATATGTCCAGAATTGTGGACTGGTGTAAACATACTGCGCACAAGGAGTGGGTGTCCTTAGAAACTAGGCTCTGTGGAGGCATTCAATTAGGGGGCCAGTGCTGGTCATTAAACAAACAAGACAATGTTAATAATATCCAACTTAGCGGCCCACTAACAGTTCAAGAAACATTTAAGACATGGCACAAAATTCTACGATCACATAAATCAATCTCATCTCTTTACTCTCCTTTGACCCCAATATCTCATGATATTAAAGCCCTTAATTTCATAAACAGAACTCACACTAACAATACACCACGCCTTACCCTGGTACAAAGTATTACAGAATGGTAGACTTAAAATTAAGCAAGAGGTTTTGGGGATTCTGGGTCTTGACCACAATAATTGGTTGATATTCCACCAGATGTCACACGGTCACCAAAAACACCTAAATAAGAGTGATATTTCCCGACCCCTGACACCTTTTGAACACATGTGTTTTGCACCACTACCTCATAGTGGCACTTTATCTATATCATATAAATTACTTCTTTCACACCAGACCACAAAACCACCAACTTATGTTGCAAAATGGGAATCTGAGTTGAATGACCATATACCACTTAAGACGTGGAACATAGTATATAGACAGATGAGCTCCTCAACATCATCACTACAGGTAACTGAAATGAATATCAAACTTCTGTGCAGATGGCATTATACGCCAGACAAATTAGGAAAAATGTTTCCTGATCATGATGCCAAGTGTTGGAGGGGATGCGAGGATAGAGGCACGTTCGCACATATATGGTGGATATGCCCTATTGTACAACAATATTGGCTAGATATTGGTAAGGAGATAAAGATAGTCTTGGGCTCCCCAATTCCTCACACGCCATGGACGTTTCTGTTCAATGAGCACCCTTATATACGTTGTGCCTATAGGCTCAAATTGTTGACAATTATGATAAACACGGCTAAAAGATATATCCCATACAATTGGAAAAACTCACACTACCAACAGTACAGTTCTGGAGAGACAGAGTAACTGTAGCTTTAAACTTAGAACAATACCATTATACTAGAACAGACAGAGTGGGTGACTTTCAGGACATTCGCTTTATTTGGGAAGAATACCTTCATTCTTTGACAGATCCCATTTCGCCCCCCCTACCATTATCTACCAACCTCGAGGCTATCCAAGGTGTCTAATACCCCCAGGGCATACATATGTAGAACGCAAAGTGGTGACTTGCTTTATTTGTTATCCAACGTGCTGAGGAATTTTAAATTTGTAACTATGCTGATATAATATATGGAAAACATAATGCTGATTCCATTTTGAGTAAGCCATCAATTTCTTCATATTACTATTATTTGGGATAAGAGGAGCTATGTAACACAGGGACCTATAATGGTACTAAACTAGATTAGCCACTGTTTTTATTTGCAATGGGTCAATGGGATGTATATGTATTTGTGGTTACTTTTGAAATGATGACATGAAACATGTATGTTATTTTTCTTTCATAAATAAAGTTTATTTGAAAAATGAAAAAAAAAAAAAAAAAAAGAAACCACTAGAAAAATCAGGGAGAGTTCTTTAATGTTCATTGGATTCTTTGTTTTCCTGCTTTTTTATTTGGCAAAGCACATATCAGATTTATTATAGATGTTTATAAAAAGTAGTACTACATCATCCACATAGCATAATACATAATCTGTTTATCTAACTCGTATTTATATTTTGGAACATATAAATAAATTAAACTTCTCTTACAGCAAGAAGCTGTTCCTCACTGGATCTTTCATGGAACAATATTGGAAATGCAAGGCCCTATCCAGGAATACAATTAAGGGTTACTGAGTAAAGGTGGCTGCTGTGGCAACTTTTTTGAAAATGTATGGGGGTGATCTACTCATCATTCTTGCTTCCTGGACTGAGGATATTTTTCCCGCCCTCCATCCCTTTATTTTGGTTAGAAATCGGGGTTACAGCTTTAATTAGAGTTGCTTAAAGGGACAGTCTAGTCAAAATTAAACTTTCATTATTCAGATAGAACATGTAATTTTAATCATATTTCTAATTTACTTATCATCAAATTTGCTTTTTTCTCTTGGTATTTTTAGTTTAAACTAAACCTAGGTAGGCTCATATGCTAATTTCTAAGCCCTTGAGGGCTGCCTCTAATCACATGCTTTTAAATTGTTTTTCACATCAAAAGACTTCACGGCAGTTCAAGTGGGCCATATAGATAACACTTTGTTAAGGCACAGAAAGTTATTTAAGATTTAGCACAACAAAATGTTAAATGCAAGACAATAGATAATAAACTGTCACAGTCATGTGATCAGGGGGCTGGAAGAAGGTTCTTAGATGCAAGGTAATCACAGAGGTAAAAAGTGTATTAATATAACAGTGTTGGTTGTGCAAAACTGGGGAATGGGTAATAAAGACATTATCTGTCTTTTAAAACAATAACAATTCTATTGTAGACTGTCCCTTTAACTGTTCAGCACCCACAGGGTTAGTCGACCTAGAGGAGGTAAATACTATCTAGTAATTTTACACTTCCCTCAGATACTCACGCTTTACGACTAGATGGTCTGGGATACTTAAGAGTTAGAAAGTACAATCACATCCTAGTTAGGCAGTTGGTCTGGGTCCTGGACATATCAGATTAATAAGAGGGAGGAAGCAATGTCCCTAGGTGTGTGCCTGTGTGTGCTCCTAAAGGTGAGTGGTGGGCTCAAGATCTTTAGTAGATGCCCCTGTCTCAGTTACGTGGTAGGTAGGCACCACCTACGCAAGCAAGCCAGGGCTCTTACTAGCTTAGCATGGATTTAAGTATTAGAGCCTGATTGCTGCCATTTGAGTTTACCTTTAAGGTTTCAAAAGTTATTTAATGTTGAAGCTGTTAATAAATTTGACCTACAAAGTCCTTACCCAACTCTCTGTATTGTCAGTGTGTTATTTGTAGGTGCAAAGTATGTGAGGTGGTTAAGGTGTTTGATAAAAAAAAGAGAGAGGCAGTACACCATGGGATCCAATAAAAAGACCAGATTTATTCCAGCAAAATTGAAAAACAAACAAACTCACGAACAGGAGGAAAAGGGGAGTGTTCTTAGGCGTTTCGTGCCGTGCAGCACTTAATCATAGGATCCTATGATTAAGTGCTGCACGTCACAAAACGCGTAAGGACACGCCCCTTTTCCTCCTGTTCGTGAGTTTGTTTTTTCAGTTTTGCTGGAATAAATCTTGTCTTTTTATTGAATCCCAAGGTGTGCTGCCTCTCTCTTTTTTATCTATTGCCTTTTTGATGTGGACACGCTCAGCCCTGTTTTTTGGCTTGCACCTCGTCACTCTAATTATATAGCGGTGCTTACGTGACACACTGCCTTCGGCGTCTGTGACTTGGAGGAAGTTGCCGTTTATGCTGAACCTGGAGCTATGCTTCTCCACTTCTTTCTTTTGGTTAAGGTGTTTGTTTCAGCACCATACAATTAGAACATGTAATCCCTTATTTCCATGTCCACCTTCTAATCTATTTGTATATCTATAATTTATATTTTAGAACATATAAATAGATCAAACCGCACTTACCGCAGTTAGCTGATCCTCACTAGATCTCTTGTGAAACAATATTGCCCAATTTCACTCTCTTGTCCTTGAAACCTTTAATCAATATACAATATTATTTTTCCTTCAGGGGAAGTGTGATATCATGGTGTTCCCACAAGTGCAGAACAGATTTAACGATAGCATTTACCAAACTGTTAGCATTTACCAAACTGTTCCAATTTTTTTATAAGACTGTCACAATGAATATCTAGAATCTAGGATGAATTTAATAAATTATTAATATATTTTCTTCATGTTTTGAATCTTTGCTAATCTGTTTTTTCTTCTTCATGTATTCCAATTCCCTCAAGCACATTTCAGTATTTATATCTTTCTTTATTATAAATTATATTCATTACATACCCCTCCTTAATCCTTATTGCAATTTTATCTCTCCCGTGGCTATTTATATTTATTCATTTATGCGCTATAGGGCTAATGATGGTGTTATTTTTACTGCAATCGTTTAGCTATGTACATTCCATGGTCTATATTTTTAAGGTGCATTTGAACAAAGTTGCATTTCTTATATGCCCAAAATTATTTTATGATATTGATGATTTCCTTATAACTGCTATATAACTAGCTTAGTACTTCTAAGTTTATATTTATGTAATTTCATCTGAATTACAACTTAAAAGTCCCTCACATTACTTTTTTAATCTGTTTTCTCATTTGAAGCCTTTCCAATCAATGTGAAATTCCTGAGAACCTATTTTGTCATAGCATCACCCGCTATAACTTGCAACAATTCCCATCCATCAACATTTCTGGACCTTTTTAAAGGCTTTTTTTGGAATATTTAAATTATACACTCTTGTAATTCCCTATTTTATTGCACCATATTGTGCCTTTTTTGATAGATACAAATAGAACCAAAAAGAGCCTTTATAAGAGCACTCTTCCCCCATATCATTATTATTTTTTCCCCAATATTTTTATTGAGGCTAAATAGAATATAAAAAATATAAACAAAAGCAAGGTTGCAATGTGGTCATGGTATAGTTTTTTTTTGTTTTGTTTTGTTTTTTAAATATTTTATTGAGGAATGTTAGAAATATAACAAATACAAGGAGTCTCATGTCAAAATTGCAGAACAACCTTATGCAAATATAACAGACTATAATGACATTGCTTCACTTCTTAATGATACAGTTAACAATGAAAAAGTTTTGTTACTTTAAGCACAGTGATATTCAGTTGTGTGGAGTCCTCATTTTAAGTTATTTACATAGTTGAAAATAAGTAGCCATTAGCTTGAACCTATCAAATCAGAAGAACTTTAGAGAAAACTCTGTGGCTACAACACGGGCCCATAACGTGTAGACTATAATACATATTCGGCTCCTACTAAATAATCTCGGAAGAAGGTTACGCTAATGAAGATTTGCAAGTAACAGTGACAAACTTCAGGCCTCCAAGGGGAAAGGGTAATACAGTAGAAGGGGAAAGGGAAGAAGAGGAAAGAGAGAGAGAAAAAAAAAAAGGGGAAATCTAGGGGGAAAGATTTTAAGTCAGTTCCAACTTTATGGCATAAGTACTAGTAAGCCCTAACTTCTATGGTGTGTGAAACTCACTCCATTTACACCAGATCTCATGATATAACTCAAATTTAAGTTTCGGAAGGCAAATTCCTCCATATTTCGTATGTATTCAATAAAAGCGATTACTTTTTTAAGGGACGGGGAAGAAGACTGCTTCCAGTCTCTGGCAATGGCTAGCTTAGTGGCCAAAAGTATGTAGGAGGCAAGAGTTCTCTCCGCCTCCGTCATTTCTGGAAAGCCATGATGCAGGAGACCCACAGTCGGGCAGGGTCGCAATGAAATGTCTAAAGCACTCAGAATACCAAAAACCGATCTCTAGAGACCTTTTATCGTGGGACACTCCCACCATATATGTATCTGCGTTCCCAGGCCTCCACAATCTCTCCAACATAGGGGAGAAGCTGTTTGGTAGAACTTGTGTAAAGTGACTGGTACAAAATGCCAACGAGTTGTTATTTTATGATAAAACTCCCACAGGGTTGCGCTGTACAGTAATTTTTTAGCTCTAGTCAGCTCCCCAAGCCATATCGATATCTCAGAATCTACATTAAGTTCCCTCTCCCAAGCTCTATAATGACTATGTTTAGCCCGATGAGAGGGGGAGATCATTAGATTGTAGTGAAACGAAAGAGACCCTTAGAGTGATTTGCCTGCGTCCCATCTTTGTTCCCACTTAGTGGGTGGTCGTGCTGATTGCCCTGCCAGCCCCAGGATTTAAGGATACTGGCTAGCCAGAGAAATTCAAAGCCAAGTGAGGGAGGTAGAGAGAGTTTACTACTCACTTCCTCAAAAGTTAAAAGAGAATCATTTATACAGGGAGGATATAGACAAATTAGCAGCTGCTGACCAAGTACCTACGTGTGTTTCACGCATTGAGACTAAAACATTACGAATTTTATAGAGAGATGAGGGGTGAGGAGAGATTGTCTCCATATGCTTTTTGCTGTCCCAGTGCCTTAATGCATCCATAATGAGTGGATGCTCTATTTTTAGGGTCTTACGTACATGTATAGGTATTTAGGGTAGATCAGAAAGAAGTATGCCTTTGGGGAGAAATGACTGTTCAACTTCTTGCCAACAAAATCTAGAGTCCTTTATACTCCACCCCATAAGATGGGATAACCTAGCCGCATCGTGGTAAGTTAAAATACTTGGGTATGCCAGCCCACCACGATGTATGGGCTGTTGGATAACCGTAGTAGCAATCCTAGGCTTGCTACCTTTCCAGATATACTTTGATATAATGCTTTGAAGTTTATTCAATATCGGTCTTGGGATCGAAAGGGTTATGCATCTGAAAAGATACGTGAGTTTTGGAAGCAGTGACATTTTAACTGCGGCAATTCTACCTGTCCATGAGAATTCCCTAAAATTCCCAACTCTCCAAGAGCTTTCTGAACTCTGGAATGTGGTCATAAAAGTTTCTTGTAATCATTATGTTAGGGTCTGGGCTCAGGTGAATGCCTAAATGCTTAATAGAAGTGGAAGACCATTGAAAATTATATTTTCTTTGCAATGATTCTAGATCATGTGTTGGGATATTCATAGGCAGTACCTCCATTTTCGTATAGTTTAATTTATAGAAGCTACAACATGCAAACAATTCTAGGCATTTAAAAAACTCTGGCATAGAGCTGGTAGGGGATGTAAGTAGTAGTGTCACATCATCGGCAAACAAGGCGATCCTGTGATGCGAACCATCAAGATCAATACCTAATATGCCGGGATCAAGTCTAATTAATTGAACTAAGGGCTCAATAGCCATCACGAAGAGCAGTGGGGACAGGGGGCAACCCTCTCTGGTGCCATTTAAGATATCAAAGGATGTTGATTTGAAACCAGCTCCGATAACTCTCGCCAATACAGGTCCTTAGTTGCTCTGATAAATTGGAGGGGGATACCAAATATCTCCAGAACTTTCCAGAGGTAGTGCCACCTGACCCTGTCAAACGCCTTCTCAGCATCTAAGGACAGGGCCAGGAGGGGGATCTTCCTCCTCTTAGCCTCATAAAGGATAGAGAAGAGTCTGCGTGTATTGTCAGGCCCCTCTCTGCCTGGGATGAAACCGACTTGGTTGGGGTGAATGATCTTATTCAAGACTACGCCAAGCCGATTAGCTAGGATTTTGGAATATAATTTTATATCTGAATTAATAAACAAAAACGGGCCTGTAACTCTGGCATAGGCGAGGGTCTTTACCAAGTTTCAATATGGTGATTATATCTGCCTCTAGGAATTCTCTAAGACAGGATCCAGTATTCATAAAAGTGTTAAAAGTTCTTAGTAATATGGGGCATAAAATCTCACTGAAGGTTTTATAGAATTGCCCTGTGTATCCATCAGGACCTGGAGCTTTATTACTCTTTAGCTGAGTAATAGCTGCCTTTAGTTCCGTCATAGAAATTGGCAAATGTAATAAATCCGCTGCTCCCTCGTCTATCCCTGGAAGATCCAGGGATTTCAGGAGCCCCTGTATCTCCTCAATGGAGGAAACGTTAGCGGGTTCTTCTTTGGCCAAACTGTAAAGTTTAGTATAGAAGGTCCTAAATGACTCACCAATATCCCCAGGAGAGATTGCCACCCTATTCTCGTATAGAATTGAGGATATGGTGGGTTGTGCCTGCCTAAATCTGAGCTTAGATGCTAATAAGGTATTAGCCTTATTACTATGGTATTAGAAAATTTGTTTAAATTTGCTGAGGGTTTTTTGGACTCAAGTCTATTAAGTTCAGTCTTGATGGCCTCTAACTGCTGTGCACCTTGTAGAGTCGGATTCGACTTTAGAAGGGAGAACTGTCGTCTGTATGCGCAGGTTAGTTCGGCTAGCGACCTGCCCTGTATATTCTTAATGTGAGCTGTTTTCTTAATTAGGGAACCTCTGATCTATGCTTTCAGAGAGACCCAAATGTATTGTACATCCGTTTGCTCTTTTTCATTAAACTGTATGAACTCCTGCAGTTCGGTCTTAAGTTCCTGCAAAGTTTTAGGGTTTGCCAGAATCCAGTCATCATATCTCCATTTTCTGCTAGGAGTTAACTGGGGGAGGGGGGGGTAAGAAGGAAACGACTACAGGGTCATGATCAGACCAAGGTATTAACTCTATCTTAGAACTATGAATATCATTTAATGTCCAGGGCTCTACAAACACATAATCAATCCTTGAGAACAGTGCATTCAAATAAAATGTAAAGTCACTATCTGAAGTGTGCATTGCTCTCCATACGTCATACAATCCATACTGAGACATCAAAGATCTATAAGCACTCACTAGGGAGCTGACTGAGCAATCAGAGCTGGATTTTGAGATTCCTTTTTTATCTACCAGGGGGTCCCAAACAAGATTAAAATTACCTCCTATGATTAAGGTTCCCTGTTTGATTTTAGCTACAAGCTTAAGCGTATTTTTCAAAAAGTGTATCTGCCGAGTGTTCAGGGTATAAAGATTTGCTAATGTATACTTGTGTTCATTTAATTCGCATATAGTTATAACATATCTGGCTTCTGGGTCGGATTCAACATGTAAAATCTCTACTTTTAGTTCATCTTTAATTAAGATGGCAACTCCCCTAGATTTTGTAGAATGTGAGGCTCCCAATTTGGTGGAAAAGTGTTTAAAAGAGTAAGGGATGCCTGAGGTCCTAGCCCAATGGGTCTCCTGCAAAAAGACAATGTTGGCTTTAGAGCGTCGAAGACTAGAAGTAAGGAGGCTCCTTTTGGTTGGGGAATTAAGTCCCTGAACATTATGGGTGATTACACGTAGGTCCATCGTTGGTGGAGAGGGAGAAAAAAAAAAAAAAAGAGAAAGAGGAGGATTAATATAAATAAACAGGTAAAAGAAGGTAAACAGGGAAGGGAGGAGGCTTCTGGAGCATAAGTAACAGATAAACTGGGCGAGTGGTCCAGTTGAGAAATCTAGGTATCTGAGAGCCCAGGGGTTTTTATGGGTCTGAAAACTTATTGCATGTGATCTAAGGATATAATGTAGTCTAACCAAAAATAGGTAGTAACAGGGGGAATAGGAGGGGATATTCAGCGGCTAAGCACCGCTAGAAGTGTGGGGTTCTTATATATTTATGATAAAATATAAAATATTCTTAATGTGATCTGTTTTCTTAATTAGGGAACCTCTGATCTATGCTTTCAATGAGACACAAATGTATTGTACATCCGTTTGCTCTTTTTTCATTAAACTGTATGAACTCCTGCAGTTCGGTCTTAAGTTCCTGCAAAGTTTTAGGGTTTGCCAGAATCCATTCATCATATCTCCATTTTCTGCTAGGAGTTAACTGGGGGGGGGGGGTAAGAAGGAAACGACTACAGGGTCATGATCAGACCAAGGTATTAACTCTATCTTAGAACTATGAATATCATTTCATGTCCAGGGCTCTACAAACACATAATCAATCCTTGAGAACATTTTATGTGCATTCAAATAAAATGTAAAGTCACTATCTGAGGTGTGCATTGCTCTCCATACGTCATACAATCCATACTGAGACATCAAAGATCTAAAAGCACTCACTAGGGAGCTGACTGAGCGATCAGAGCTGGATTTTGAGATTCCTTTTTTATCTACCAGGGGGTCCCAAACAAGATTAAAATCACCTCCTATGATTAAGGTTCCCTGTTTAATTTTAGCTACAAGCGTAAGCGTATTTTTCAAAAAGGGTATCTATCGAGTGTTCAGGGCATAAAGATTTGCTAATGTATTCTTGTGTTCATTTAATTTGCATATAGTTATAACATATCTGGCTTCTGGGTCGGATTCAACATGTAAAATCTCTACTTTTAGTTCATCTTTAATTAAGATGGCAACTCTCCTAGATTTAGTAGAATGTGAGGCTTCCAATTTGGTGGAAAAGTGTTTAAAGGAGTAAGGGATGCCTGAGGTCCTAGCCCAATGGGTCTCCTGCAAAAAGACAATGTTGGCTTTGGAGCGTCGAAGACTAGAAGTAAGGAGGCTCCTTTTGGTCGGGGAATTAAGTCCCTGAACATTATGGGTGATTACACATAGGTCCATCGTTGGGGGAGAGGGAGAAAAAAAAAAGAGAAAGAGGAGGGTTAATATAAATAAACAGGTAAAAGAAGGTAAACAGGAAAGGGAGGAGGCTTCTGGAGTATAAGTAACAGATAAACTGGGTGAGTGGTCCAGTTGAGAAATCTAGGTATCTGAGAGCCCAGGGGTTTTGATGGGTCTGAAAATTTATTGCATGTGATCTAAGGATATAATGTAGTCTAACTAAAAAAAGGTAGTAACAGGGGGAATAGGAGGGGTTATTCAGCGGTAAGCACCGCTAGAAGTGTGGGGTTCTTATATATTTATGATAAAATATAAAATCAAAGGATAAAGTATTGGTCATCGTCTGGGGGGCGGATAACCAATAAGTAAAAAGAGAAAAAGAGGGAAGGAAAAAAAAGAAGATAACATAAAGAGGGACGGTAGTCGAAGATAATAGTGAAAGAGGGTATGGGCAGAAATAAGAGGGGCTATAGTGACAAAAGAATATAATTAGGCAAGAGAACGAACAAAGATAACTGTACAATAAATAAGCAGGAGACAGGAATAACCTCAATTCCGAAATGAATAACATTAATAGAACCATAAAGAAGCTGTTCTAGAACTTACAGCTTCAGAACCTTTAACTGAACTACTAATATTTGAAAAACATTTAATACAGACATCGAAAAGATTACCCAAGGTCACTAACCTTTGTTGTTTTATTTTCCATCACCTTTTCCTTTCCATTTTTCTTTCTCCCCACCTCCCTGATCCCTTAACTAATTTGACATATTACTAAGTATAGACTATTACTTCATATATGACTGGTGAATACTTACTTTTATTAGAATAAATTCATCTATTTTCTAAGGCCATCTAGTCTAGTTTTTTAGGGGCAGGGACTGGCTTAAGAGATAAACATATAGCCCATATACTAGTGGTGGGCAAGAAGGCCAACAGCGTTTCTATATGAATGCGTTTCTACCTGTAATAAGTGGCTATTTTCTTATTGCCAGCTTTAGATAAGGACCTTACTACTAACTAATTTGTTATTTTATGTTATGATATCCTAGTGTTACAACTAATTGTAGTATAACTATTCGGTCAGTCTATTAGATATTTGAGAGCTATAGGAAGGCTGTATGTATTACACATATCGGATCTATCATTATTATACCAACCGGGCCATAGCTATTCCAAGGGGTTACAATTATAGACTAATTATCTAATAGGATGGTATTTACCATCTATCTTGTCCTCTATTCCCTTAAGCAGATAATCCCAAATGATCAACATTTAGAGATAATATTGAAAACAATCCATAGTTTATGTTTAGTGCAGATATTTACGAGGGCGTGTATGTGGGTTGTAGTAACTCAAGAGTCAGGTGAGTTGATCCCCAGTTAATATTAATATCTAATTAATGGGAACATTGGTCTTGTAATTCACATTAATTTAAACATGCACAATATCACATAACAAGTATTAGTCACATCCAGGCCAGCTTAAAAGTCAGCAGATCAGTTTTTAACCTGTGTAAGGAATGAAAATAAGGATCCCAAAAAAGGATACATGGTGCCTGCAACCGCAGGATCAGCTCTTAGGTAATTAGTCCTACAGATGAACTGTAGAGAATAGTGACGTTTTTCCTATGCAGTGTTGTATTTAAAGTTCTTGCTGAGTGGTGTTCCTTCTCTTGGATGCTGGAGACATTTGCCTTAGTTTGGGATCCCATTCAGAGGCTGCTGCCCGAAAAAGAGTGGAGTTTAGTTGTGAGGGATCACGGACAAGAGCTTCTTGCTGAAGAAGGAGAGGTTCTCGCTGTGAAGGGGAAATAGTAGGGGGGTTCTGCAGTAAGTACAAATTGTTCAGAATCTCCATTCCTTGTTTTAGATTAGTTATGGTGTGAGAGAGTCCATTATGCTGAAAAAAGACCTTCACAGGAAACCCCCATCTGTATTTGATCGAGTGTCTACGAAGACACTAGGTTACTGGATGGAAAGATCTCCGTTTTGATAAAGTATGAGACGATAGGTCAGGATAAAACTGTATCTCCTTATAGGGGTCTGGTAAACTTTTATTCAGGAAGACAGCTTTCAAAAATTTTTCCTTGTAAGTATAGTAATGGAGTCTTATGATGACATCCCTTGGCTGTGCTTGTTTGTAGTTTCTAGATCTAAGTGCTTTGTGAGCCCTATCATTCATAGACTCAGGATCCTGTAGAGAGTCTAGTAGTACTACAAATAGCTCAGTAAGGTATGTAGGGAGATCAGTAGTAGAGATACTTTCAGGTATGCCCCGGATGCGTATATTGTTGCGCCTCGACCTATCTTCTAGGTCGGCTAACTTTACCTCAAGGTCTGAGATCATCTCTGCTAGTGATTGGGTGTATGACAGAAGATTAGAATGATCCGTTGCTAGGTCTTCGTGTTTACGCTCAAGATTATCTGTCCTCTCTCCAAGAGCAGAGATATCCCTCTTCAGATCTGCGACTGAGGTTCTGATTTCCTGTTTTAATGATGAATGGTGAGAATCCATTTTAGCAGAAAGAGAGTTAATGAGTGCTTTAAGAGTAGAATCTTTAGAGTTGTCAAGGGTGCGTTTACACAGGGTATGTACTATATCTTCCCCTTGTCCGGACGGAGAGTCTCTGGAATCCTCATCAGACAGATCTCTCTCAGGCAAAAAATTACTGTGAAAGTGGTCTGCTACGGTCCTTTTTGGGCCTTCAGTATGCTTATTGATATTTTTTTCCTGTTGGAATGTGACATTTTCGCAGCCTATACTCTCTGTAGCAGGCAGCGTGACAATATGCAGAACCTTTTAACTTATGCTTCTGTATTATGCTTGAATTGGGGTGTCCTCCTACACCCAGCTTTTCAGCTTACCCCCTCATTTTGGGGCGAAGGTCACAATAGGAAAGAGAAGTGAAAGTTTGATATTTATTGTAACCTGCGAAGAGGTTGGACAAATGACCTCTTAGTCAAAATATTACTGTTGGCGAGAATATATATTTTACTGCCAAAGCTGGCAACAATGGTGCGCAGAAACCTCCCTGTTTGTCTAGGCAGGCTAGGAACAAAATTATTTCATGAGCAGAATCAGGCAGACAGTATGCAATTATGCAGGGGTGCTTAATGTATGCATGGGTTAAATTGACAGTATAATGAGTGTAAATTTATTTAAGACAAAAGTCTAGTTCTTCCAAGAGTGATCTCCAAAATCATCATGGAAAAATCGTTTGTGTTGCTGGTAGCTCCAGCATGGCCTCACAGGTTTTGGTATGCGGATCTTGTTTGGATGTCCAGTTGCCAACCTTGGCCACTTCCATTAAGGCCAGACCTTCTGTCTCAAGGTCCGTTTTTCCATCAGGATCTCAAATCATTAAATTTGAAGGTATGGAAATTGAACGCCTAGTGCTTAGTCATAGAGGTTTCACTGACTCAGTGATTAATACTATGAGTATTATCGAGTTTGGAAGACATATATTTTATGGTGTTCTTTTTATAAATTCTCCTGGCATTCTTTTAGAATTCCTAGAATTTTACAGTTTCTTCAGGATGGTTTGGATAAGGGTTTGTCTGCAAGTTCCTTGAAAGGACAAATCTCTGCCTTTCTGTTTTATTTCACAGAAAGATTGCTAAGCTTCCTGCTATTCACTGTTTTGTACAGGCTTTGGTCCATATTAAGCCTGTCATTAAATCAATCTCTCCTCCTTGGAGTCTTAATTTGGTTTTGAAGGCTTTACAGGCTTCTCCATTTGAGCCTTTGCATTCTTTGGACATTAAACTACTTTCTTGGAAAGTGTTGTTCCTTTTGCTCATCTCTTCTGCTAGAAGAGTTTCCAAATTACCTGCTCTTTCTTGTAAATGTCCTTTTCTGATTTTCCATCAGGATAAGGCAGTTTTGCGGAGTTCGTTTAAATTTCTACCTAAGGTTGTGAATTCTAACAACATTAATAGAGAAATTGTTGTCCCTTCTTTGTGTCCTAATTCTAAGAATTCTTTGGAGAGATCCTTATATTCTTTGGATGTGGTAAGATCTTTGAAATATTATGTTGAAGCTACTAGGGATTTTAGGAAGACTTCTAGTCTATTTGTTATCTTTTCTGGTTCTAGGAAAGGTCAGAAGGTTTCTGCCATTTCCTTGGCATCTTGGTCAAAGCTTTTGATTCATCAGGCTTATTTGGAGTCGGGTCAGGCCCTGCCTCAGAGAATTACAGCTCATTCTACTAGATCAGTCTCCACTTCGTATGCTTTTAAGAATGAAGCTTCAATTGATCAGATTTGCAAAGCAGAAACTTGGTCTTCTTTGCACACATTTACTAAATTCTACCGTTTTGATGTATTTGCTGCTTCGGAAGCAGTTTTTGGTAGAAAAGTTTTTCAGGCAGCTGTTTCAGTTTGATTCCTCTGCTTATGTTTGAGTTTTTTCTTTTCATTATGAGAATAAACTTATATTTTGGGTTGTGGATTTATTTTTTTCAGCGGAAAATGGCTGTTATTATTTTATCTTTCCCTCTCTAGTGACTCTTCTGTGGAGTTCCACATCTTGGGTATTGCTATCCCATAAGTCACTAGCTCATGGACTTGCCAATTACATGAAAGAAAACATAATTTATGTAAGAACTTACCTGATAAATTTCTTTCTTTCATATTAGCAAGAGTCCATGAGACCCACCCTTTTTATGGTGGCTATTTTTTTTTGTATATTACACAATTATTTCCAAATTCCTTTGTTAATGCTTTTTACTCCTTTCTTTATCACCCCACTACTTGGCTCCTCCTGGAAAGATTGTATATCCCATACATCACTAACTCATGGACTCTTGCCAATATGAAAGAAATGAATTTATTAGGTAAGTTCTTACATAAATTATGTTTTGTTACATAGAGATGTACAGGTGTCAGCTTTTTACAGTTATACTGCATCAGTTTCAATTGATTTAGCATATGAGTAATACTCTAATATGGTTTAACACTATGAAAGTTTCTCTCCATTTTCTTTGCTGTACAAAGACCACCATTATGAGTATTATCCAATGACCTTATAGTGCACGGTGTTGCATAGTATAATTTGCTTCTTTTTTTAACTTTTATTTGTTTGTTATAATTTTACTATTTACTGTTTTTATACTTTATATTGTATTTTTTATGTGTTTTGTGCAACATTTTGGTTTCACAAAACAGTTAACCAGAGCACTGAAGTTGCAGTAATCATTCTAGCGTAAATCTTGATTGGGTTCAAGCAATCCCATTTACTTCTAACTCATAATACGAGCGGTAAGCCAGACGAGCGCAAACATGATAAACCCCTTATTGTTTGGGTGCAGACATTTGCGCTCCACTTGTAATCTGGCTGAATATATTTTATACTAAAATTAGACTGACACTAGCCTTGTTGTCTGTGGACTAAAGCCCAGATTGGCTACTCCAAATAAGGCAAATGGTGGATGGAGTTTGGTTATTGAAAAACAATTGAAGTAAAAAATATGTTAAAGGGACACTGAACCCAATTTTAAGCAACTTTCTAATTTACTCCTATTATCAATTTTTCTTCGTTCACTTGCTATCTTTATTTGAAAAAGAAGGCATCTAAGCTTCTCTTTTGGTTCAGAGCTCTGGACAACACTTTTTTATTGGTGGATGAATTTATCCACCAATCAGCAAGAATAACCCAGGTTATTCACCAAAAATGGGCCGGCATCTAAACTTACATTCTTGCATTTTAAATAAAGATACCAAGAGAATGAAGAAAATGTGATAATAGGAGTAAATTAGAAAGTTTGACTGATATTATTCTATAGGAACACAACAGCAATGCCTCGTAATTACAAGATGTTTACTGTCCTTTTAAATGCAGGTGGTGGATGCTGCCTTGATAGCCTTGGATTCAGGCAGACATTAAAAGCAGGGTTGTATGCTTTGGAGCAGGCCATTTCCCTATATGGCAGCAAATTTGCAAGAGCACTAGATGGCAGCACTATTCTTTGCTATGTAGCACTCCAGACACCTAATTTGCTATCTCAGAGAATATCATGGGATTGAAGCAAATTTGATAATAGAAGTAAACTGGAAACTTGTTTAAATCTGTATGCTCTGTCTAAATTACAAAAGAAAAAATTTGTGTTTCATATCCCTTTAAACTTGATATGCCCAATATATATAATATAAGAGCAGGTAATTGCCTTTCAAACGGTGGGTCTTTGGTGTTTCTAGGGCTTAAGGGAGCTAAGATTGAGGGGTTTGGATATTTACTTTGTAACCAGCGATCTTACAGCAGCTTGTGCTTCTGGTTCGCCTGGGCTTCTGACCCATGCATGGTCATGTCACTGGCATTGCCAGGCCACTTGGCCCTCTTGTATGTGGAGGGGCTGCAATTAGCTCAGTAAGCCCCCACCTCGCCCACGGATGACAACACTTAGAGACTAAAGACATAGGGGGCGATTTATCAATGTCTGGCGGACATGTAGCGTTACATGTCCACCAGACATTGCTGAATGATGACAGCACAGTAAACCGCTTGTTCAATGCCGCCCCCCCAATCTCTAGCAGGGGGTGTCAATCAACCCAATCGTATGTGATTGGGTGGATTGATGTCCGCAGCCTCAGAAGCGGCGGAAGAGTTAAGGAGCAGCGGTCTTAAGACCGCTGCTTCTTAACTCCTGTTTCCGGCAAGCCTAAAGGCTCATGTGGAAACAGGGGTATTTGGCCCCATTAGGGCCATGATAAATCGGCCCCTCAGTGTGGAGGCTGACGACATGATTAATTCTCGTGGTATCCTTTGTGAAGAAACATGGGTGAATCAATAACATGAGGCATATATGTGGAGCCCCCAGTGTTCCCTCTAAGGACAGTTTTGTGAGCAGCCCAGTAATTATCAAACACTACACAAGTGCAAGGTGTGGTTCCCTTATTAACTTTTTCACTGCTGGGCCGCTCACAAAACCGGCTTTAGAGTGAACGCTAGCAGCCACCAATCAGCAGCTCCTTACCCTGCATAGGTTTTTTTTTTAACAAAGGATACTAAGAGAATGAAACAAATTAGAAATAAAATGGAATGTTGTTTAAAATTGCAAGCTCTCTCTAAGTCATGAAAGAAAAAAATTGGCTAAATGTCCCTTTAAAATCTGCTTATCAGGCCATGAATAACAAACAAAACAAAAAAAATGTGTTTGTGAAACGCTAAGATTGACCATTGTTGAAACAAATAAAGGTGACTTTCATTCATGAAGTATAAAAAAACTTCATGAATTAAAGTCTTGTTTATTTGTTTTAATGGTCAATCCTAGCGTTTCACAAATGCTAAGTTTGATTTTTCACTTTATGCATAGTATTTTTAATATAGATAATTATTGTTACATGCTAGTCTAAGTATGTCTGCCTTTAAATGTGATGTTACATTCACTTATCTTATTTAAAATAAACTGAATATGTAATGCAAATATGATTTGTTTTAAACTGTTAGTTTATATTTTCTTGCTATTTAATGCATGTAGAATATTATTATAACATTCACCAGAAAACATGTTTTACATTTTATATAAATTAGAATAATCAACCTAGAAGAAACTTAACAAGATTAATATATATTTTTAAAATAAATTGGGATCTGAAACAGTTTAGGCAGTCACAAAAAAAATAAAAATAATAATAAATAACCATATTAGTCATACTTAAATGATTTTATTTCAGCTTTCAGCAGAATTTCCTATCTATGCTTTGAAGTGGGTTCTCGTACCATACGCTTCAAAAGGTCAACTATAACGACATACATTCAAAGGTCAGAAAATATGTTTGGCAAATAATTTTTTTTGCTACTCTATAATCATATTTTTCTGATGTTTATCATTTCACTACTCTAAAACTGTTTGGAAATGATATCTCAAAAATACAATTTGATTAAATTTAAATAAAATTAGTGTTAAAGTGGTGTAAAGGTCTTAGGGCTTATGCATTAAAATGTCAACGGTGTATTGAACAAAGTTTAGCAATGCTGAACATATGTAAAACTATATATTTTGAATGAATGGTGTGGCATAATATTGTGCAGAAGAATATAAAATTAATTTAGATTTTTCAAAAGTCCAATTATACATGTTTTTTTTTTAGAATTTAAATCAAAGGAAATCCATTCAACATTGGGATATTAACCCAAAAAAAACATAGGGCTAAATTATAAAGTGAGCGCAAAACATCGCTTTTGCAAAAGCGATCTTTGAGCTCAACCTATTAATACCAGTGTACGCAAATGTGCGCTGTTATTACAAGTTTGTGCAATTGCAAGAGCGCGCTTCCATAGGCTGCAATGGGAGCCTTGTTCTCATGCCGTGAGACACGGCTTGAGAACTAGAGCAGCGAAGGGGGTAAGTCGTGCAGTGATGGGCAGCAGATTGCATATGAATATGTTAATATGGATATATATACATATTAACACATCAATATATATGTACATACATATATATTTACTGGGAACACACAGTCCCCATAGACAGCAATGTAAAGGCACTTTTCAATGCAGAATTTTTTCTAACACCCCACACCTGCCAACTTTTGCCCCCAAAAACTGCTTAATGCAGTTGTTTAATTTTTTTTTAATACAAAGATAAAATATACTTTTTGGGGGCATTTGGGGCACTTTTAGAAAACATACCAGATATCTCATCTCTGGTTAATAAATAAATGTTCCGATCAGCCAATAGAATGCGAGCTCAATCTGATTGGCTGATTGGATCAGCCAATCGGATTGAACTTGATTCTGATTGGCTGATTCCATCAGCCAATCAGAAAATTCCTACCTTAATTCCAATTGGCTGATAGAATCCTATCAGCCAATCGGAATTCGAGGGACGCCATCTTGGATGACGTCCCTTAAAGGAACAGTCATTCGTCGTTCAGTCGTTGGTCCGGATGGATGTTCCGTGCTGGAGGTCTTCAGGATCCTGCCGCTTCGCTCCGGATGGAAGACCATAGAAGATGCCGCCTGGATGATGACTTCAATCGGATGGAAGATCCTCTTCTGCCCCGCTTGGATGAAGACTTTGACCGGATCATGGACTTCTTCAGCCCCCCGCTTGGGCTTGGATCAGGACATCGGAGGAGCTCTTCAGGACGGATCGGTGAACCTGGATGGTGAAGACAAGGTAGGAAGATCTTCAGGGGCTTAGTGTTAGGTTTATTTAAGGGGGGTTTGTGTTAGATTAGGGGTATGTGGGTGGTGGGTTGTAATGTTGGGGGGGGGTATTGTATTTATTCTTTTACAGGCAAAAGAGCTGAAATTCTTGGGGCATGCCCCGCAAAGGGCCCTGTTCAGGGCTGGTAAGGTAAAAGAGCTTGTAACTTTTTTAATTTAGAATAGGGTAGGGAATTTTTTATTTTGGGGGGCTTTGTTGTTTTATTAGGGGGCTTAGAGTAGGTGTAATTAGTTTAAAATTGTTGTAATATTTTTCTTATGTTTGTAAATATTTTTTTATTTTTTGTAACTTAGTTCTTTTTTATTTTTTGTACTTTAGCTAGTTTATTTAATTGTATTTATTTGTAGGAATTGTGTTTAATTAATTTATTGATAGTGTAGTGTTAGGTTAATTGTAGGTAATTGTAGGTAGTTTATTTAATTATTTTATTGATAGGGTAGTGTTAGGTTTAATTATATCTTAGGTTAGGATTTATTTTACAGGTAAATTTGTTATTATTTTAACTAGGTAACTATTAAATAGTTCTTAACTATTTAATAGCTATTTTACCTGGTTAAAATAATTACAAAGTTGCCTGTAAAATAAATATTAATCCTAAAATAGCTATAATATAATTATAATTTATATTGTAGCTATATTAGGGTTTATTTTACAGGTAAGTATTTAGCTTTAAATAGGAATCATTTATTTAATAAGAGTTAATTTATTTCGTTAGATGTAAATTATATTTAAGTTAGGGGGGTGTTAGTGTTAGGGTTAGACTTAGCTTTAGGGGTTAATACATTTATTAGAATAGCGGTGAGGTCCGCTCGGCAGATTAGGGGTTAATAATTGAAGGTAGGTGTCGGCGATGTTAGGGAGGGCAGATTAGGGGTTAATACTATTTATGATAGGGTTAGTGAGGCGGGTTAGGGGTTAATAACTTTATTATAGTAGCGGTGCGGTCCGCTCGGCAGATTAGGGGTTAATAAGTGTAGGCAGGTGTCGGCGACGTTGAGGGGGGCAGATTAGGGGTTAATAAATATAATATAGGGGTCGGCGATGTTAGGGCAGCAGATTAGGGGTACATAGGGATAACGTAGGTTGCAGCGGTTTACGGAGCGGCAGATTAGGGGTTAAAAAAAATATGCAGGGGTCAGCGATAGCGGGGGGCGGCAGAATAGGGGTTAATAAGTGTAAGGTTAGGGGTGTTTAGACTCGGGGTACATGTTAGAGTGTTAGGTGCAGACGTAGGAAGTGTTTCCCCATAGGAAACAATGGGGCTGCGTTAGGAGCTGAACGCTGCTTTTTTGCAGGTGTTAGGTTTTTTTTCAGCTCAAACAGCCCCATTGTTTCCTATGGGAGAATCGTGCACGAGCACGTTTTTGAGGCTGGCCGCGTCCGTAAGCAACTCTGGTATCGAGAGTTGCATTTGCGGAAAAAATGCTCTACGCTCCTTTTTTGGAGCCTAACGCAGCATTTGTTTGAACTCTCGATACCAGAGTTAAATTTATGGTGCGGCCAGAAAAAAGCCCGCGGAGCGTTAACAGCCCTTTTACCGCCAAACTCCAAATCTAGGCATAAATCAATATTGAACTTAAAGGGACACTAAACCCAAATTTTTTTGTTCATGATTCAGGTAGAGAATACAATTTTAAATAACATTCCAATTTACTTCTATTATCTAATTTGCTTAATTATTTAGATATCCATTGTTGAAGAAATAGCAATGCACATGGGTGAGCCAATCACATGAGGCATCTATATGCAACTGAGCAAATCTAGATATGCTTTTCAGCAAAGGATATCAAGGGAATGAAGCAAATTAGATAATGGAAGTAAATTAGAAAGTTGTTTAAAATTGCATGCTCTTTCTAAATCATGAAAGAAAAAATTTGTGTTTCATGTCCCTTTAACATGTCGTTACACAACTAATTCCAAGGGACAGATTTTTCAGTGATTGATAAGGACAACTCCAACAATTTGTGAACAAAAATGTTTTTGTTTTTTTTCTGTACATAAAATTGAACATTCCTTTTTTCAAGTAGCCAATAGATGAAAGAAAATCCGCTCAAGCACAAGCAAGTGCAATACACTGTAGTCCGCTACTTGTTTGCTAGGGATGGACGAATGTGTTTATATTAAAATTCAAATGTTAGAATGAATGTTATTGTAGAAATTCGATTTACATAATAGAATGTTAAGAACGAATATTCTTAAAAATTCTATTATCGAATGTTATTTACAGTTTTTGAATGTCACATTCGAATTCGAATGTCACATTCAAATGTCACATTCGAATTTGAATGTCACATTCAAATTCCAAAGTCACATTCAAATTCGAATATTACATTTATAAAACAAAATTGTAGACTAAAAATACTAGTTCGAATTCAAATGTTAGATTCAAATTCGAATATTAAATTTATTAAACACAGTTGTGAATTAGAAATACTATTACTAATTTGAATGTGACATTCGAATTCGAATGTGACATTCGAATATTACATTTAAAAAGCACAGTATTAGAATAGAAAGACTATTTCAAATTTGAATGTTACATTCGAATTCGAATGTGACATTCGAATATTACATTTAAAAAGCACAGTATTAGACTAGAAAGACTATTTCAAATTTGAATGTGACATTTAAATTTGAATGTAGCATTAGAATTCAAATATTACATTTATTAAATACAGTTGTAGACTAGAAATACTATTTCGAATTAGAATATTACATTTCAAAATTGAATGAATACATAGCTAAACATTCTATTATTCAAATGAATATTTTCAAATTTTATTGAAACATTAGAAAAAGAAAATTAGAAAATAGAATGTTATATAAACATTCAAAATTCTATTCAAACGAACAAATGTATCAAAATTCATTTTAAATTTCATTTTTTTAGAAACATTCGCCCATCCCTACTGTTTGCCACAAAGCCAGACAAACTTAGTCCAACCACTGCTTCATACATTGGGCCCAGAATCGTCTTTGCAACAGGGAATTGGATAATGTCATTATATTTGAAGGTGGGGCAGGTATGTTTATGATCATTAAAAGTTTTATATTTGCCAACTGTATTATAAAAGGGCAGATTTGTAATAAAATATAAGCTCTATTACCATGGAGCAGGTCATTTTTTACTTTCTTGAATTTTTACCTTACTTGTTTACTATCTGCATCAATACATGCCTAGTATAGAAACAATGGTTCTTACAATATACAATTGATGATTATTGAACGTAAAAAAGATACATTTTGATAATAATAAAAAGTTTATTAATTACCCTAGTAGATCTTGTCTGGCTACTGTCATGGCACTGACATTTTTCCTCAGTTTAGGTCTGACACCTAATGTGGGGAGTGAACCAGGGTCTACTATGTTACTGAGAATCAGAGCTACCAATATGCCACTGATAGGCTTGTTTTTTTTAACTCTCTGTCGCCGCCTTGTTGCCAACTGTGGCAGATCAACAATCATCTCAGTCTTAAAATACCCATGATTTCCTGTGATCTGAGCCTGTTTATTGGATAACTTCCTGGGTTATTTAACAAAGCGTTTAACCCTATATGAATATTGCATAAAATGATTTTACATGTTTTCAGCTACTTAACTGCAAAGGGCTCCAATGCACTTACATATTTATGTGAAATATGTGTACATATGTATTTGTGTTTATATGTGTTGTACTGTATATTTACTGTACATATTTCACATTCCAATGTTCTTCACTTAGAGGATAATGTCCTTCTAATTCTTTTATATATATATATATATGTATTTTACATGAATAGTATCATATATATATATATATATATATATTTAATAAGAAAAGGTAAATGATTTTCTATTTTGCACATAGCGTTTCTCAATTTAGATCTTAAAGCTGTTGGGTTATCGCATATTATTAAGGTGCATTATTGAAATATTACAAATAAAATATTTTTTAAAAATAATATAAATGAAAATTAATAAACATACTGTAAAATATATCAATATATAAATAAATCCTACTTAATGACATGTCCAGCGAGCATTGTTTTTTTTGAGCGTATGAAAACAGCAGAGACTTGCGGAGTCAAGCATATCTACAGATATAGGGTGGAAACTGAATTGTACAGCTGAAGTGGGACAGTTACTATCTTTCAAGGCAGACACATACCTCATATGTTTGAGGGCACCTTTTTGAGTGCAACATTGTTTTATGTTTTATAATAAAGTGTTGCTTTTAAATACTGCACTTAGATTGTGGATGCACTCCATTTGTTCTCTGTTACAGAGCAATCGGTTGCATATTTACTAAAGCCTGAGAATGGACACCGGTAGGCTAAGAAGGAGTAACAACCCCATTATGTCTCGGACCAAGTAAATATTTATAATCCGGACTTTATTTTAAGAACTGATGAATTTCTAAGAGACATATCAGTTAACAGCTGTGTTATTAACCCTTGCACACCCATTGTTTATGTGATTTCTTTTTTGGTGTGCAGGGTATTACTTCCAGTCTAATTGAATAATAAGAACACTGTTTTTTTATCATCATTATTTTTAAATTTCATGTGGCGCTGTCCATAAGGTTGTATCTGTTAAACCTACCAAAAAAACAGGTTTTTTTCCTATTTGATTTATTATTTTTACTTTCTTTACTGTTCTTGATTTTCAAATTTTGTGCTCTTAGCATGAAAAAAAAATCAATTGGAATGTCATTTAAAATGGAGTATTATAACCTTAAATGTTAATTAGCACAAGAATAATTAAAATATATTCTAACGAGATACAAAAATAGGCAACTTATTGAATTGAATATGATTGGTTTTATTCAATTAAGTCAATTGTATAATTAGAATAGGAAGTGAACTTGAATTGAAGCCAATTAAGGCTATATATAGATGACTCTTGGTGTGTGTGTGTAATTAGCCTAGTTTTTTTATGAAGTGGGATTGTATCCTGCAAAACATGTTTGCTGAACTGAAAGATATTATCATAATGTCTGATAAACACAGAAAACAGGTGGGAGTGTATTAGATTAGATTATTATGGGAAAAAAAAGAATCCTATGCTATTGAAGTCATTTTTTTAAAGTTTCCTAAAAACAACTTTACATTATCTAATTTGGAGTGATTAAATAAGGGACAAACATAATTAAATTCATAAATGAATCTGACTATCTTTCTAGCTATCATTCTTTCTATATGTCTGTCTATTATCTTTCTATATTTCTATCTATTTATTTTTCAAATATCTATGGGGCACTCGGCAAAAAAAAAAATGGTTGTTTGCGTGCCAACCCGACACCACATTAGACCAACTGTGCTAAACCCTATATTAGAAATAGTTTACATTCCAATGTTCTTCACATAGAAGAACTTTTTCTTTTTAAATATATATGAAACTAAAGGGACATAAAACCCCACATTTTTATTTCACTATTCAGGTAGAACATACAAATTTAAACAAGTTTGCAGTTTAAATCTATTAGCAAACTTTCTTTGCTTTCTTGTTATTCTTTGTTGCAAAGCAGGGATGTAAGCTCATGAGTGTGCATGTGTCTGTGGCGACAGTTTAGCATCAGTTTTATACATTAGTAAGAGCGCTAGATGGTAGCATTATTTCCTGTTATGTAGTGTTCCAGACATGTACACGCTACATATCTAGATATCTCTTCAACAAAGAATAACATAGGAATGAAGCAAATTTGATAATAGAAGTAAATTGGAAACTTTTAAAATTGTATTATCTATCTGAATCATGAAAGGAAGTTTTGGGGGTTTATGTCCCTTTTAGGTTAAACTTAAAGGGACATTCCGGTCAAAATTAAATGAACATAGATTAAAGGGACACTAAACCCAAAAAATTTCTTCATGATTCAGATAGAGAATACAAATTTAAACAACATTACAATTTACTTCTATTATTTATTTTGCTTCATTTTTAAGATATCCTTAGTTGCAGAAAAAGCAATACACATGGGTGAGCCAATCACACAAGGCTTCTATGTGCAGGAACCAATCAGCCGCTACTGAGCCTATCCAGATATGCTTTTCAGCAAAGAATAACAAGAAAATAAAACAAATTAGATAATAGAAGTAAATTAGAAAATTGTTTAAAATTGCATGCTTTCTAAATCACGGAAGAAAAAATGTGGGTTTCATGTCCCTTTAATTACATCTTTGAATAGACACATATTTGTAATAGACATGAATTGGCCAAAATGCTTTTAGTAAAAGTTATAATTCTTTTAGTGTTAGCATTTTTCTCTGCACGTGCATGTGAAGCATAGTTAGAAATTCTTAGTGCACCAGCATTTTAAATACTGCAGCTGCTCAGAGCACCAGTGGGGCTTCTATCATATCCAAAATTAACAAATTGAGTCATTATCAGAAGGTACAAGCACCTTAGGCTCTCTGAGCAAGTGCTGTATTTAAAATGCTGGTGCACGCTGCATACTTAAATAGACTTTTGAAACAGCTATAGCTTACATTAGAAACATTTTTGCTAATACCTGTATAATACAAAAATGCTTCTGTTCTAAACTGTAATACAGCCATGTGGGTTCCAATATTGGCTGGAATGTCCCTTTAACAAGTGCAGATTTCTTACACAATATTATTACTATTGGACGTTGGTTTTGAAATGTTGTTTATGACATTTTGTTAATACACTAATATTTTGCAACATTTTGCCTTGGTTTACCAACCCTCTTTTATTTCCAGGGGTCTGCCTTTTTTGCCCAAACTTTTTTACAGTCTTGCAGAATGCCTTATTTATCTGTTATTTGAAAAAAAAAATCCCTTATTTTTTACTCTGGTATCGGATATCTGTGCGCTTAAACTTTACCTCTGGCCTAACTTTCAAAATCCCCCCTTCACAGATGGACCAATACAACAAATAGAACTTTAAATAACTAGGCACTTTTCAGCAAGAAGTAATAGACTAAATTAATATATACAGAGGAAATATTAATATGACACTAATATATAATTGTCTATACAAAATGTATCGGTTATGATAATAAAAACAACTCATGTGGATGGATATATAGCTAAAATCTAGTTTAACTATGAAAGCAGATCACAAAAAAATAAAAATGTATTAAAAAATGGGAAATATAAAATCAGGAACGTCTCTTGTTACCACCTTAATTTGATAATCCTGTAAAACAGCAAAAGGAAAAATAACCTTAAAATATTGATTATAAAAATCAAGTCTATGAAAAAAATCAAGTGTATGTAAGAATAAATGCAGTTTCTTTACCAACCGATGCATAGCCATATCGTTTTAAAATCACTGTCTGCAATTGTACGTTAAGCAGGGTTACCTGAACCTTTAAAAGGGATGTAGCTTACATCTTCTATTTTACCATACGGGTCTGACGTCATCCTCTGTTCCTCTCTTCTCCAATCTCCAGCATGAGTAAAATAGCAAATTGTAAAATATAGTGCTTTTTCACTTTGTGGGGTTTCAACACACACTAATGCAGGGTCGTTAGTCTTAAATTTACATTCTCTAATGACAGATTTTAGCTGTAAATAATTTGTCAATTTCCTGTGTGAACTTTGTTGGTTCCTTAATCTCATTATTTTTTTCCAAAAAAAAGTTGGCAAACTTACAAGTACAACAAAAATCTCTCTTTGAGGATTGCCAGTGTGGTATGATGGATGCAACTTCACAAATGTACTTAAAAGGCCTTAAAATGTGTATACACATAAGTAAAAGTAATATTTAACTGTCTTTTTGAAACTGGACATTTATAAATAAATAAATAAAATAATTGAAGATCAATCCTATTGGCTGATTAGAACAGCCAATAGGATTGAGCTTGCATACTATTGGCTGATTGGAACAACCAATAGAATGCAAGCTCAATCCTATTGGCTGATTGGATCAGCCAATAGGATTTTTTCTACCTTAATTCCGATTGGCTGATTCTATCAGCCAATCGGAATTGAAGGGACGCCATCTTGGATGACATCATTTAAAGGACCCATCATTGTTCCAGTCGCCGTCGAACGAAGAGGATGCTCCGCGTCGAATGTCTTGAAGATGGACCCGCTCTGCTCCGGATGGATGAAGATAGAAGATGCCGCCTGGATGAAGACTTCTGGCCGTCTGGAGGACCTCTTCTGCCCGGATTGGATGAAGACTTCGGACCGTCTGGAGGACCACTTCTGCCCGGTTGGGTGAAGACGTCTCAAGGTAGGGTGATCTTCAGGAGGGTAGTGTTAGGTTTTATTAAGGGGGGATTGGGTGGGCTTTAGAGTAGGGTTGGGTGTGTGGGTGGTGGGTTGTAATGTTGGGGGGGTATTGTATTATTTTTTACAGGTAAAAGAGCTGATTACTTTGGGGCAATGCCTTTTAAGGGCTATTTGTAATTTAGTATAGGGTAGGGATTTTTTTTTGGGGGGGGGCGTTTTTATTTTATTAGGGGGATTAGATTAGGTGTAATTAGTTTAAAAAACTTGTAATTATTTTATTATTTTCTGTAATTTAGTGTTTTTTTTTCATACTTTAGTTTATTTAAATTAATTGTAATTAATTGTAGTTAATTTAGGTAATTTATGTAATTATAGTGTAGTGTTAGGTGTAATTGTAGCTTAGGTTAGGTTTTATTTTACAGGTAAATTTGTATTTATTTTAACTAGGAAGTTATTAAATAGTTAATAACTATTTAATAACTATTGTACCGAGTTAAAATAAATACTAACTTGCCTATAAAATTAAAATAAACCCTAAGCTAGCTACAATGTAACTATTAGTTATATTGTAGCTAGCTTAGGGTTTATTTTATAGGTAAGTATTTAGTTTAAAAAGGAATAATTTATTTAATGATAGGAATATTTATTTAGATGTATTTAAATGATATTTAAGTTAGGGGGTGTTAGGGTTAGACTTAGATTTAGGGTTTAATAACTTTATTATAGTGGCGGCAACGTTGGGGGCGGCAGATTAGGGGTTAATAATTGTAGGTAGGTGTCGGCGATGTTAGGGATGGCAGATTAGGGGTTAATAAAATCTAACTATTTTTTGCGTGGCGGGAGTATGGCGATTTAGTGGTTAATATATCTATTAAAGTGGTGGCGATGTCCGGTCGGCAGATTAGGGGTTCAAAATTTTATTTAAGTGTTTGAGATGTGGAGGGGGGGTCTCGGTTTAGGGGTTAATAGGTAGTTTATGGGTGTTAGTGTACTTTTTAGCACTTTAGTTAAGAGTTTTATGTTACAGCGTTAGCCCATAAAACTCTTCACTATTTACTTTTAAATGCGGTGCCAGGCTTGACAGGAGAGACTGTACCGCTCACTTTTTTCAAGACTCATAATACCGGCGTTAGGAAAATCCCATTGAAAAGATAGGATACCCAATTTACAGAAAAAAACTGAACTGTACACCTGTACCAGCAAGACTCGTAATACCAGAGTTAGGAAAAAAGCAGCGTTGGGACCTCTCAACGCTGCTTTTTAAGGCTAACGCAAGACTCATAATCTAGGCGTTTGTATCTAAGCTTTTGCAGGCTGCCTCCTTATCTCAGATCTTTTGACAGACTTGCATTTCAGGTAATTAGTGCTGACTCTTAAAGGACCAGTCAGCACAGTAGATTTTGCATAATCAACACATGCAAGATAACAAGACAATGCAATAGCACTTAGTCTGAACTTCAAATGAATAGTATATTTTCTTTCTATGTCTATTTCCACTCCCCCTGTACCATGTGAGAATCATCAGCCAATCACAAATGCATACACGTACCATGTGACAGCCATCAGCCAATCACAAATGCATATAATCTTATTCTGTGAATTCTTGCACATGCTCAGTAGTAGCTGGTGACTCAAAAAGTTTAAATATAAAAAGACTGTGCACTTTTTTTTAATGGAAGTTAATTGGAAAGTTGTTTAAAATTGCATGCTGTATCTGAATAATGAACGTTTAATTTTGACTTGAGTGTCCCTTTAACCTTTTAACACCGTTATGATGTTCTACTCCATCCTGACCACGGTGGGCTTTAGCACCGTTAGGACGGAATAGAATGTCCTAACTGTTTGGCTGTCCTAAATCCAACAGCCCTTCTAGGATGCGATCGCATTCTGGAGGGCATGCCTAGCATCAAAGGGACGCCCACCTGACCCGATCCCATCATTGAAATCTCGCAATCGTGTGCATGATCTCAGGGTTTCAATTTGTTTACATCAGAACGTTGTTGCGATGCAGACAAATTAACCCTGTCATTAAAGGGTTAAATAACTCCATGGGCATGAGCACTATGCTATTTATATGGAACACATTAACTAACGCCCTGTACTTGTGAAAAACTGTCAAATGCATTCAAATAAGATGCGGCCTTCAAGGGCTTAGAAATGAGAACTTTTTTTTAAAATGACATGCCCTATCTGAATCTAGAAAGTTTAATTTTGACTTTACTATCCCTTTAGAGAAAGTAACTTTTTTTTCAGAAATGAAATGCTATATTAATTTAGAGAACTTCAATTTTACACTATAATATTTCTTTAAATCTATTTTTTTTAAACATTGATAACTTTCCTCATATGGGGGTATATATATCAACCTCTATACAGTGAATGTCCCCTGTTAAGGAACCTGTCTACCCAGCTGAGGGTTGAGGGGCAGCATGTGCTGCCATTATTCATTATTACAGAAGCAAAAGCTTGTGCAGCTTCAAACCCTAATCTTGTGCGACCAGTCACACAAGAGAAGACCTTGTAAATCATCCTGGAGGAATTAGTCTGATGATCCACTGCTTCTGAGGTGGTGGAGAGGTTAGCAGGAAGAATCTTACAACTATAGTTTAAATGGATATGAAACCCAACTTTTTTCTTTCATGATTCAAATAGAGTATACAATTATAAATAACTTTCCAATGTATTTCAATGATCAATTTTGCTTCATTCTTTTGGTATCCTTTTTTGAAGGAGCAACAATGCACTACTGGGAGCTAGCTAAACATATCGGTATGCCAGTTGCAAGAGGCATATATGGGGAGCCTTCAATCAACAGCTATCTCCCAGCTCCTTATCCTACCTAGATATTGTTTTAATCAAAGGATATCAGGAGATTGAAGCAAATTAGAAAATAGAAGTCAATTGGAAAGTTGTTTAAAATCATATTTTCTATTGGAATCAACTTTTTGCTTTCAAGTCCTTTTAACTAATGGTTTGCAGGCTCGAAAGAGCAAGCTTGCACTGCAAAAGTACAAGCAGCGTCCACTGATTGGTAAATTTTCCCATTAACTTCATAACAGTTAAAATCCAGCTATTAACTATTTTAAAGGGCCAGTAAACCCACAAAATAATGTTATATGATTCTGCACATAGTGCAGAATTATATAACATTAGCTTAGCGCAAACTTTGTAGCTTAAAAGATTTCAGTGAAAAAATGCTACGAAATTTACTTTCACAGTACGCCGCTCTTGGCTCTTCTGAGCGGGTCTGTTTGTTTTCTCTAAGCGCATTGGGCACGCTGTCTATTCACAGCCAGCCCGATCACACCATTAAACTCAATGCAACTCGCTCCCACTCTGGTCTAGTAGCAGGAGCGAGTTACATTGAGTTTAATGGAGCGATTGGGCCGGCTGTGAATAGACAGCGTGCCCGATGGCTTAGGGAAAACAAACAGACCCGCTCAGTAGAGCCAGGAGCGGCGTACTGTGAAAGTAAATTTCGTAAAAAATTTTCACTGAAATCTTTTAAGGTACAAAGTTTGCGCTAAGCTGATGTTATATAATTCTGCACTATGTGCAGAATCATATAACGTTATTTTGTGGGTTTACTGGCCCTTTAATATAATCTTTTCAATGTTAGTGTACTATTACATAATCCAATGTTTCTAAATTCCAGTACTCAGGACGCCTAATTTTTATATATGAACTAGCACACAGGTGCAATAATCAGCTGATGGGTGAGGGCAGTTTAATTACTATGGTTACTGGTCAGCTGACTATTTTACCCATGCTCAAGTTCAGATGTCAGCAAAAGCTGTCCTGTTAGGGGTCCCAAGTAGAGATGGGTGAATATGGTAAAAGTGAAATTCCTTTGGTAGAATGAATAGTCTTGTGGACATTTGTTTTGGAAATTCGGATGTTGATAAGAATGAAAATCCATTAAAATTTGATAATCAATGTTATTTCCGGTTGTCAAATGTTACTTTCGTTTTCAAATGTTCTTAATTAGATTGAATACCCACATTTGAAATTTTGTTCAATTCAGAAGATACATAGTTCATGTGGTAGGAAACTGAGTAAATTGATACATAACAGATACAAATATATTGATTCAATTTTTTGTATTTCAAATATTGCAAAATTTGAATATTACATTTAAAGAGAGCATAAGAAATTCTATTTCAAATATATGGATTTAAATTTTTTCTAATTCAAATATTGCATAATTGATTAAAATTATGCAATATTTAAATTAGAAAATTGTAATCAAATATTACATTTTATAATAATAGAATGTTGTACAAACATTTTAAATTCAAAAGGAAGGAACAAATGTGTTAAAATTCATTTCCTATTTTGAATAAAACATCCCTAGGTCTGGAATTGAGAAATACTTACAAATACAATATCAAGCACTTACAAATACCTTATTTTCTTATTGACACATTTTTAAGCTTAACTCTTCAAGGTGAAATAATTATCGTTGACCATACCTTCCTACAGCAAATACTTATTGAATACATTTAGATTAGAACCAAATTTCAAAATCAGTTTTGCAAATATAGAGACAATAGCAATATGTTAGGATGATTAAACGTCAGAGATGTTGTCACAGCCAAGCTGTCAGACTTTTGTTTATAGGTCTAGCAGAGTGATATGTTTTTTTCTGTTTTGTCTTTTTCACTGACTCCTATGGAGATCATGACAGCTGAAAACCTAGCTGTTCATTTCATCTAAAAAAAATGACAACATTTAAATAGATTCAGAAAACTTTTTTCTCACTCTTTTGAAAATGTCTATAGATTGAACAATATTTGCATGAAAATCACTTTCCTCATTGAAAGTGTCACTGTTTAAAAAAATGGACTTTGAATAAAACTTTGATGAGTCTTTTCATTGTTTCAACATCTCGTTCTTCTTTTTCCATTATAGATGTGTCATTAAACTGTCTACAATTCACAGTTCTTAAAATATATGCACCATCTTTGGATGTGATAGGTTGTTTTTTTTTCCACTCTCAAATATTTTGAAGGGTGATTGTTTTCTATCTGATTTCTACTTAAAGAATTTAAATGATATATAAAAAAAAAAAGTATCCAAAACAGAAATGCATGCATCTTCATTATTCTGAGTTTAATAACTATGTCAGTGATTATTACCTTCTCCTACGCATTTTACATTGTCTGCTGTTTTTCACTAAGAAGGACCTTCAATCAACTGTCTAGTCAGCATTAATTCCTAAACCAAATGCTTAAAGATTAACACACAAAAATAAAAAAAAATAACTCCCTGTAGAATTTTAAAGTTAAATTAAGTAGTTCAGATACATATTTTCATGTTTAACAATATTCTAAATTTGAACTACGTAAAAAAATGTTCCATATTATAAAAAATAAAATTACTTAAAGGGACATTAAACCCAAACATTTTCTTTCCTGATTCAGACAAAAAATACAATTTTAAATAGCATTCCAATTTACTTCTATTATCTAATTTGCTTCATTCTTTAGATATCCTTTGTTAAAGAAATAGCAATGTACATGGGTGAGCCAATCACATGAGGCAAATATGTGCAGCCACCAATCAGAAGATACTGATCCTATCTAGATATGCTTTTTAGGAAGGAATATCAAGAGAATGAAGCAAATTAGATAACAGAAGTAAATTAGAAAGTTGTTTAAAATAGTATTTTCTATCTGAATCATGAAAGAAAAAAAATTGGGTTTAATGTCCCTTTAAAGGGACATTACACTCAATGTAATTCCATGTCAATTTATTTATTGAAAAATAAATTAAACTAATATCTAAGCATGATTATTTCACTATAAATTATGTTTGCCTTACACTCCAAAGGGAAGCCCATAATCATAATGTGTAACCCATACATCATTATTATTAAAATTTATTTATGAAGCTGCAACATTTTACGCAGTGCTATACGAGGTATGTTACATTCATTAAGGTGCAAACAATACTAGAGTTACAATTAAAAGTTATACAAGGGTATGTTACATACATTTTACAAACTTCTTTAACAAACAATACAAAAAGTTGCTTAACCCTTTGGCTGCTAAGCCGTTTCCCATCTGGGTGCTTAGCTGTATTTGAGCTTTTTTATTTTTTTTACTTTTTCTAAATATATTTCATTTTTTTGAGATACAGGCTTAAAAGCAGCATGCCCCCATTTCTCTATATTGTCCATTGTTAATTTTAAATAAAGTTGCAGAGTGACATCATCAGGTCATTGTGCATGATGTCACCGCACAAATCGTGATGCCCCTCACTATTCAGGCCAGTTCGCCGGGGTGGGAGTAGGTGGGAGCCCCCAGATTGCCCTCAAGGTGAGTGAGTGCTAGTGACAGCTTTGAGCCATTGTCAGCATCTGACTGGGACAATTTGCCATGACTCAGAGCCATCATTAGCACTCAAAGGGTTAAAACAGTCACAGTGATGTTTTCCACAAAAGGTGACGGGAGCCCTGCCTTCGAGCACAATCTGTAGTAGATGCAGTTGTATACAAAATGAGCTACAGTTTGGAGGGCTCTTAAGCTTACAATCTAAAGGAGAAAATGATGTATGACACAGAAGGAGGTGGGATATAAGTCAGAGACATTGTCTTTGTAGTGTGGTGATTTGAGGATATAGCAGAGGTAGATAAAAAAGCAGTTTTGTGTGAGAAAATAGTGGCGCTTCCTGATGTGATAATTTCATCCGATCTTATGTCAATTAAAGGAATGGTTATATGAACAGGTAAACGTTAGGGTGGGAAGTGGGAGGGTAAAGTTTGCTTGTCTAATTGCAGTTTGCTGGTGATGTCTGTCAGTAAGACTGTTGAAAGATGAGAGTGAATGCTTGGGAAAAAAATGCAGATTTCTATAGTGGAAAGGTGTAAGAGTAGACCGGGGGGAGGGTGGGTAACTACTGATTAAAACAGAGTGGGAGACAGAGTGAAGATTTTAAAATGAGCCAACAAATGTGGAAAAGTTTTTCCCACATTGCATACTTACTAAATAAACCCTGTGCTTAAAGGGATACTAACCACAGTTTTTTTCTTTCATGATTCAGATAGAGCATGCAATTTTAAGCAACTTTCTAATTTACTCCTATTATCATTTTTTCTTTGTTCTCATGTTATTTTGATTTGAAAAAGCAGTAATGAAAGGTTAGGAGCTGGCCCATTTTTAGTTCAGCACCTGGGTAGCACTTGCTGGTTTGCTACATTTAGCTACAAATCAGCAAGTGCTACCCAGTTGCTGAACAAAAAATGGACCGGCTCTAAAGCTTACAGTACTGCTTTTTCAAATCAAGATAGCATTAGAACAAAGAAAAATTGATAATAGGAGTAAATTAGAAAGGTGCTTAAAATCTCATGCTCTATCTGAATCATGAAAGAAAAAAATTGGGTTTAGTATCCCTTTAAACCATACTTATAACTGACATTTCCTAATTGTAGCTAATTAGGACTAACTAGATTTGTTTGTGAATTGCTCTAAGAAATATAAATCATATGAAGCTGGTTTATATAATTTTCCACATTTTATTAAAAGGAATAATGTTTCATGGTTCAGATAGAAAATGCAATTTAAAACAAATTTCCAATATATTTGCATTACTAAAATGTGCATATTATTTTTGTATGCACACTTTTTGAGGCTCTAGCACCTACTGAACACGTGGTTGTCGCATGATACAGGGGAGGGCAAATGTATTAACTTTGAAATTTGACAAAAAAATATTCTACTGCTATTTCAAATTCAAAGCAAATACTATTGAATTGTATTTTTATTATTTATTTGCCAAGTATTCAATTCTACCGTATTTAGTAGAGAATAGGAACTGCAGCCTATATAGAGAGCAAGGATCAAGCACAGCTTATATACAAAGTACACTGTAGAGCAAAAGAAAGCAAAATATTTTTGAATGTATATTGCAATGTATTTTAATTTTTATTAATTATAATAAATGGAAATTAAGGTTTGAATTTAATATTTGTATTGGTGTCACTCCTATATATACATTATGTTGCAAGGCCTTTTGAGAAGTTTTAACATTTTAGGTCATTCTAATAGTTTGAAAAATCATAAGAAAACCTGTGGATGATATGGCATTCTAATGGATTTAGTTTTATAATTTTAGGTCATTCTAATAGATTGAAAAATCATAAGAAAACCTGTGAATGATATGGCATTCTAATGGATTTAGTTTTAACATTTTAGGTCATTCTAATAGTTTGAAAAATCATAAGAAAACCTGTGGATGATATGGCTTTCTAATGGATTTAAAAGAAGAAGAACTGGCATTCAAACCAAACCTACTGCCTAGTACCAAAGGGATCCCCCCTAGTCAGGCCCCCAATACAGTAGAAAAATACAGGGAAGTGGTAACGGGTAGTATTGGCGCTAATGCACAAACTGGCGGTTACATAGGATATGAGAAACTGATTAGCAGATAAATATTGTTTAATTTGTCTAATATGAGATATGCATAAGTGCAAAGTATAATTCTAAAAAATAGCTTGAACAAGCAGTTTATAATAGAATAATATATTTATAAAAATAAAGATAATATCTACAATACACAACACAATGAAAGATAAAAAAGAGAAACCTGGACGTCCAGATATAGAAAAAAAGGTTGCATGATCGTTAAAAGTATAAAATATCAAATATCCTGTTAGTCAAATGCGATCTTAAATTCTAATCACTCCTTTTTGTAATCCAAAATGTAAGGAAGGTAACACTCCGTATTTAAAGGCAGATGATATAGTTAGCAAAGTGGATGTATAGGCTTAAGTTTACCATATGTGTGATTATCTTTGTCCGCTCCCGTGGCTCAAGTCCCTGGCTTTAGGGATTCTTTCTCCTAGTTCACGCTCTTTCAAATACTCTACTAGGCGCTCTCCACTTCCGCGCCTGTCCTAGCTTTAAAGGTCATGTGTGCAACCGTGTCAGCTGGTAAGGGGAATCCCCGTGATGATGTTAGCGGCGTCTTTGTGTGTGCCAAATAGGCTTACTTTCTTTCATGTAATTAGCAAGAGTCCATGAGCTAGTGACATATGGGATATACATTCCTACCAGGAGGGGCAAAGTTTCCCAAACCTCAAAATGCCTATAAATACACCCCTCACCACACCCACAAATCAGTTTTACAAACTTTGCCTCCTATGGAGGTGGTGAAGTAAGTTTGTGCTAGATTCTACGTTGATATGCGCTCTGCAGCAGGTTGGAGCCCGGTTTTCCTCTCAGCGTGCAGTGAATGTCAGAGGGATGTGAGGAGAGTATTGCCTATTTGAATTCAATGATCTCCTTCTACGGGGTCTATTTCATAGGTTCTCTGTTATCGGTCGTAGAGATTCATTTCTTACCTCACTTTTCAGATCGACGATATACTCTTATATATACCATTACCTCTACTGATTCTCGTTTCAGTACTGGTTTGGCTTTCTACTACATGTAGATGAGTGTCCTGGGGTAAGTAAGTCTTATTTTCTGTGACACTCTAAGCTATGGTTGGGCACTTTTATATAAAGTTCTAAATATATGTATTCAAACATTTATTTGCCTTGACTCAGGGCGTTCAAACATTCCTTATTTCAGACAGTCAGTTTCATATTTGGGATAATGCATATGAATAAATTTTTTTCTTACCTTAAAATTTGACTTTTTTCCCTGTGGGCTGTTAGGCTCGCGGGGGCTGAAAATGCTTCATTTTATTGCGTCATTCTTGGCGCTGACTTTTTTGGCGCAAAATTTTTTTTCTGTTTCCGGCGTCATACGTGTCGCCGGAAGTTGCGTCATTTTTGAAGTTTTTTTGCGCCAAAAGTGTCAGCGTTCCGGATGTGGCGTCATTTTTGGCGCCAAAAGCATTTAGGCGCCAAATAATGTGGGCGTCTTTTTTGGCGCTAAAAAATATGGGCGTCACTATTGTCTCCACATTATTTAAGTCTCATTATTTATTGCTTCTGGTTGCTAGAAGCTTGTTCACTGGCATTTTTTCCCATTCCTGAAACTGTTATTTAAGGAATTTGATCAATTTTGCTTTATATGTTGTTTTTTCTATTACAAATTGCAAGATGTCCCAGGTTGACACTGAGTCAGAAGATACTTCTGGAAAAACGCTGCCTGGTGCTGGATCGACCAAAGTTAAGTGTATCTGCTGTAAACTTGTGGTATCTGTTCCTCCAGCTGTTGTTTGTAATGAATGTCATGACAAACTTGTTAATGCAGATAATATTTCCTTTAGTAATGTTACATTACCTGTTGCTGTTCCGTCAACATCTAATAATCAGAGTGTTCCTGTTAACATAAGAGATTTTGTTTCTAAATCCATTAAGAAGGCCATGTCTGTTATTCCTCCTTCTAGTAAACGTAAAAGGTCTTTTAAAACTTCTCATTTTTCAGATGAATTTTTAAATGAACATCATCATTCTGATTCTGATAATGGTTCCTCTGGTTCAGAGGATTCTGTCTCAGAGGTTGATGCTGATAAATCTTCATATTTATTCAAAATGGAATTTATTCGTTCTTTACTTAAAGAAGTCTTAATTGCATTAGAAATAGAGGATTCTGGTCCTCTTGATACTAAATCTAAACGTTTAAATAAGGTTTTTAAATCTCCTGTAGTTATTCCAGAAGTTTTTCCTGTCCCTGATGCTATTTCTGAAGTAATCTCCAGGAAATGGAATAATTTGGGTAATTCATTTACTCCTTCTAAACGTTTTAAGCAATTATATCCTGTGCCATCTGACAGATTAGAGTTTTGGGACAAAATCCCTAAAGTTGATGGGGCTATCTCTACTCTTGCTAAACATACTACTATTCCTACGGCAGATAGTACTTCCTTTAAGGATCCTTTAGATAGGAAGATTGAATCCTTTCTAAGAAAAGCTTACTTATGTTCAGGTAATCTTCTTAGACCTGCTATATCTTTAGCGGATGTTGCTGCAGCTTCAACTTTTTGGTTAGAAGCTTTAGCGCAACAAGTAACAGATCATAATTCTCATAGCATTGTTAATCTTCTTCAACATGCTAATAACTTTATTTGTGATGCCATCTTTGATATCATTAGAGTTGATGTCAGGTATATGTCTCTAGCTATTTTAGCTAGAAGAGCTTTATGGCTTAAAACTTGGAATGCTGATATGTCTTCTAAGTCAACTTTGCTTTCCCTTTCTTTCCAAGGTAATAAATTATTTGGTTCTCAGTTGGATTCTATTATCTCAACTGTTGGTAGAAAAGTACTTCAGGCAGCTGTTTCAGTTTGATTCTTCTGCTTATAATTTCAGTTTTTTTTCATTATAAGATTTAAACTTTATTTTGGGTGTGGATTATTTTCAGCGGAATTGGCTGTCTTTATTTTATCCCTCCCTCTCTAGTGACTCTTGCGTGGAAGATCCACATCTTGGGTAGTCATTATCCCATACGTCACTAGCTCATGGACTCTTGCTAATTACATGAAAGAAAACATAATTTATGTAAGAACTTACCTGATAAATTAATTTCTTTCATATTAGCAAGAGTCCATGAGGCCCACCCTTTTTGTGGTGGTTATGATTTTTTTTGTATAAAGCACAATTATTCCAATTCCTTATTTTTTATGCTTTCGCACTTTTTTCTTATCACCCCACTTATTGGCTATGCGTTAAACTGATTTGTGGGTGTGGTGAGGGGTGTATTTATAGGCATTTTGAGGTTTGGGAAACTTTGCCCCTCCTGGTAGGAATGTATATCCCATACGTCACTAGCTCATGGACTCTTGCTAATATGAAATAAATGAATTTATCAGGTAAGTTCTTACATAAATTATGTTTTTACTCGTAGCAGGTTCAATTATAAAGAATAAGATTCTGCCATTTTAACACTTTAAACACTTTATTTGTGATGCCATCTTTGATATCATTAGAGTTGATGTCAGGTATATGTCTCTAGCTATTTTAGCTAGAAGAGCTTTATGGCTTAAAACTTGGAATGCTGATATGTCTTCTAAGTCAACTTTGCTTTCCCTTTCTTTCCAAGGTAATAAATTATTTGGTTCTCAGTTGGATTCTATTATCTCAACTGTTACTGGAGGGAAAGGAACTTTTTTACCACAGGATAAAAAATCTAAAGGTAAATTTAGGTCTAATAATCGTTTTCGTTCCTTTCATCACAATAAGGAACAAAAGCCTGATCCTTCACCCACAGGAGCGGTATCAGTTTGGAAACCATCTCCAGTCTGGAATAAATCCAAGCCTTTTAGAAAACCAAAGCCAGCTCCCAAGTCCACATGAAGGTGCGGCCCTCATTCCAGCCCAGCTGGTAGGGGGCAGATTACGTTTTTTCAAAGAAATTTGGATCAATTCAATTCACAATCTTTGGATTCAGAACATTGTTTCTGAAGGGTACAGAATTGGCTTCAAGATAAGGCCTCCTGCAAAGAGATTTTTTCTTTCCCGTGTCCCAGTAAATCCAGCGAAGGCTCAAGCATTTCTGAAATGTGTTTCAGATCTAGAGTTGACTGGAGTAATTATGCCAGTTCCGGTTCTGGAACAGGGGCTGGGGTTTTATTCAAATCTCTTCATTGTACCAAAGAAGGAGAATTCCTTCAGACCAGTTCTGGATCTAAAAATATTGAATCGTTATGTAAGGATACCAACATTCAAAATGGTAACTATAAGGACTATCCTGCCTTTTGTTCTGCAAGGACATTATATGTCCACAATAGATTTACAGGATGCATATCTGCATATTCCGATTCATCCAGATCACTATCAGTTTCTGAGATTCTCTTTCCTAGACAAGCATTACCAGTTTGTGGCTCTGCCGTTTGGCCTAGCAACAGCTCCAAGAATTTTTACAAAGGTTCTCGGTGCCCTTCTGTCTGTAATCAGAGAACAGGGTATTGTGGTATTTCCTTATTTGGACGATATCTTGGTACTTGCTCAGTCTTCACATTTAGCAGAATCTCATACAAATCGACTTGTGTTGTTTCTTCAAGATCATGGTTGGAGGATCAATTTACCGAAAAGTTCATTGATTCCTCAGACAAGGGTAACCTTTTTAGGTTTCCAGATAGATTCAGTGTCCATGACTCTGTCTCTGACAGACAAGAGACGTCTAAAATTGATCTCAGCTTGTCGAAATCTTCAATCACAATCATTCCCTTCGGTAGCCTTATGCATGGAAATTCTAGGTCTTATGACTGCTGCATCGGACGCGATCCCCTTTGCTCGTTTTCACATGCGACCTCTTCAGCTCTGTATGCTGAACCAGTGGTGCAGGGATTACACAAAGATATCTCAATTAATATCTTTAAAACCGATTGTACGACACTCTCTGACGTGGTGGACAGATCACCATCGTTTAGTTCAGGGGGCTTCTTTTGTTCTTCCGACCTGGACTGTAATTTCAACAGATGCAAGTCTGACAGGTTGGGGAGCTGTTTGGGGGTCTCTGACAGCACAAGGGGTTTGGGAATCTCAGGAGGTGAGATTACCAATCAATATTTTGGAACTCCGTGCAATTTTCAGAGCTCTTCAGTCATGGCCTCTTCTAAAGAGAGAATCGTTCATTTGTTTTCAGACAGACAATGTCACAACTGTGGCATACATCAATCATCAAGGAGGGACTCACAGTCCTCTGGCTATGAAAGAAGTATCTCGAATACTGGTATGGGCGGAATCCAGCTCCTGTCTAGTTTCTGCGGTTCATATCCCAGGTATAGACAATTGGGAAGCGGATTATCTCAGTCGCCAAACGTTACATCCGGGCGAATGGTCTCTTCACCCAGAGGTATTTCTTCAGATTGTTCAGATGTGGGGACTTCCAGAAATAGATCTGATGGCTTCTCATCTAAACAAGAAACTTCCCAGGTATCTGTCCAGATCCAGGAATCCTCAGGCGGAAGCAGTGGATGCATTGTCACTTCCTTGGAAGTATCATCCTGCCTATCTCTTTCCGCCTCTAGTTCTTCTTCCAAGAGTAATCTCCAAGATTCTGAAGGAATGCTCGTTTGTTCTGCTGGTGGCTCCAGCATGGCCTCACAGGTTTTGGTATGCGGATCTTGTCCGGATGGCCTCTTGCCAACCGTGGACTCTCCCGTTAAGACCAGACCTTCTGTCACAAGGTCCTTTTTTCCATCAGGATCTCAAATCCTTAAATTTAAAGGTATGGAGATTGAACGCTTGATTCTTAGTCAAAGAGGTTTCTCTGACTCTGTGATTAATACCATGTTACAGGCTCGTAAATCTGTATCTAGAAAGATATATTATAGAGTCTGGAAGACTTATATTTCTTGGTGTCTTTCTCATCATTTTTCCTGGCATTCTTTTAGAATTCCGAGAATTTTACAGTTTCTTCAGGATGGTTTGGATAAAGGTTTGTCTGCAAGTTCCTTGAAAGGACAAATCTCTGCTCTTTCTGTTCTTTTTCACAGAAAGATTGCTAATCTTCCTGATATTCATTGTTTTGTACAAGCTTTGGTTCGTATATAACCTGTCATTAAGTCAATCTCTCCTCCTTGGAGTTTGAATTTTGTTCTGGGGGCTCTTCAAGCTCCTCCGTTTGAACCTATGCATTCGCTGGATATTAAATTACTTTCTTGGAAAATTTTGTTTCTTTTGGCCATCTCTTCTGCTAGAAGAGTTTCTGAATTATCTGCTCTTTCTTGTAAGTCTCCTTTTCTGATTTTTCATCAGGATAAGGCGGTGTTGCGAACTTCTTTTAAATTTTTTCTTAAGGTTGTGAACTCTAACAACATTAGTAGAGAAATTGTGGTTCCTTCATTGTGTCCTAATCCTAAGAATTCCAAGGAGAGATCATTGCATTCTTTGGATGTAGTTAGAGCTTTGAAATATTATGTTGAAGCTACTAAGAATTTCCGAAAGACTTCTAGTCTATTTGTTATCTTTTCTGGTTCTAGGAAAGGTCAGAAGGCCTCTGCCATTTCTTTGTCATCTTGGTTAAAATCTTTAATTCCTCTTGCTTATGTCGAGTCGGGTAAAACTCTGCCTCAAAGGATTACAGCTCATTCTACTAGGTCAGTTTCTACTTCCTGGGCGTTTAGGAATGAAGCTTCGGTTGATCAGATTTGCAAAGCAGCAACTTGGTCTTCTTTGCATACTTTTACTAAATTCTACCATTTTGATGTGTTTTCTTCTTCTGAAGCAGTTTTTGGTAGAAAAGTACTTCAGGCAGCTGTTTCAGTTTGATTCTTCTGCTTATAATTTCAGTTTTTTTTCATTATAAGATTTAAACTTTATTTTGGGTGTGGATTATTTTCAGCGGAATTGGCTGTCTTTATTTTATCCCTCCCTCTCTAGTGACTCTTGCGTGGAAGATCCACATCTTGGGTAGTCATTATCCCATACGTCACTAGCTCATGGACTCTTGCTAATTACATGAAAGAAAACATAATTTATGTAAGAACTTACCTGATAAATTAATTTCTTTCATATTAGCAAGAGTCCATGAGGCCCACCCTTTTTGTGGTGGTTATGATTTTTTTGCATAAAGCACAATTATTCCAATTCCTTATTTTTTAAGCTTTCGCACTTTTTTCTTATCACCCCACTTATTGGCTATGCGTTAAACTGATTTGTGGGTGTGGTGAGGGGTGTATTTATAGGCATTTTGAGGTTTGGGAAACTTTGCCCCTCCTGGTAGGAATGTATATCCCATACGTCACTAGCTCATGGACTCTTGCTAATATGAAATAAATGAATTTATCAGGTAAGTTCTTACATAAATTATGTTTTTACTCGTAGCAGGTTCAATTATAAAGAATAAGATTCTGCCATTTTAGGCACAGTGACATTTGCGATCTCTGTTCAATCCTGTTAAGCTCAGTTTAAATGGTGAAAATCTTGCATAAATTAGCTACAGTAAGCTTAAAGATAATCCTCCTTGGAAACACAGTTAACGCGTTTCACCCTTCTCCTAGGGCTTTTTCAAGATATGTTCAGTCTCCCATAACCTTTCATTTATACCCCATTCCTCTTTTTTCATTGGGGGTTTGATAATAGGGGTGTAATTAGTTGTTAAGGTGGTATATAGCTGATAAAGAAGTGACTTAATAATTCCTATGTAATATACTATTGGAAAGCAAAATAGTCTTGTAATAGTCAATAGTTCAAGATATTGAAAAAATTGCATCTGCTATTACTGGTTTTTTATCAGCTATAGTGAAGAAGAAAAAAACATATTGCATTTGTTTATTATTCATACATAAATGGGGTCACATCAAGCTCAGAGTTTTTTTTTATCATTCTGTATATAAGTTCTACCTCTCTTTTTAGCAGCTTGGTTTCATAATTACCCTTCTCCAGTCTTGTTTCACTTTAACTATCCCCCAAAAGGTAAAATCCTTAAGTCTATTATTATGGGTATCCCTAAAATGTTTGTAGAGTTGTGTATCTTTATTCCCCTTTTCAGTTCAATTTCAGTTTTAAATACAAGCATTTTTGCATTATGCTTGTATTAGCAAAAATGCATCTGGTAAAATTAAAGGGACAGTCAAGTCCAAAAAAACCTTTCATGATTTAATTAGGGAAGATACTTTTAAACAACTTTCCAATTTACTTTTATCACAAATTTTGCTTTGTTCTTTTGGTATTCTCATTTGAAAGCTAAACCTAGGAGGTTCTTGTGATAATTTCTTGGACTTTGAAGACTGCCTCTAATCTGAATGCATTTTGACCACTAGAGGGCATTAGTTCATGTGTTTCATTTAGATAAAATTGAGCTCATGCACATGAAGTTACCCTGGAGATAGCACTGATTGGCTAAAATGCAAGTCTGTCAAAAGAACTGAAATAAGGGGGCAGTTTGCAGAGGCATAAATACAAGGTAATCACAAAGGTAATAAGTGTATTTCTATAACATTGTTAGTTATGGAAAACTGGGGGAATGGGTAAGAAAGGGATTATCTTTCTTTTTAAACAACAAAAATGATGGTGTTGACTGTCCATTTAAGTTCTGCTTCAGGCGCATGCGCACATATGCTGTGTGTGTTATCAGTGCTAACTCCATTTTTGTCATACAAGCCATTGCCTACTCTCTGAATAAACTAGGTGTTTGACTGCATGAGCACTGTATAAATGTAATTGAAACTGTAATAGCTTTAACAAACGTTTGTTCAGGGAAGACTATCACCTAACTTAGTAACAAATTTATCCCACTTATTTAATGATTGCCCGAATCTAACTCTTTCACCCTTGCAGTCCTCACTAGGGATGGGCAAATTTGGTGATCCTGTGGATATTCGTTTTGGACAATCGAATGTTGATAAAAAAAAGAATGTTACTTTCTTTTTTGAATGTTCATAATGAAATCGAATATCCACATTCTAAATTTGGAATGTAACATTCAATTTAACAAATACTATTCAGAAGTCCAATAGTTCATGTGGTAGGGAATTTTGTAAATTGATACATAATAGATAGAAACAAGAGAGCATATAGATTCAAATTTGAATATTGTATACCTCAAATTGAATATTACATTTAAAGAATAAATAGAGAGAAGCGCTCAACCTGGGAACGAACAATAGTATAATAGCTTGTTCTATGGCTAGTTACCACCCAAGGAGCAGCATCTTTTTGCTCAACATGTGCCTTTCACAGAGAACTTTCCTGGAGCATATCAGTCTGATCCTGACTTAACAGTACAGTCCAGCCGCGAAATACCAGGCAATTCCTCTATGAATGAGAAAAACAGCAAAACCCAAGATGTACGTTTCATCCTATAAAGGTTGAAACGATCGTCTGGGGTTGCTGTGTTCCTTGTTCAGAGAGGAATTGCCTGGTACTTCGGCGTTGGACTGACCGTAATAGGCGGGATCAGACTGATATACTACAGGAAAGTTCTACTCTGTGAAAAGCAATACTGGGCTAAAAGAAGTTGCACCCAGGTGGTAAATAGCCATAGTGCAGGCTAACAATTGTATTGAGCTGGTTGTTCATTTGTGTGAGTGTATTTCTCTCTGTGTGTATTTAGTCTCCCTATGGGAAAAGGGGGCAACCAGACGTGGACTCCTTGCTCAGTGTACTTAGAGGAATATGGCTACACCTCACTGACGAGGCCCAATGAAGGCCAAAACGATCATCTGGGGTTGCTGTGTTCCTTGTTCAGAGAGGGATTGCCTGGTATTTTGTCGCTGGACTGACCGTAATAGGCTGGATCAAACTGATATACTGCAGGAAAGTTCTACTCTGTGAAAAGCAATACTGGGTTAAAAGAAGTTTCACCCAGGTGGTAAATCGCCATAGAACAGGCTAACAATGGTATTGAGCTGGTTGTTCATTCGTGTGAGTGTATTTCTCTCTGTGTGTATTTAGTCTCCCTATGGGAAAAAGGGGCAACCAGACATGGACTCCTTGCTCAGTGTGCTTTGAGGAACACTGCTACACCTCACTGACGAGGCCCAATGAAGGCTGAAACGATCATCTGGGGTTGCTGTGTTCCTTGTTCAGAGAGGAATTGCCTGGTATTTCGGTGCTGGATTGACCGTAATAGGCGGGATCAGTCTGATATACTACAGGAAAGTTCTGCTCTATGAAAAGCATTACTGGGCTAAAAGAAGTTGCACTCAGGTGATAAATCGCCATAGAACAGGCTAACAATTGTATTGAGCTGGTTGTCCATTCCTGTGAGTGCATGGCTCTCTGTGTGTATTACATTTAAAGAAAGCATTAGAAATACTATTACATAAAACAAATGTTAGAATGTTGTGAAAACATTTAAAATTCGAAATGAAAGAACAAATTTTGTTAAAATTAATTTTAGCTTTTGAATGTTGCAAAACATTTGCCCATCCCTAGTCCTCACCTCCTGTTTATCACCCTCCTACCCTTCTAGATTGTAACTTCCCAAAAGAATAAAGGCTGTGACACATTGCAAGCGATGCAGCGTTTGGCGAAGCAGCTGCTTCGCACTGCGTCGCATCGCTTCTAAAGTTCAAATATTTAATCTCTGAGTGCTCAGCTACATGACCTGACGCAGCAGAGTGCTCAGAGATGAAAAGGCAGGACACGAAGAACGCGCGCATCCGCATCTACACGCTGCTCGCCGCTCCGCTTGCAGTGTGTCACAGCCTTTAGGCCCTCAATTCCTCCTGTATCTGTTTGTCAAATGATTTCTTGTCTCTTACAAGTTTTGTATAATTTGTTTTGTTTAAAAAAAAATTACTCATGGACAGCTCTGTGTAATATGTTGGCATTTTATAAATAAAATATAATAATAATAACAAAATTTACTTTTCCTAATACAAGTATTATGCAAAAATATTTAAAGTAAAGTATTTAAAGTTTAAATTGTTACTTTAATAAACAATATTTTTTATCTAACATTTTGTAAAATAACAAATCTTTATCAAAGGGACATTAAAACCTAAATTTTAATTTTGTGATTCATTTAGAACATGCAATTTTAAACAAATTTGCAATTTACTATTATCAAATTTTCTTCCTTTACTTGGTATCTTTTGAAAAGTAGAGAGGTAAGTTCACTGTTTTTTTAAAGAGGAAGTTGTTGAAATATAAAGGTACAAAAGTCCTGAAAAAATCTACTCCAGAATGTTTTTTTTTTTAAAACTTTTATTTATAGCCAATGCAGGGTACAATTTTATAGAACACACCAACACTCACCTCGCAGGGTGGCTTATGTGAAAAGAGGTACATTACAGTGTATTGCGACAGTATAATATGTAATTCTGAACATTTCCCGATGAATCATCAAACTTTTTGGTAAATAATTGCTTGTACCACAACATTGGAGTTTTTAACATTATTTAACTTAACACCAACTATTAACACACACCCCAGTCAGACCAACTAATCAATCATATAACACATAGCAAACCACCAGTCTCATTCACAAAATTAGCTAGTGTTGGGCTTTGTAGCAGTTTGACTTAATCGCCCTTCAAGTCTATATTAATAACCGATTGTCTTAAAGTATGGAACATAACAATGAGATGTTGAACAATTTCCCTTTGCAACTGAGTTATATAAAATCGCTGCAGCAATCACACTGCTAGCCCGGTTCTAGGAATATTGCAGTACTTCATACAATTAAAACAGCTTGCAGAACCTCAGTTTAGTTCAAAATGCATCCGCAGATTTAAAGGTCAGAGTAAAAAAATAAAAGGAAAAAATTAATACATGTATACATTACGTTTGTGGCCCGCAAAATGTATAAGAGACGAAATGAGATAAGACTGCGTCCAGGGCATTTCTACTCAAGTGGATGGATGAGGGAGGGGAAGTGTAAGTGCAGACACAAGAAAGTTAGGCAAACAATTTTTAACACCAACAGCAAACATACCAATCAAGCAAACAGGCCACCTAGTCAAACAGAACATATCCAACCACCAAACCTATCCACAAAGCCCTGCTAAGCAAGTGTTAAAACTTTTACAGCCAGAGTAATGTACCGTTTCAAAATTAATATTTTCTTGACCATGCTAAAAGAGACAGTTGGATTCAGTTAATATCCTCATGTAAACACAAGCGTGAAATAAGATGTATTTAGAGCAAGGTCAGCAAGGTTAGAGTATGAGGCGTTTCCCTTATTTACTCCTTAAGGCAGGGGTTAATGCTGAATGATATATTCAGGAGGGGTTAAGATATTTGGTAAGAGCGTACTTATATGTGCCAACCCTGTTAAAAGATTGCTCTAATTTTTATACATGTATACTTGTGGTGCTTTCTAGAGAATGTAATCAGGTGCTGACAAAGAAATATTACGTTTAAGTGCTGAGGGGAATAGCCTATGTGTAATGTTCCGCTGAGTGTGGGGCAGGTAAATTACATAAGAGACAGAGTAAAATAGCACTGTACACAGGTACATTTCTGCTCAAGTATGAGGCTGGAAAAGGAAAACTATAAAAGCAGACACAAACAAGTTAGGCAGATAACTTTTAACCCAAAAAAAACGGAGCTCAGTTCGTAAGCATTAATAGTCCACAGGTCCCAACATTTAACCCACCAAATACTTTTCATGGTCAGTGCCTTACCCTGATATACACAGGAGACAGCTAGATAGAAAGTTAAAAGCTAACCGACCCCTCCACGGGTCATCCCGTGATTACATTCTAAGTTGTCTTGACTTTGTATGCTCCTCTGTAACACCCGTCGGTGCAGGTAAGTAGAAGGATAAGGTCAGATGTTAATCAAAAAGATCCAGGCATTCAGGGAATGTTGAGCTGTTAGGTCTGCAACCGGCATAATTCCAAATACCAACTGTAGCTGGGTCGTTGTCAGCAGCGGGTCTCCAATTGCCACTTCTCCATGTGATTGGCATACAGCCCGGTGAATTGCGACCATTAATGGCTGGTGAGGAGGAGAGTGAGTGTCGGGGTCGCGCTGCAGTTCGGAGTCAGGTACCGTGGCTTCCATCGCCCCCTCTTTAATAACTGTGGGGGGACTTGCTTCCTTGCTACTTCTGATTATGGGGTCCGAGCCCTCTAACATCAGTGGCTGTCCCGTCGATCCTTCCTTGTGCCGTCTCTGATGTGCCTCAGGAGTCATGCAGACATGGTTACAAATGGGTTCTGCTGAGAGGCGGCGCCATTTTGGACTCGCAGGTGAAAAATCCACGACCTGAGTTTCGGCCAGTAGTATCTGCAGGGTAGATTCCAGCTTGGTTAACGCTGGCAGAAGCAAGCCCTGTATGGCAAGTAAAATGTCTTGGTTTTGAAAGTCTGTTACGACTGGGGAGATTTCCATGCTTATTCCTTTGTCCCCAGCTGCGCTGTGTACCATGCGTATCACAGCTCTCTCCTCTTCTTCTATCACTTTCCGTCATTCCGGGGGCCAAGAGATGTAAAACTTGATCCTTAGATGCCCGAACAGCTAAAACTGCTAAGGGCTAGCAGGATGGCGGAGATTTAATCCTAGAATAGGAAAAAACAACTTGGTCTCAAGCAGAGCAGTTCCCACTTGCGACCATCTTGCTAAGCCTCCCACCGGAAGTCCTACTCCAGAATGTTTATTGTCTATATGGCAGCATTTTTTGAAAAATCTTTTCTATTTGCAAGAGCACTTGATGGCAGCACTATTTTCATGCCATGTAGTGCCCCAGATGCCAACAATATCATAGTAACGAAACAAATTTAATTATAGATTTCTTCTATTAAAAGTAATTGAACTTGCTGGAAAGGAAAAGTTAGCAGTGAGCAGGGACACACTTTAAAAATGAAGTCCTGCAGCCAGTATAAATCACATTACACTGCTTTCTGCGTATAGTTTTTTAATTTAATATATTAAAAATTACGCTTTGTATTTTGTACTTATATACAATTTTCTTGCTTTTTTTTGCACATCCAGTGTATTTAAATTACGATTTATGCTTTGCACATAAAATGTATTCCTGTGTGATTCACATACAAATGATACATTTATGATAAAAAATGATTTTTGGTGAACAATTTCGATTCAATTTTTGATGCACCATAACAATACCATTTTCCCTGCATATTTTTGTGTAAATGGTTAAATATTAATTTTGTATCATGTTTAAAATACATATTTCTTTCCTTAGGCATGGAGAGTCCACTACGTCATTCCAATTACTAGTGGGATATTCACTCCTGTCCAGCAGGAGGAGGCAAAGAGCACCCCAGTAGAGCTGTTTAGTGTTACTTCCCTTACCCATAACATTCTCTTAGCCTCTGTCAATGGAGGGCATTGGTGTCTGAAGATATATAATCCTTTTATGGGTATTTTCCCTGCAAGCAAGGATTAGGGTATAGCTGTGTCCACGTCAATCTCTTTAGTAAGAGTAGTGGGGGCTTTTAGCAGTTAGAAGACGGCAAGGTTGTCTTTGCTTTGCTTCTAACATTGTTGCTACCCCTGTTATAGAAAGTCAGAGTTGGTTACTCTGTTTTTTTACTTTTTCTGCAGGTCTCTGATAGGTGTAAGTGTCACACCTTGTAAGCTCTCTTCCTGCCCGGCAGCTGGATATGCAGGTAAATGCTTTTGTCTTCTAGTCCTCACTTCATGTCTCTCTCTCCAGTCTACTATTCGTCCATCAGTGGCTCAATGCATGGATGTAATTGGTCTGATGGTTGCGTCCATGGACATTATTCCTTTTGCTTGGTTCAATCTGAGATCTCTGCAACTATGCTTGCTCAGTCAATGGAACGGAGTCCATTCAGATATATCTCAAAGTATAGATCTGGATCCTCTAACAAGAGACTCTCTCTTGTAGTGGATTTCACAGGATCATCTGTCTCGGGGGACATGCTTCCAGAGACCCTCCTGGGTGATTGTGACTAAGGACGCAGCCTGGGGTTCATTAAAAGCTCAGGGCCTGTGGACTCGGGAGGAGTCCTCTCTTCCTATAAAAATCTTAGAGTTGAGAGCAATCTTCAATGCCTTGATAACTTGGCCTCAGTTGTCTTAGGACTGGTTTATCAGGTTCCAGTTGGACAATATCACCTCAGTGGCTTACATCAACCACCAGGGGGAAACTCAAAGTTCGCTTGCTATGAAGGAAGTGACTCGCATTATCAAGTGGGCGGAAGCTCGTGATTGTCTCCTATCCGCCATTCACATTCCATGTGTGGACAACTGGGAGGCAGATTTTCTGAGCAGACAGACCTTTCATCCCGAGGAGTGGACTCTCCATTTGGAGGTGTTCACCAGAAAACTCTCAGGTGGGGGGTTCCAGAGTTAGATCTGATGGCATCTCACCAGAATGCCAAGCTTCCAAGGTACGGTTCAAGGCCGCCCTGATAGATGCTCTGGTGAATCCTTGGGATTTTGGTCTAGCATACCAGTTTCCTCCTTTTTCTCTCCTTCCACGAGTCATTGCTTTTATCAAGCAGGAGAGAGCATCTGTAATTCTAATAGCTCCTGCATGGCCTCACAGGATCTGGTTTGCGGACATGGTGAAGATGTCATCTCTTCCACCTTGGAGACCTTCTAACACAGGGTCCTTTCCTACATCCAAATCTAGTTTCTCTTAAGCTGACTGCTTGGAGATTGAACGCTTAGTTTTGGCCATGAGTGGGTTTTCTGAGTTGGTCATTGCTACCATGCTTCAAGCTCACAAACCAGTAACTCGTAAAACTGACCATAAGGTATGGCACAAATACCTATATTGGTGTGAATCAAAGGGTTTCTCTTGGAGCAGGGTCAGGTCATTGCTACCATGCTTGAGGCTCATAAACCAGTTACTCGTAAAATTGACCATAAGGTATGGCACAAATACCTATATTGGTGTGAATCGAAGGGTTTCTCTTGGAGCAGGGTCAGGATCCCTAGAATTTTGTCTTTTCTCCAGGAAGGTCTAGAGAAGGGTTTGTCAGTCAGTTCTCTGAAGGGTCAGATCTCTGCACTGTCTATTCTTTTGCACAAATGTCTGGCAGATGTGCTAGATGTTCAATCTTTTTTTCAGGCTCTGGTCAGAATCAGGCCTGTGTTTTAAACTGTTGCTCCTCCTTGGAGCTTAAACCTTGTTATTAAAGTTTTGCTACAGGCTCTGTTTGAGCCAATGCATTCTGTAGATATTAAGTTGTTATCTCGGAAGGTTTTGTTTCTTGTTGCTATTTCCCCTACTAGCAGAGTTTCTGAACTCTCGGCTCTACAGTGTAATTCCCCTTACTGGTCCTTCGTACTAAATTGGGTTTTCTCCCTAAAGTGGTGTTGGATCGAAACATTAATAAGGAAATCGTTGTTCCTTCTTTTTGTTCTAATCATTCTTCTCTTAAGGAATGTCTTTTGTATAACTTGGATGTTGTGTGTGCTCTAAACTTTTACCTACAGGCTACTAAATATTTTCAAATGAAAGAATAATCTCCAGCTGTAGTGAGCAAAGTGACTTTTTTTATTTTTCATACAAGGTCAAACACAGCAACATTTCGGGCTAATAATAAGCCCTTTTTCAAGCATGCTTGAAAAAAGGGCTTATTGTTAGCCCGAAACGTTGCTGTGTTTGACCTTGTATGAAAAATGAGAAAGTCACTTTGCTCACTACAGCTGGAGATTATTCTTTCATTTGATTTACTTGGGTTTGGTAAGCCCCTCCGTGCTTTTGTGAGTAGTGGGTGCTGTATCCACTTCTGCTTGTTTCAACATCTCTAAAGATTTTCGTCAGTCTTCAGCCCTGTTTGTTTGTTTCTCTGGAAAGTGTAGGGGTCAGAAGGCCATTTCTACTTCTCTTTCCCTCTGGTTGAGAAGTATGATTTGTTTTGCTTATGAGACTGCTGGACAGCAGCCTCCTGAGAGAATTACGGCTCATTCCACTAGGGCTGTCTCCTCTTCTTGAACTTTCAAAGATGAAGCTTCTGTGGAACAGATTTGCAAGGCGGTAACATGGTCCTCTCTGCATACTTTTTCCAAATTCTACAAATTTGATACTTTTGCCTTGGCTGAGGCTTATTTTGGGAGAAAGGTTCTTCAAGCTGTGGTGCCTTCTGTTTAGGTCCTGTGGCCTTTTTTTCCCTCCCTGTTCATTCCGTGTCCTCTAGCTTGGGTATTGATTCCCACTAGTAATTGGAATGATGTTGTGGACTCTCCATGCCTTAGGAAAGAAAAGAAAATGTATGCTTACCTGATAAATGTATTTCTTTCTGGGCATGGAGAGTCCACAATCCCACCCTTAAATAAGACATATTTTTTTTGTTAAACCTTAGGCACCTCTATACCTTTGTGTTATCTTCTTTTTTCCATTTCTCTTCGGCTGAATGACTGGGAGTTATGGGTAAGGGAAGTGACACTTAACAGCTCTGCTGGGGTGCTCTTTGCCTCCTCCTGCTGGTAAGGAGTGAATATCCCACTAGTAATTGGAATGACGTTGTGGACTCTCCATGCCCAGAAAGAAAGAAATTTATCAGGTAATCATAAATTTTCTTATATGAAAATGCAGTATACGCCCTTTAGCGAGACACCCTGTTATCAGGGTAAAAAGGTGCTTTAGATCATTCCACCAGGGAAATAGAAGTACTTGTGAGCATTCTTTAATATTTTCACCAGCCCAGAGAGCTTTAGATAATTGGACTCTCTTAAAGAAAACTAAAGAGTACTTGTTTGTTAATTTGCAACAATGCGATTGTTCTATCAGAATAGCAAACGTTCCATCAGCTGTCTGAACACAGGCACGCTCATCAATCTCTGTCTGCCCAGTTCCCCTAGCAGTTTTTGTGCATGCTCATATTCCTCTCTCACCCCACACACAATATAATCAATCTGCTGCGTGTAGTATTGTGCTTCAGTGTACACTTTATACTAGTAGTGTGGCAGTCTTGAGCAAAAATCTTAAAAAGTCCCTTCAGTCAAACAAACAAAACCTAATAAAAACAGTGAGTAGGTAATTCAATCATTTGTTTTTAATGGGCAATGCTATCTATGTAATTTGAAGGAGAAGGAAAATGCAATGAAGATAAGAAATCATGAATAATATTAAAGGGGACATTTAATTAATGTTCCATAGCTCAAGCGCATGCAGAATGTGCACGCATGCGTTTTAAAAGTGTCCAAGAATCTGATGGGTAGTTAGTAATTTGTGACGCTAATAGCGCATGTGCGGTGAGTATTTGCGGCCAGACAGCTGATGGAACATTACTTCCGTTTGCTGATCTGATACGTTTGCTATTCTTATAGAACATCATCATTTGAAGTTGGTAAATCCAAACCACTTCTTTTTTTAATAATATATAAGTGGTGCTTATTTAAAACAAAGTTAAACTTCCACTTTAAAACTTTTGATGCTAATGAACCATATATATATGTGTGTGTGTGTGTGTATAAATACTTCCTTAGATGCACACCCTCAACTCCAACTTAAAAGCTTCCACTGTGTGCAGCTATCTAACCTTCACAAAAATAAATATATAGACTAGCACTCTCTGGACTTTTAATAACTTATTGACATTTACAGGATATCTCCCTTTTCTCAGTCTGGTATCCTTGAAATGTCACTGTTATTAAAATATTTCTGTGTTGATATATAAATATATTTACAATTTAAGCCCTAGACAGACAGACAGACATACAGACAAGATATTTTGATCATATTACAGTAAGCATTTGCTGTGTTTTGAAGAAAAATAAAGGTATGACAATGAGATATGGCAAAAAAAAAACCATTGTAATTTAAAACCAGTTGTTTGTTTTCAGCCAGGGATACAGTAGTCAGCATTCATTACATAAAGGACAGTGTGCATGCCATTTTGCCTTAAGGAAAAGTATTGTTCAGTAAAGGAATTGAAAACAGTTGCCTGGAGGATAAGCTGTGGAAAAAAAAACTTCTACATAAAAAGAACTGTCAAGATGTAATTATTTTTTTTTCTGGTTTTGTTCCACTACACAAAGTCAAAAGAATTGTGGCCCAAGCATTTCATTTCTTAAACCTATTGCCCAGGGTCTCTCTCAGATGGATGTCAAGAGTATTAATGATAATGTCCAGGGAGGTCCACAGTAAAAGAACAAACTTGGTGTTCTCTAAGGATCCTTAGAGATCAGGAAAAACTACTGCTTGGATGTTAACATAGCAGACTATCCATGCATTGAATAGTTTTATATAAGTCCTCCAATTTATACATTTTTAACTTCAGTAATATAACTGCATTAGTTGTTCTTCTATGCAAGTAAGCACAAGTAACAGAGAAGTACCTCATGATATAGCATCACTTACATAGCATTACATGCATATGTTAGACTTAAAAGGGCACACAACCCAAAGTTTTTATTTCATGATTTACACAGGGCATACATGTTTCAAAAATTTTCAAATTTACTTATATTATCAAATTTGCTTCATTCTCATGTATCCTCTGTTGAAGGAGTAACAATAGAGTAAAATAATCTAACTGAATTAGGTGGCACAGTAACGGCTCCATATGAGCAATATCGGGTTTATTGTGACTGTTTGTGCACAGTGGCATATATAGGTTTTGTGCTGCCCAAGGCACTCAAATTCTGCTGCCCCTCCTCCCCTCCCCCCCCCCCCCTGGTTTAAGGCCTTTTTTGGCAGGGTGTAAGGTGACTTTTTTATGGCATTTCTAAAGTAAGTTTGTTTTTTTTAAATCAACTTTTTTAGCTATTACTCTTTTACATGGATGACAGAATATTTTGGAATAAAGTGTTCCTTTATTTGGAAAGATTAGTAACAGTGAAAAGTGTGATAAAGCATTAGAGTGACATATTCTTCTGTTCCACTGAAATAAAAATAGGAAAAGGGAAGTTTCCAATGTTCATGTTTGTTTTTTGAAATATACAACAGCATGTAAAAATGTTTAAACTAGTAAGAGGTTAATAAAAGCCTAAAAGGCATGGGCCTATATATATTTATTATGAAGTAATTGATGCCCAACAGGTTTGTGTCTGGCACATAGCCTTGCCAGTGAGCTTCCTTCATTACTACATACAACCATATTGTCATAAAGCCAGTGTCAACCAAGTCCTCCAGCCTAAACTAAAGGTTTCTCCCACAGTTCTTTTTGGGATGTTACTTACAGTCTTTCCTGTGTGCATATGCATAGACCTCTACCAATAAATCTGGTTTGACTTTGACCTGATATAATTGAACATTTGAAAAATAGGCGGTTAGAGAAGAAATATACCATACATGCCAATAAAAAATATTGTCTTACTGCCTAAGCATTTAGTTATTAGCCTATTTTACGTGGGACAGAGTAGGGGTGGGGTGGTGTAGTTATCAGGTACCTTTGCTCTGTAAGTAGTCAGCGCTGGCTGAGGTACAGTCTGGGATGGGTGCAGCTCACAATCTCGTCATAGAATTCCGACTCGGTGTTGGAGCTGCTGTATTGGCAGCTGCAGAATTTAATGAGTGGGGTGGGGGAGAGCACAGGAGCGCATAGGAGTGCTGCTGACCTATCGTCTGGTGTGCTCCCTGGTAACACCACCTAATCCTTCCAGCATGCTGCATGCTGCATCTAGATAAGTGCCCTGCACGACCCGGGTAGGAACTGCATTTTCAGGTCCTGCTTGAGGGAGAGAACAGACTTCAACTTGAGGGTAGCACTTGTATATAGCACTAGTTGCGGACTAGCTACTGTACTCCGCTGTTGCCTCCATGGGTAGGAACTGCAGCTGCATAGGAACTGCATTAGCAGATCCTACCTTGAGGGATAGAGCAAAGATAGGTGGACTCACAACATGTAGGGCGTTAATAAAGGGACACACACTTGATGTGAGTGCCACTGTGCTTACCAACAACCCTGGCCAATGGTTTTCCCCTTAAGCTTGCTTAATTCAAGGCCCCTACTCTGCCTCTCCCCAAAGAGCCTGCAGAAAGTGCCGCCCCCCTCCAACTGACGCTCTAGGCACCAGCCTTGTTGGCCTAGGCCATGATACACCCTGTGCGTGTTGGAAGAAATGCTCCTATTACAAGTATATGCAAATGATTTACACTAGAATGATTACTGCAAGCTCAGAGCGTTGGTTACTAAACAATAATGTCACAAAATGTATTAAAAATACGCTACAGGGTACAGTTACACTAATAATTTAATAATAACACTAATACAATTATAAAAAAAAATAATGCATTAAAAAGTTATAAGAGCTTAAAGATATGAGGTCGCAGATGTTAAACAAAAAGGCAGGCAAAGGGCTTTAACATAGACATACATATACATGTGTATGTGTATATATATATATATATATATATCTATATATATATATACATATACTGTGTGTATATATGTATATATATATATATATATAGAGAGAGAGAGAGATAGATATTTTACCTAAAAATATCATATATATATATATATATATATATATATATATATATATATATATATATATATATATATATGAATTTATGAATAAATAGTAGATATTCTTCTATGTAAAGAACATTGGAATGTGAAATATTAATATTTTCATGTCGGGTTAGCACACATGAGAAAATGCAGTCAGGTTTACGTTCAAGTAGGGTGTTTTTTTTTCACTTTTCTTGCTCCATTGAAGTCTATGGGGGAATATGTTAACATGGTTATGATATTCCAAGTTCGGCTTTTTGCGAGCATTGGGTTAGCATGCAAGCAAAAACTTTTTGCATTCAACTTGTAATAGGAGTGCTGCCAGACAAGCGCAAAAAGCTTACTTCTAGTGGAGTTAGCACGCGAGCAGGAGCTATAAATAGCACTTCACTCATAATCTAGCCTTTAATCGGGTGAGCCAATGGCAGAAGGCATATATGTTATGCCACCAATTAGCAACTGGTTCACAGTAATGTATTGCTGCTTTTAGACCTACCTAGGTATGTTTTTTTTTAAAAAGATACAAGAAAGAAGCAAATTAGATAATAGAAATAAATTATGTAGTTGTTTCAAATTGCATGCTCTGTCTTAATTGTTAAAGAAAAAAATTGTGTTTCATGTCCCTGTAAGCATAGGCATTAGGGATGGGTGAATGTGTACATTTCCGAATTTGAATGTTAGAACAAATATTATTACAGAAATTCGAATTACAAATCCGAATGTTGATATGAACGAATATTCTTAAAATTCTATTATCGAATGCTATTTACAGTTTTCGAATGTCACTTTTGAATTTGAATATTTATAATTAGATTGAATGTCCACATTCGAAATTTCTAATGTAACATTCTATTTAACAAATACTATTCAGAAGTTCAATAGTTCATGTGGTAGGGAATCTAGTAAATTGATACATAATAGATACAAATATATCAATTTTAATGTTTCTATTTCGATCGAATATTACATAATTTGAATATTACATTAAAAGAAAGCATTATAGAAATACTATTACAAATATATAAATTCAAATTTTTCTAATTCGAATATTGCATAATTTGAATATTACTTTTAAAGAAAGCATTAGAAATACTATTACAAATATATAAATTTGAATTTTTCTAAACGAATATTTTCGAATGTAATCGTAAAATTTTAAACCGAACATTCGAAAATCGAATGTTAGAATGTTATGTAAACATTTGAAATTTGATTCGAACGAACGAATGTGTTAAAATTCGTTTCATTTTTCAAATGTTGTGAAACATGCGCCCATCCCGAATAGGCATGCATATAATAGTTTACTACGTAAAAACATTAAAATGTTTTGCTTTAACACTACAAAAAATTGGAAGTGCATGTCTTTGCAGAACTGAATTTGATGAGAAGGACAATTCCAAGTCAGTTGATACACAGGGTCTCCAAAAACATTAAAATGAGTATTTATTTTAAGGACAGGAACATCCAATTTTCACAAAGCAAACATCCTGGTTCTTCTGTAGATTTCCCTCAGATATTTAAAATGGGAGAGATGTAGTACGCCTGGTTGTTCGTTGAGAAAAAAGAACACATATTTGGTAGGTCTGCATTTCTAAATATGAGGTGTTCTTTATTTATTTATTTTGCAGATCTTTGGACTTCATAGTTGGTCAGGAAAGCAAATGTTGCTCTGGTAGTTATCAAGTGTACAAATTCCTACATGACGTTTGATTGCTCTTTCATTGAGCTAATGCTGAATGGATAAGCTTCTTTTGTTTGGGGATAATAGTTGGCCTTGGCAGAAGCAAATGAGTATTCACAATGAAAAAATGCCAACTGGAAGGGAATCCTAAGTTGCTGTATTGGCGACTAAGGGTCGCCAATAGGGCCTTACTATTATCTGTCAGTTTACTCCACACCAAAGATACAAAGAACAGAAGCTGTTTAAGTGGATACGAACCACTCAGCCAATCAGCGCTTTTCTTGCGGTCATGTACTTGACCTCAAAGAAACTTACTAGGATGCTGGAATCATCCCGCTGGGAATGGTACACAACAGGGTTGGAGAACAGTGAAATGCTTGTGCAATGCTGCCCCCTTCAGATTCATGGCTGCTAGAAAGGGGTTCCAATCATCCCGATCGTATCCGATGGGGATAATTGCTGTCTGCAACCTCAGAGGTGGTGGACCAGTTAAGGAGCCACGGTCTTAAGACCGCTGCTTCTTAACTTATGTTTCTGGTGAGCCGGAAGGCTCACACAGAAACAGCTGCATTCGCAGGTACATAAATCGGCCCCTTAGATTATGATTTTTGTAGAACATTTAACTTTTTACTAAGATAGTTTTTTAGGCGATAGCACATTAGAGTGAGCATTTAGGGACTCATCCTCCAGCGCATCTCTTAAATATTACTTGTATACTATATATATCTCCTGTATATATATATATATATATATATATATATATATATATATATATATATATATATATATATATTAGACATTACCAATGCATATTCATAACGGATATTCATTCTCACTAATTTAAAGAAAACAAATATATACTAACAAAATTAGTATATATTATTTTCTTTTAAATTAGCTGTAAAAGGTAAAATACTTACCTATAGCACACTGGGGACCTAAACCTGACCGATCATCACAGAGCCCAATGCCATGCTAATAAGAGGCTTAGCGCAGTGGAGAAGGTCCTCGTAATAGCGTGCCCCCCAGCATACTATAGGTAAGTATAAATCTACAGGTGACACGTTTTCACCTGCTGCAAAGGAACATTTACATTTAATGAAAACCACTGTAAATGTTTCCAAATATTCAGTATTTGTTTATATATATATATATATATATATATATATATATATATATATATATATATATATATATATATATATATATATATATAATCACACTACACCCCTCTCTTTTTGAACAAAAACTTTGTTTACATCTGCAGGGATTGTACAAAAAGCTCCTTATCATAGCACCACATACAGATCTTTGTCAGTTTTATATTGATTTCTTTTGTAGAGTATAGACCACTAATTCTCTCATTGCTTGGATTTGCAATCTTTGTAATCATGTAAACATGCACAAAGCTGTTTTATCTAAATCACTGATGTTCTGATTATTTGAATCTCTATAAGTCATTGTGTTTTTCTTTACCTTTGTTGTATATAACAGTTTTATATCCTTTGTAGGAATAAATTCAATATCTGCTAAAGAAATAAGTCATGTTATCCTTATACATTATCATTAACAGAGTTGTACATAGTGGTGAAATTCTCTAACCACCGTACTAATAAGATATTCAATGTATTATTTATTATTAGATATTGCATTATCTCTGTCAATATGTTTAATTATGTTACATCACAATAGTGATGTGTTTATTTTTTACAATATTTTATATAATTTTATAATTTAATAATATCATAATATTAATAACCATTGAGATAGGTAATATACACCAGATGGACAATCAAATGTGTTACTGACAATTGTTGGTATTACAGAAAAATATATTTTCTAGTCTTTCTGTTTTGCATACAAATCTTATTCAATCCAAAGTTCAAAGAGGACTGAATTTGATGAAGATGTTTAATATGCTATGAATATACGTATATATAAACCAACAAACCATTAATAAATTGTACAGCTGTTTGCCTCTGTGTGAATCTGCAGCACTAAAGCTAAGAAAAAGAATCACAGTTCATTTATTCATGAGATCCTATGGTGAATATGCAAGACCTGTCAACAATACACTATAAAAATACAATTTTAATTTCTGGAGCACATGTGAATGAGCAATCATTTAATAAATGCATTGAATTATAATCTGAGTTATCTTTTTTTTCTGTAAACCAGAAGTTTCAAAATAGGAAGCTTCAAAATGAGTTAGTTTGAATAACAAGTCAAAGATAGATTCTGAGCTTCTTAAAGAATCATAATATTATGGAATTGGTTAAATGCTTAAGATTTCCATTAAAATGACTTATTTGAATTTTTAAAAACCTACCATAACACATTAAAAAATAGCACAACTAAGCAGAACTAAAAAGTAGGGAATCAATGTATAATAAGTCTGTGAGAGAGTCCTACTATATTAGTGGAAATTAGCTATATAGTATAAACACTCACTTGGCTCAGTCTGTATTGTCCACCACCAGTGACAAAATCAAAACAATCCCACAGTAACCTTTCTTCAGCATTATAGACGTATCCACCCTCAGTTGAATTTAGAAGCTGAAGCATCAAACTAAATAGCAGAGCAGCTTGATGTGATTAGGTTCAAGCAACTGGAAACCCCAACCTATCGCACAACAATTCATTAGGGAGATCTGCCTTCTACAAACTCCTGTGCTATCTAACAGCCTCAGGGTAATTCAAAGAGTGTCCTCATACCGGGGTTCATTTTGAAAATAGAGCACTCAATAAAGTGCACTGCACTATGTATACTAGCCTGTACCCTCTACACATTTTATATGCTCACAGGCGGACTATCTCAAGAGGTACACTGGTGTTCAAAAGTTTGAGGTCACATAGACATTTTCCTATTTTCCATGAAAACATACATGAAATGAGTTTGAATATGAAATATAGTCATTGACAAGGTTAGAAATAATGCATTTTAAGTGAAATAATAATCATGTCCTTCAAACTTTGTTTTTGTCAAAGAATCCTCCTTGTGCAGCAATTACAGCCTTGCAGACTTTTGGCATTCTAGTTGCAAATTTGTTGATCTAAAATTAAGCGATTTCCCCCATGCTTCTTTATGCACCTTCCATAAGTTGGATAAGCTTGATGGGTTCTTCTTACGTACCCTACAGTCAAGCTGCTCCCACAACAGCTCAATGGGGTTGAGATCTGGTGACTGTACCGGCAACTCCATTAAAGCTAGAATACCAGCTGTATTTGAATGTAGGAGTCTCTGTTTCACATAAAGAAAACTACATAACATCATAAACATTTCTCAATATTTTTTTAAGTGCCTCGCTGCACCAATAAGACTTCTTAGAATATCTTGCCTGAGCAGTGAAGTTTTTAATATCAGGCCTATAGTGGATCACATTGTAATGTGGGGAACACAATTAACATAATGTATCACATAGTGTAAGTTTAGCTCACAGAGTGTCACTTAGTGTAAGGTCTGTAACACAAATCATAGGCAGACAGGGGCATCAGTAACCAGTTGCAGTCTGGAAGTGGCAGTCAGAGAGACATTACATGCAATAAGCACTGGGTACAGGGAGGCTGGATTTGGCAGTCAGAAAAACATTGGATGTTGTAAGCAATGAGTATTGGGAATGGTGGCAGACTTGACTTTGCTGGCAGTCAGAGTTACATTGGCAGCACTAGCTAGGATGAAACAGACTGAGTGGCAATATGGCTCTGGGCGCAGTACACACTAGACAGGATGGGACTGGCAGAATGGTTGCAGTAGACACAGGGCACAGGCAGGCTACACAAGGCAATAAGAGAGGCATTGGCAGCTGTAGCCCCTGGGCACAGTTGCAGGCTAGACTTGGCAGTCAGATGTATCACATAGTGTAAGTTTAGCTCACAGAGTGTCACTTAGTGTAAGGTCTAACACAAATCATAGGCAGACAGTGGCATCAGTAACCAGTTGCAGTCTGGATGTGGTAGTCAGAGAGACATTTCATGCAATAAGCACTGGGCACAGGGAGGCTGGATTTGGCAGTCAGAAAAACAATATGGCAATATGGCTCTGGAAGCAGTACATACTAGACAGGATGGGACTGGCAGAATGGTTGCAGTAGATACAGGGCACAGGCAGGCTACACAAGGCAATAAGAGAGGCATTGGCAGCTGTAGCCCCTGGGCACAGTTACAGGCTAGACTTGGCAGTCAGAGGTACATTGTGTGCAGTAGGCACTGGGCACCGGCAGTCTGGACTTGGAAGCAGAGAGACATTGTGCATCTGTAGGCCCTGGACACAGTTGCAGGCTAGACTTGAAAGTGAGAGAGATATTAGATGCTGATATTAGATGCTGTAGGCCATGGGTACAGGCAGATTTGATTTAGCAGACTGAGTGACATTGGCATCTATAAGCAGTAGGAGATGGACACAGGCAGTCTAGCCAGTTAGAAAGACATGGGCAGCTGTAAGACACAGGCGCAGTGGCAGGCTAGACATGGCAATCCGAGAACATTGTAGGCAGTAGGCCATGGCTACAAGCAGGCTAAATTTGGCAGTCAGAAAGACATTGGGAGCTGTTTAGCCCAGGGTACAGTGGTAGATCAAACTTGGTAGTTAGAGACATTGAATGTAGTAGTCCATGGGCACAGTCACAGTCTAAGCATGGCAGTCAGAGAGACATTGGCAGCTGCAGGTCCTGGGCAGAGTGGCAGGCTAGACTTGGTAGTCAAAAAGTCATTGGATGCAGTAGGCCATGGGAACAGGAAAGCTGGTCTTTGCAGTCAGAGAAACATTCACAGCATAAGGCCCTAAGTGCCATGTCAGGTTAGACTTAGCAGTCACAGAGACACTGAATGCATTAGACCATGGGGACTGGCAGGCAGGACTTGGCAGTAAGAAAGACATTGGCAGCTGTAGGCCCCAGGCACCATGGCAGGCTAAGCTTTTTAGTAAGAGCGGCCATGGGCACAGGCAAGCTGGACTTGGCAGTCAGAGAGACACTGACAGCTGTGAGCCCTGGTCAGGGACTCTGCTTCGAATGAGCAGTTTCCTTTACATCCTTGTTCTTTCTCTTATAAATACTTAGTAACTTGTACAATACTAGTCAATTACAATTATTTCTTCTCTTTTTTATGTCACTATTGCAGAATAGGAGACTACCACACCACACTGAAAATTCAAAGAGAGAGGTCAGCACTACTGTTTCTTACAACAACAGCCAGTTATAAGTAGTGCATAAAGCACACGTATGCTAAAATTTTAATAGAAAGGCAATGTATTGCTGTATAGTAAATGTATTTAAAACATAATAAAAAGAGGGCACTAATATCTAAGATTTTATTTTGATTAGTCTCAGACACTCACACAGTTACTTCACTGACTGGTGCTGCCAGCCTGCCACTACTATCTAGATGAAAATAGAAATTCAAATCAGAAGTACACTACTAGGGTACACTAGTATACCCACAGTATGATGAAATGAATTAAATCTTGTGCAACACTCTCGTAACTGTCAATCATCCCAATCAAACTATTCCAGGGTGATTGTAATACATCAGCTCAGAGCTGTCATATACAGTAGGTTAGGAAACATCTATCTGATGACTGCTGCTGCTTACCTATAGACTGCAGGTTTGCTTGTACAAACCTACACCAAAGGCTCTCCAAAGCTGCATCCGCAGCTTGATAAGTGGAGCCCTATATGGGCTCATTTCCATTGAGTGAGCAAAAATGGAGCCATAAGCTACCAAGGTTGCTGGCTGCGAAAAGTAGCTTACAGCTCAATTTTAGTACCAGGTTTCCATTGAAAGATTGTGTGCAGAGCGTGTGGTCTGTCTTTTTGTGTATATGTAAGTTAAAGTTCCATTAATGCTTCCATCCAACATCGGGGGCGAGATTACATATAGGGTGCAGGCTTCAGCACAAGTGGTGCAACCTGAGCCGCCCGTAATTTCACAGTTCATAAAGTGCCGGATAAAAGTCGGATAAACTAGCAATGTCCAGAAATTTGTATAAATACAAATTTCTGCAGTCGCCAGTGACTTACGGCACTTTAGAAACTGCCGGCGCCTAAGAAAAGTAAAAAAAAAAAAAATCTAATCTCCCGAAAAAATCTAACACGTCTCCCAAAAATAAGCCGACACGTAAAACCTCTACATCAGCAATTTCCCCCTCTCACAATTAATAATAAATGTATTAACCTCTAAACCGAAACCCCCCACAATGCAATATGCCTAATTAAACTATTAACCCCTATATCCGGCGTTAAACCCACACCGCAAGTAATAACTCAATTATTAACCCCTATATCCGCCAACCCCAACATCGCAAACTACCTATTAAAACTATTAACCCCTAATCTGCCATTAAACCACAACGCAAACTACCTATTAAAGTATTAACCCCTAAACTGTCAAAGCCCACAACGCAAATAAATAAATTACTAAGCCCCCTAACCTAACACCCCCTAAATGTACCCAAGTTACCTAAATTACAAAATACTAAAGTTACTATTAAAATAAAAAAAAACTAACACTACTTTAAAAATAAAAATAAACTAAGTATAAATTAAAGTGTAGACTGTCCCTTTAAGATACAATTACATAAAATAAAAAACAAAATTATCAAATTTTAAAAAATTATACATAATTCCTATGAAAATAAAAAGCCCCCTCAAAATAAAAACACCCCCCCTACTCTAAGAATAAACAACCAGTAGCCCTAAAAATGGCTTTTTTGCAGGGCATTGTCCCAAGATAATCATCTCTTTTACATCAAAATACACAAAGTTCCCACTAACAGTAAAACCCCTTTTCAGGGCAATGGGTAGATAACTTTTTTTAGTGTTTGGTTCTTTTATTTTGGGGGGTTTGGTGGGTGGGAGTGTTTTACTGTTAGGTGGGACTTTGTGTATTTTGATGTAAAAGAGCTGATTATCTTGGGGTAATGCCCTGCAAAAAGCCCTTTTAAGGGCTACTGGTAGTTTATTCTTAGAGGGGAGGGGGGGTATTTTCATAGGGATTTGGTATAATTTTAAAAAAAATTGGTAATTTTGTTTTTTATTTTATATAATCTTAGATTTTTTTATTTTCTGTAATTATAGATTAAAGGGACAGTCTACACCAGAATTTTAATTTTGACTAGACTGTCCCTTTAATTTATACTTAGTTTATTTTTATTATGAAAGTAGTGTTGCGGTTAATAGGAAGATAGATATTGCGCATGCATTAGGTGTAAGTTTATTTTTGCAGGCATTTTCGGGAGATACGGTGCTCCAATACTCAGCGCAAGGCTTGCTGTGGTTGCCTTGTGTGGCGAGGTGAAAATGGAGTAAGATTTCTCCATTTTCGCCACGTAAGTCCTTGCTCTGAATATTGGATAGTGATTTGCGACGCGGTCCCATGTTAGCTTATGGGTGTAAAATTGAAGGGCGACGGGTGAAATATACGTGCCGTATTTATATGCGGCTCTGTATATAGGATACCAAAACAGCGCAAAAAACGGCATCGCCGCATATGTAATGTGGTCCCGGATTTCTTGAAAATCACGCCATAACTAGTTTGTTGCTATGGTATCCTGACCTAACACTATAAAAGTTATTAACCCCTGCGCTCCATACCTGTGATCGTCTTTATAGAAAGACACTGTAGTTATATAGTTCACAAAACAGAGATACACAATATGAAAAAGTAAGTTTTATTTAAAGGGATATGAAACACACATTTTGAATTTCATGATTAAGATAGAGCATGCAATTTTAAGCAACTTTCTAACTTACTCCCATTATCAATATTTCTTCTTTGTCTTGGTATCTTTATAAAAGAAGGAATGTAAGCTTAGGAGTCAGACTATTTTATTTTTTTTATATATATATATATAATACTTTTTTTTATTGAGGTGATAGACAAAGTCACAAAATATACACAATATATACATATATGCACACAATAAGAAATAGGCCTCAAAAAGCTTATTTATTTCAGTTTAACATGCCGTAATGTTTGAGTGTGAATATTCTATCTTTAAAACAGAAAAAAAAATGATTGTCTCACAAACTGTGAACCAGCATCTCACACATGAACTGAGCACATGGGGGTTTATATACTGGGCACAGGATTGGTGAGAATGCTGTCAGATGACCAACATTGCAGAAGTTATTGGTTAATGCCTTTGGAAACAGTTCATGAGAAATTCAAATATCTCTCTGCACTGATTCTATTTTGGGGAATTGGAAAGCCTTTATTACCCCCTCATCATGGAAATATAAGACCCCTAATTTCAAAGAGTGACCTTCCAGCATGCAGATAACATAATTTATGTAAGAACTTACCTGATAAATTCATTTCTTTCATATTAGCAAGAGTCCATGAGCTAGTGACGTATGGGATATACATTCCTACCAGGAGGGGAAAAGTTTCCCAAACCTCAAAATGCCTATAAATACACCCCTCACCACACCCACAAATCAGTTTAACGAATAGCCAAGAAGTGGGGTGATAAGAAAAAAGTGTGAAGCATAAATATAAGGAATTGGAATAATTGTGCTTTATACAAAAAAAATCATAACCACCACAAAAAGGGTGGGCCTCATGGACTCTTGCTAATATGAAAGAAATGAATTTATCAGGTAAGTTCTTACATAAATTATGTTTTCTTTCATGTAATTAGCAAGAGTCCATGAGCTAGTGACGTATGGGATAATGACTACCCAAGATGTGGATCTTTCCACGCAAGAGTCACTAGAGAGGGAGGGATAAAATAAAGACAGCCAATTCCGCTGAAAAAAATCCACACCCAAAAATAAAGTTTAAATCTTATAAAGAAAAAAACTGAAAATATAAGCAGAAGATTCAAACTGAAACAGCTGCCTGAAGTACTTTTCTACCAAAGACAGCTTCAGAAGAAGAAAACACATCAAAATGGTAGAATTTAGTAAAAGTATGCAAAGAAGACCAAGTTGCTGCTTTGCAAATCTGATCAACCGAAGTTTCATTCCTAAACGCCCAGGAAGTAGAAACTAGTAGAATGAGCTGTAATCCTTTGAGGCGGAGATTTACCCGACTCGACATAAGCATGATGAATTAAAGATTTCAACCAAGATGCCAAAGAAATGGCAGAGGCCTTCTGACCTTTCCTAGAACCGGAAAAGATAACAAATAGACTAGAAGTCTTTCGGAAATTCTTAGTAGCTTCAACATAATATTTCAAAGCTCTAACTACATCCAAAGAATGCAATGATTTCTCCTTAGAATTCTTAGGATTAGGACATAATGAAGGAACCACAATTTCTCTACTAATGTTGTTGGAATTCACAACCTTAGGTAAAAATTTAAAAGAAGTTCGCAACACCGCCTTATCCTGGTGAAAAATCAGAAATGGAGACTCACAAGAAAGAGCAGATAATTCAGAAACTCTTCTGGCAGAAGAAATGGCCAAAAGGAACAAAACTTTCCAAGAAAGTAATTTAATGTCCAATGAATGCATAGGTTCAAACGGAGGAGCTTGAAGAGCCCTCAGAACCAAATTCAAACTCCAAGGAGGAGAAATTGACTTAATAACAGGTTTTATACGAACCAAAGCTTGTACAAAACAATGAATATCAGGAAGAATAGCAATCCTTCTGTGAAAAAGAACAGAAAGAGCAGAGATTTGTCCTTTCAAGGAACTTGCAGACAAACCTTTATCCAAACCATCCTGAAGAAACTGTAAAATTCTCGGAATTCTAAAAGAATGCCAGGAAAAATGATGAGAAAGACACCAAGAAATATGTCTTCCAGACTCTATAATATATCTCCCTAGATACAGATTTACGAGCCTGTAACATAGTATTAATCACAGAGTCAGAGAAACCTCTTTGACTAAGAATCAAGCGTTCAATCTCCATACCTTTAAATTTAAGGATTTGAGATCCTGATGGAAAAAAGGACCTTGTGACAGAAGGTCTGGCCTTAACGGAAGAGTCCACGGTTGGCAAGAGGCCATCCGGACAAGATCCGCATACCAAAACCTGTGAGGCCATGCTGGAGCTACCAGCAGAACAAACGAGCATTCCTTCAGAATCTTGGAGATTACTCTTGGAAGAAGAACTAGAGGCGGAAAGATATAGGCAGGATGATACTTCCAAGGAAGTGACAATGCATCCACTGCTACCGCTTGAGGATCCCTGGATCTGGACAGATACCTGGGAAGTTTCTTGTTTAGATGAGAGGCCATCAAATCTATTTCTGGAAGTCCCCACATTTGAACAATCTGAAGAAATACCTCTGGGTGAAGAGACCATTCGCCCGGATGTAACGTTTGGCGACTGAGATAATCTGCTTCCCAATTGTCTATACCTGGGATATGAACCGCAGAAACTAGACAGGAGCTGGATTCCGCCCATACCAGAATTCAAGATACTTCTTTCATAGCCAGAGGACTGTGAGTCCCTCCTTGATGATTGATGTATGCCACAGTTGTGACATTGTCTGTCTGAAAACAAATGAACGATTCTCTCTTTAGAAGAGGCCAAGACTGAAGAGCTCTGAAAATTGCACGGAGTTCCAAAATATTGATCGGTAATCTCACCTCCTGAGATTCCCAAACCCCTTGTGCTGTCAGAGACCCCCACACAGCTCCCCAACCTGTAAGACTTGCATCTGTTGAAATTCCAGTCCAGGTCGGAAGAACAAAAGAAGCCCCCTGAACTAAACGATGGTGATCTGTCCACCACGTCAGAGAGTGTCGTACAATCGGTTTTAAAGATATTAATTGAGATATCTTTGTGTAATCCCTGCACCACTGGTTCAGCATACAGAGCTGAAGAGGCCGCATGTGAAAACGAGCAAAGGGGATCGCGTCCGATGCAGCAGTCATAAGACCTAGAATTTCCATGCATAAGGCTACCGAAGGGAATGATTGTGACTGAAGGTTTCGACAAGCTGATATCAATTTTAGACGTCTCTTGTCTGTCAAAGATAGAGTCATGGACACTGAATCTATCTGGAAACCTAAAAAGGTTACCTGTGTCTGAGGAATCAATGAACTTTTTGGTAAATTGCTCCTCCAACCATGATGTTGAAGAAACAACACAAGTCGATTTGTATGAGATTCTGCTAAATGTGAAGACTGAGCAAGTACCAAGATATCGTCCAAATAAGGAAATACCACAATACCCTGTTCTCTGATTACAGACAGAAGGGCACCGAGAACCTTCGTAAAAATTCTTGGAGCTGTAGCTAGACCAAACGGCAGAGCCACAAACTGGTAATGCTTGTCTAGGAAAGAGAATCTCAGAAACTGATAGTGATCTGGATGAATCGGAATATGCAGATATGCATCCTGTAAATCTATTGTAGACATATAATGCCCTTGCTGAACAAAAGGCAGGATAGTCCTTACAGTTACCATTTTGAATGTTGGTATCCTTACATAACGATTCAATATTTTTAGATCCAGAACTGGTCTGAAGGAATTCTCCTTCTTTGGTACAATGAAGAGATTTGAATAAAACCCCAGTCCCAGTTCCAGAACTGGAACTGGCATAATTACTCCAGCCAACTCTAGATCTGAGACACATTTCAGAAATGCTTGAGCCTTCGCTGGGTTTACTGGGACACGGGAAAGAAAAAATCTCTTTGCAGGAGGCCTTATCTTGAAGCCAATTCTGTACCCTTCTGAAACAATGTTCTGAATTCAAAGATTGTGAACGGAATTGATCCAAATTTCTTTGAAAAAACGTAATCTGCCCCCTACCAGCTGAGCTGGAATGAGGGCCGCACCTTCATGTGGACTTAGGAGCTGGCTTTGATTTTCTAAAAGGCTTGGATTTATTCCAGACTGGAGATGGTTTCAAAACTGATACCGCTCCTGTGGGTGAAGGATCAGGCTTTTGTTCCTTATTGTGACGAAAGGAACGAAAACGAATATTAGACCTAAATTTACCTTTAGATTTTTTATCCTGTGGTAAAAAAGTTTACTTTCCTTCCAGTAACAGTTGAGATAATAGAATCCAACTGAGAACCAAACAATTTACTACCCTGGAAAGAAAGGGAAAGCAGAGTAGACTTAGAAGACATATCAGCATTCCAAGTTTTAAGCCATAAAGCTCTTCTAGCTAAAATAGCTAGAGACATATACCTGACATCAACTCTAATGATATCAAAGATGGCATCACAGATAAAAATATTAGCATGTTGAAGAAGAATAATAATGCTATGAGAATTATGATCTGTTACTTGTTGCGCTAAAGCTTCTAACCAAAACGTTGAAGCTGCAGCAACATTCGCTAAAGATATAGCAGGTCTAAGAAGATTACCTGAACACAAGTAAGCTTTTCTTAGAAAGGATTCAATTTTCCTATCTAAAGGATCCTTAAAGGAAGTACCATCTGCCATAGGAATAGTAGTACGCTTAGCAAGAGTAGAGACAGCCCCATCAACCTTAGGGATTTTGTCCCAAAACTCTAATCTGTCAGATGGCACAGGATATAATTGCTTAAAACGTTTAGAAGGAGTAAATGAATTACCCAAATTATTCCATTCCCTGGAAATTACTTCAGAAATAGCACTAGGGACAGGAAAAACTTCTGGAATAACTACAGGAGATTTAAAAAGCTTATCTAAACATTTAGATTTAGTATCAAGAGGACCAGAATCCTCAATTTCTAATGCAATTAGGACTTCTTTAAGTAAAGAACGAATAAATTCCATTTTAAATAAATATGAAGATTTATCAGCATCAACCTCTGAGACAGGATCCTCTGAACCAGAAGAACCATTATCAGAATCAGAATGATGATGTTCATTTAAAAATTCATCTGAAAAATGAGAAGTTTTAAAAGACCTTTTACGTTTACTAGAAGGAGGAATAACAGACATGGCCTTCTTAATGGATTTAGAAACAAAATCTCTTATGTTAACAGGAACACTCTGAGTATTAGATGTTGACGGAACAGCAACAGGTAATGTAACAGTACTAAAGGAAATATTATCTGCATTAACAAGTTTGTCATGACAAACAGTACAAACAACAGCTGGAGGAACAGATACCATAAGTTTACAGCAGATACACTTAGCTTTGGTAGCTCCAGCACCAGGCAGCGACTTTCCAGAAGTATCTTCTGACTCAGTTTCAACGTGGGACATCTTGCAATATGTAATAGAAAAAACAACATATAAAGCAAAATTGATCAAATTCCTTAAATGACAGTTTCAGGAATGGGAAAAAATGCCAGTGAACAAGCTTCTAGCAACCAGAAGCAATAAATAATGAGACTTAAATAATGTGGAGACAATAGTGACGCCCATATTTTTTTAGTGCCAAAAATGACGCCCACATCCGGAACGCCGACACTTTTGGCGCAAAAGAGCGTCAAAAATGACGCAACTTCCGGCGACACATATGGCGCCGGAAACAGAAAAAATGTTTTGCGCCAAAAAAGTCTGCGCCAAGAATGACGCAATAAAATGAAGCATTTTCAGCCCCCGCGAGCCTAACAGCCCACAGGGAAAAAGTTACATTTTAAGGTAAGAAAAAAATGATTGATTCATATGCATTATCCCAAATATGAAACTCACTGTCTGAAATAAGGAATGTTGAACATCCTGAGTCAAGGCAAATAAATGTTTGAATACATATATTTAGAACTTTATAAAAAAGTGCCCAACCATAGCTTAGAGTGTCACAAAAAATAAGACTTACTTACCCCAGGACACTCATCTACATGTTGTGGAAAGCCAAACCAGTACTGAAACGAAAATCAGCAGAGGTAATGGTATATAAATAAGAGTATATCGTCGATCTGAAAAAGGAGGTAAGAGATGAATCTCTACGACCGATAACAGAGAACCTATGAAATAGACCCCGTAGAAGGAGATCATTGAATTCAAATAGGCAATACTCTCCTCACATCCCTCTGACATTCACTGCACGCTGAGAGGAAAACCGGGCTCCAACCTGCTGCGGAGCGCATATCAACGTAGAATCTAGCACAAACTTACTTCACCACCTCCATAGGAGGCAAAGTTTGTAAAAACTCAATTGTGGGTGTGGTGAGGGGTGTATTTATAGGCATTTTGAGGTTTGGGAAACTTTGCCCCTCCTGGTAGGAATGTATATCCCATACGTCACTAGCTCATGGACTCTTGCTAATTACATGAAAGAAAAGGGGTTTAATACCAGTATAACTGACAAGTGATTGTCAAAGTAACTGTGATCACATGTCAATAACCACTAGCCTCATTGCATTGTGTTGTTGTTGGGGTTTATATGTTTCTCTAATCTAATAAAAAAAAAAAAAAAATAGGAATAAAAATAAGTGGAAGAAATAGATAAGTAATAAAATGATACTTTGTGAAATTCTGTATAGGATGTTTTATTTTTGTTGCAGCTACAATATATTATTCTTGATTATTCTTGATTATTGTTTGTAATATTCTTTTGCTATGCTGAGTAATTTGGACAGCTGCAGGAGCATGCATACATTGTCAAAATGGGCTAAACCTAGGGTTGCCACCCCAGTCATGTTTTCTTGGACACTTATAAGTTACACATTTTGTAGTGTGTGCAGGAAGGAATATGAATAGTGCATATAAGTAGTGCTGTCCAAAAATACAATAAATGTTCCTCCCTGCACACCCCTGACCCTGCAAAATGTGTAACTCATAAGTGTCCAGAAAAACATGGCTAAACCTCCTCTATTTAAAACTAGAATTATATAGTTTTTACCTACACATGTGCTGCATAGATTATAAGCAAAAGGGATAGTAAACCCAAAAACGTTTTTAATATTTTTTGAAAGTTCATTATATATGTTACATATTTCAAATAAGTACCTGTTAAACTTTTTCACTTGTTTTCTAGTTATTCCTCAATAAAATTATTTATTTTGCCAAACCCATTTTGTATCTCCTTACGTGGACCCTATATGCGCATATAATTATTCTAAAAGTAACGCATGAGCATCTTGGCCCCTCATACCTAGCTAATGTGACATGTCACTATACTGACATGCGAAGCAGGGCGGACTTTATAATAGTGATGTCGACGTTGGTGGGAGGGGCGTACCCGAAATCTGAAGATTCACTGAGCGCAGGGGGAAATATCTGTGTTAGGTTGCTTGAGGTAAGTATAATAAGTACCCCTAGACTAACGAGCAATTCAATTTGATCTTAGAAAAAGGAAATAAACCTATAGACTAACAAGCATTTTTTAACCTCTAGGAAAACGAGCATGTTGGTTTTTATTTATTAAAGAAGACCCGCAGAGTGATCAGCAATTATTTTTAACCCCTAGACTAACAAGCAAGTTTTTTTGTTTATACAACAGATTAATCGCAGGAGCTGCAAAGATTAAAATAAACAGCAATTTAGGATGTGACTAAAGTTAATTGGCTCACCAGATAATCTTGGCCCTGGAGGGAATTGCTGCTCTTGAACAGACTTTAACCCCTTAATGACCAAGGACGTACGCCACACGTCCTCAAAAAAAATACAGTTAATGACTGAGGACGTGTGGCGTACGTCCTTTGTCTGGAAAGCAGCTGGAAGCGATCCTGCTCGATTCCAGCTGCTTTCCAGTTATTGCAGTGATGCCTTGATATCGAGGCATCCTGCAATAACCCCCCTTGGCCATCCGATGCAGAGAGAGACACTCTGTGGCCTTCTCTGCACCGGACATCGGTGGCCGGTATCGTTGGTGGGTGGGAGCAAGTCTGGGAGGCGGGTGGGCGGCCATCGATGTGCCGAGTGGAGGGAAGGGGGGCGGGATCGGGGGCGGAACAGTCGGGAGCGTGCACGGGAGGCGGCGGGCGGGCGCGTGCACGGGGCGGGAGCGGGAGGGAACCGCTACACTACAGAAAAATAAAGCTGGTAAAAGCTAAAAAAAAAAAAGTTTTTAAAGTTATAAATAACAGCTAAGGGATCTGGAAGGGGTGGGGGTTGGTCTTGGGGGGGGGGAAGCTACACTACAGAAAAGGGCATTTTTTTTAAAAAAAAAGGCACATTTGTTACTAAACTGGGTACTGGCAGACAGTTGCCAGTACCCAAGATGGCGCCCATTAAGGCAGAGGGGGAGGGTTAGAGAGCTGTTTGGTGAGGGATCAGTGAGGTTGGGGACTAAGGGGGGATCCTACACAGCAGCATATGTAAATATGCCAAAAAAAAAAAAGCCCAAGTATAGCTTTTATTTTAGTACTGGCAGAGTTTCTGCCAGTACTTAAGATGGTGGGGACAATTTTTCGGGTGGGGGAGGGAAGAGAGCTGTTTGGGAGGGATCAGGGGGTCTCATGTTTCAGGTGGGAGGCTGAGCTCTACACTAAAGCTAAAATTAACCCTGCAAGCTACATAATTAACCCCTTCACTGCTAGCCATAATACACGTGTGAAATGCAGCGGCATTTGGCAGCCTTCTAATTACCAAAAAGCAACGCCAAAGCCATATATGTCTACTAATTCTGAACAAAGGGGATCCCAGAGAAGCATTTACAACCATTTGTGCCATAATTGCACAAGTTGTTTGTAAATGATTTCAGTGAGAAACCTAAAATTGTGAAAAATTTAACGTTTTTTTTTTATTTGATCGCATTTGGCGGTGAAATGGTGGCATGAAATATACCAAAATTGGCCTAGATCAATACTTGGGGTTGTCTACTACACTACACTAAAGCTAAAAGTATCCCTAAAAGCTCCCTACATGCTCCATAATTAACCCCTTCACTGCTGGGCATAATACACGTGTAGTGCGCAGTGGCATTTAGCAGCCTTCTAATTACTAAAAAGCAACGCCAAAGCCATATATGTCTGCTATTTCTGAACAAAGGGGATCCCAGAGAAGCATTTACAAACATTTAAGTCATAATTGCACAAGCTGTTTGTAAATAATTTCAGTGAGAAACCAAAAGTTTGTGAAAAAATTAGTAAAAAAGTGAACGATTTTTTGTATTTAATTGCATTTGGCGGTGAAATGGTGGCATGAAATATACCAAAATGGGCCTAGATGAATACTTTGGGATGTCTACTAAAAAAAAATATATACATGTCAATGGATATTCAGAGATTCCTGAAAGATATTAGTGTTCTAATGTAACTAGCGCTAATTTTGAAAAATAATGGTTTGGAAATAGCAAAGTGCTACTTGTATTTATGGCCCTATAACTTACAAAAAAAGCAAAGAACATGTAAACATTGGGTATTTCTAAACTCAGGACAAAATTTAGAAACTATTTAGCACAGTGTTTTTTGGTGGTTGTAGATATGTAACAGATTTTGGGGGTCAAAGTTAGAAAAAGTGTGTTTTTTTCCATTTTTTCCTCATATTTTATAATTTTTTTTATAGTAAATTATAATTTATGATGAAAATAATGGTATCTTTAGAAAGTCCATTTAATGGCGAGAAAAACGGTATATAATATGTGTGGGTACAGTAAATGAGTAAGAGGAAAATTACAGCTAAACACAAACACCGCAGAAATGTAAAAATAGCCTTGGTCCCAAACGGACAGAAAATGGAAAAGTGCTGTGGTCATTAAGGGGTTAAAGGGACAGTCTAGGCCAAAATAAACTTTCATGATTCAGATAGAGCATGTAATTTTAAACAATTTTCCAATTTACTTTTATCACTAATTTTGCTTTGTTCTCTTGGTATTCTTAGTTGAAAGCTTAACCTAGGAGGTTCATATGCTAATTTCTTAGACCTTGAAGGCCACATCTTTTAAGATTGCATTTTAACAGTTTTTCACCACTAGAGGGTGTTAGTTCACGTATTTCATATATATAACACTGTGCTCGTGCACGTGAAGTTGACCGACTTGGCTAGACTGCAAGTCGGTCAAAAGAACTGAAAAAAGGGGCAGTTTGCAGAGGCTTAGATACAAGATAATCACAGAGGTTAAAAGTATATTATTATAACTGTGTTAGTTATGCAAAACTGGGGAATGGGTAATAAAGGTATTATTTATCTTTTAAAACAATAAAAATTCTGGTGTAGACTGTCCCTTTAATATCATTAGCACATTTTCTTTTTTTGCACTTGTATGTCACTTTAACAAATTCATTTGGGCCAGGCAAACAGATCCTATATTTTGCCCAAAACAATACAATACAAGAAAATGACTGTTCATTGTTTGTTTTTGTTTTTTCAGATTTTAAAATATCTACACGTTTAACCTATTGATTTTTGCCTGTTTCATGTGCCACTTTCTTGGCTGTTTGCATCAGTTATTGTTAACCACTTGAGTGCTAAGCCATTTCACACTTTCCTGTGAGGTAGCCAAACAAATATCTTGTGTGACAGCCCCCTTTTACAGCATAGATGCACAGTCTTTTTCAGCAGAAAATAAATTCACAGGTTGGTTTAAAGGGATAGGAAAGTAAAAATGAAACTTGCATGATTCAGATAGAGCATGTAATTTTAACACACTTTTATATTCACTTCTATTTTTAAATGTGCTTTGTTCTCTTGGTATCCTTTGTTTCGGCACCAGGTAGCAACCAGTAGTAACCAATAGAGAGAAGTCAATTTGATAACATCTTAAAACTACAGAATCTATCTAAACAATTGAAGTTTATTTGTATGTTCCTTTAAATATTAGCTAAATGTGTTATCAAAGGGTTGATTAATATTTTGTAATGGGTTCAAACTTCATGCAGCACTTGTCTCTCACTTTACCACAGTCACCCTCCTGCCGCTACCCAGTGTGGCTCAGTACCTGCCCTGATAGCTGTCTTGCATCCCTTGTTATGACACCCCCTCAACCTTCCAAGCCCCCTCCTGCCTAGACCAGGTGTCAGCCACCTTGGCTCTCCAGATGTTTTGGAACAAAATTTGCCATGATGCTAAGACATTCTTTAGGCTGTTTGAGCATCATGGGTAATGTAGTTCCAAAACATCAGGAGAACCAAGGTTGCTGACCCCTGCCCTAGACCATCAGCTGCTGGCCAATGCATGGAGGAGAGCGGGGGGAGTCCATGTGAGAATCCGCTACCCCCCCGGTACAATCTTGGCTGGGAGCATAAATCACAGCTTTCCCATGAGTGTCATTTTTTAACCTTTTGTCTGCCTGAGACCACCACTGGGCGCCTTGAAGAAATTACAAAAATTTGAAATAACACTCAAAATGTTATAAAATTGATTTAGCAACATTATCGTATTGTGGTTTTCTTTGTCCTTTTAAGTAATTTTACTGCCAGATCACACTTGAGATTGTCTCATTCACATGTCAGGAAAACAAAAAATAATTAATCCCTGCTCCTATAAATAACCTTAATAGAGATATAGGGGCTGATTTATCATCAGTCTGTCCGACATAATCCGCTCAGAGGATCATGTCCGACAGACATCGATGAATGCCGACAGCATACGCTTTTGGCATTTATCATTGCACAAGCAGGCCGCTAGCAGGGGGTGACAATCAACCAGATTATATTTGATTGGTTGATTGCTGCCCGCCGCTCAGGGCAGGCGGACTAGTTAAGGACCACTGCTTCTTAACTGCCTGAAGGCTCAAATAGAAAAAGGCGCATCAGGAGCCGTTCAGCCCATAATAATTTAGCCCCATTGTTATTGACAGACCCCAAAGAGAAAGAAAAAAAAAGCAGAGAAGGGGAGGAAAAGCTATGCATAAAACAGGGACAATTTCACTATATTAAGATACTTTTCAATGGAAAAAGTTAACTATATGCTGTTTCCATGTAAATGCATTAACTCTATATCTTTTAATTATTTCAATTTTCATAAAAGTTTGTATCTATCAGCAATATTGCAAGCACAAGCTTGCTGGGGAATAAAATGTCGAGTTTCACAAAATTTTGCCCCCAAGATCTTGTTTTAAAGGGACTGTAAAGTCCAAATTAAACTTTCATGATTCAGATGGGGCATGTAACAGCTTTCCAATTTACTTTTTTTATCAAATGTGCTTTGTTGATAACTAAACCTAGGTAGGCTCATATGCTAATGTCTAAGCCATTGAAGTCTGCCTCTTATCTTAATGCATTTGAAAGTTTTTCACAGCTAGAGGATGTTAGTTCATGTGTGCCATATAGATAACATTGTTCTCATGCCGTGGAGTTATTTATGAGCCAGCACTGATTGGCTAAAATGAAAGTCTGTCAAAGATCTGAGATAAGGAGGCAGTCTGCAGAAGCTTAGATACAAGGTAATCACAGAGGTAAAAAGTATATTAATATAACAGTGTTGATAATGCAAAACTGAGGAATGGTAAATTAAGGGATTATCTTTTTTTTTTTAAGAATACAATCTTTGTTGTTTACTGTCCCTTTAAGATGAATTTTGATGTTAGTTTTAAAGATTAAAACAAAGATGGCTGCTGCGGACACGTGGTTCTGTTATTTCACTGCCAGTGGCCATCTTAGTTTTGGTTGCAGTCACAGCAGTGAGTGGCGATCTTGGGGGCCTATAGGCAACTGGGCTGTAAATCTGGCCCTGACAACAATCTTTTATGTAAATACATTTTTTATAATGAGGTGAAAATGTGTTTTCCATGGCCCTCCAATTGGCTAAATTTTAGGGAAAACAATTCTACAGGTTCTAACAAGGAATTCCCAAATATGCCAAAGGGTACTAATCTCCAAATATTATTTTATTCTGTCACAGCTGTGTATTGCGCATACAAATTTAAAAATCTTTCATTTGTATCTTTAGTTCTGCTACTATTGCGTGCCAATGATATCTAAATATAATTTTTTTGTTAACCCTTTTTTGTTTATATAGTATCACGCCATCTAATTTGTTAGCACACCATTTAATTTGTTAGCACCTAATCTGAACCAAACAATTTAAATGTCAAATAGTCTTGCTGAGAATAAAAGACGTATTCCGGAATCAGTGATGAAAAGGCTGAGGAACAGAGGTCAATTAGTTGCAAATAAGGATCCATTAAAGACCTCATTATAATCAAATTGGGAAATTCAGAAAAGTTGATTTTTTTTTAAGCATAAAAGACATAAATGAAAGCAACACTAAAAATGAAATAATGTGATCACATATCTCTTAGATTATTGCCAAGTTATAGTAAAATGGTTCATTCTATTGACTGAAGAGGTATAAATAATTATTATTGACATGTATGCAAGGCTGCATTGTTAATATGCTGATATACATCCCCTAATATGCTGATATATGCCCCTAAAACACCCACAATCAGCCATTTTTATGTGTCTTTTTTATGTGTCTGCCAGATTTCTGAGACAATTCTCATTCTATCCAACCAGGCTACTTTTTTCCAATAAAACAGAGATGCAAATATATTACCATAACTATGAATATTTGCAAAACCTGTTTTTCAATCATATTTCCCAAGTGTTGTGGTTGTGATTATTGCTTTTCCACATTGCTAGTGGTTCTCTTTTGCTGGGTGACATACCCTGTATTGGAGCACTTAACACAGTAATGCAGTGATTTGCACCTTTTTTTTGCCCTGGCACACTTTTTTACATTAAAAAAATCCTGTGGCACACCACCATCCCAAAACTTTACAAAATCACACATTGTAGCCTAATACAGGATATATATACAGTGTGCATATATATATATATATATATATATATATATATATATATATATATATATATATATATATATATATATATATATATATATATATATATATATATATATATATATATATACACTGTACTGTGCTGTCATGCCATGCTTCCTACAAACTATACATGACATATTGACATTCATTCACAAACAATCATAATGATTGTCTGTGAATGAATGTCAATGTCATGGTTGTAAATGATGCCTGATGAGCCAGGCTGTCACATACCTCCCAATATTTCAAAATTTGAAAGAGGGACACCCCCGCACTGTTGTCATTCTGCCGCGGCACACCTGAGGATCTCCCGCGGCACACTAGTGTGCCAAGGCACACTGGTTGAAAAACACTGCAGTAATGTACCTGTATGTTAAAGGACAGTGTAGTCAAAATTAAACTTTCATGATTAAGATAGGGATTACAATTTTATTTTATTTTTATATTTTTTTTATATTTTTTAATTGAGGTTCATTTAAAGGCATACAACATCACATAAATGGATTATTATGTCACATGACATAAGATATCAGTTTTACAGGGAGTACTCACAATAGAAATTGATTATAAGATACACAGAGCTAATAATATATGTACCATGTGAACATTATATAAGTGGAATGCCAGTCACCCAGTAACCCTCTAAATGACATCATAGGTCACTCTTGGACCTTCAAACATAACTGAAAATATTTAAGCAAAAGAAGGTAATTTCAAACCTAGGAGACCACTTACGGATCTCAAATGATAAACCTCATTTTTTAATTTCTTAAATCATGTATAACAAACTTGGAACATCTTTCATATAACTCGATAGGCCACTACTGGACCTAACCCAGATATTAACTCAAAGAAGGAAAGAAAAAAATATTTAGCATTTTCAATTTGTATGTAATAGTAAAAGTTGTAAGGGTGCGGCATAGGCTAGATAAGCCGCAAATTTAACCCTCCTAGGCTAGGAGGTATATTATGGTGGGGGGGAGGAGGGGGTGGTTATATAAGTGTGGTGGGCATTAGGTACAACCGGAGTAAAGATCCGACCCACACTAGACATATATCGCATACTATGAAGTGAGGCTGCACAGCCCAATATAGTAGTAGCCATACCAACAGGTCATGGGTTTAACATATGTTTCAGACAAAGAGCGAAGAACTCAATATAAGCGCTCCGTCTATTCCTCTTCTATGTTTTCAAATTATCAAATGTGACAGAACTAATTTTAGTAATACACAAATAGCTAGAGATATTCCGTGGGAGATTAGGCATATATTAAATATTAAATGTTATTATTCACATATGCAATGACAGCGACAACACTACCTGTTACATACTTTGTATACCCCCACTTAACAAAATATTGTTCAGTTATGGGAAAACAGTTAAATACATATAAAGCAGATTAAACAGCTCAAGTATGATCCATTGGGAAGAGAGGCCATGCACCAAGGCACCAGAGCAGGTCCAGCCTGTACTAGAAGACCTTTCAACAAGTAATAAGTGAAATCATGAGTGTGCTAAACATCAATCCTAAAACCTAGTAAAACTAATAGTATTGGGTACAGAATTGTTAGAAGTTCATCCTCTTATATGGAAGTAAAGTGACTCACCAGGAAACCGGTTACATGGAGATACATGGAGAGAGCAAAAGAACACATGTAATATCGTCATTATAGCTCCATTATATTAGCACATCTGTTTCTATGGCAACAAGATATAACATGGTCTGCCTTTGCACTACAAACTCAGAGATATCCGGGAATACTATATAGTACATCTTATTAACTGAGTGTGGGCCCAACACCCAGCCACATAAGTCAGCAGCTATAATAATAGAAAGCTACCAATACTAAGGGAAACCAGTAGTATAAATATGTCAATTTACATAGGAGTCATATGGTAAATAATACGATGTAGATATTAAAAACAAGCAGATTTCTAATGTAGAAGGAGGTAATGACTGTAGTGTTTTACAAATTAGACAATACTATGAGAGTGCCCACATTATCAACCAGGAACACAAGATTAGGTGCACATTCTTAGAAGAGATGCCTTTGTCTCTAGCTATTACATATAATACACATTGAAGCTCCATGCACAAAAAGAAAAAAAAAACAAAGAAAAAAAAACAAAACAATGTTTCACACCATGACCAGTACGGCTGCCTTGCTATTTAAATAAATAGGAACAGGAGGTTCTGCTATATATGACACAGCTGTCCCCCTATATAACTTGTAAAACAGTCTGGGTGCAAAATAAACAAATGTATGTGATACCCAGCACAAAATCCAGCATTAAAGAAATTAAAAAGGTCTCTCCTGGGGAGCTTCACTACCACCAACTCTGAAGAAATGGTTGGGCCACTGACAGAGTCTCCAGTCCCTTTTTAGGTCTATCCAATGCCGCTCCTGGAGGCAGCTTGTCTAGAGAGTGCAGAGGTAAAATAGTACCTTAGATGTTGGGATGATAAATGTCCAAACTCGCTCCAGCCCTGTGTTACAAAACTTCTATTATCAGGAGAATCTTGCTCATAGAGCTTCGATGTTATGCTCGTTGTGCACAAAACACTGGCTGTGGCTTGCTCCAACCGATCCCCAGAAGGGTAAGTGAGTAGGCAAATATAGGAGGAAGACAGACCACGGAGCATCACATGTGGTGACTCTGGAGCATTATCCTTCATGTCTAGTAGCATCTGCTTTAACCCCTCAGACACTACACCTTGGGTGCTGCCAAGACTCTCTGGGCCAAACCCCGACCTAGGCGAGGTTGGGTGTGTGCCCCTCGGGTCCAGAGCAAAAGAGCCAAATGCTAGATCTATGGAGTTTAGAAGTTGCGCATGGTGGGTATCTAGTAAATCAGCTAACGCTGTAAGAAAAGCAAAAGGCTCCATCCTCTGCTAGATGTTTGATATGCTGCAACACTAGAGTAGTTTCAAGCTCTAAAAAAATTAGTAGCATCAAGTCTACATAAGGTTTGGAAGGGCTGCGTCGCAGTTAAAAATCCGCCATTGTAGATGGTCAATCCTGTATGAATCTTGGCAGTCTGGTATCCGAGACACTTTCCAATTTACTTTTCTTTCATGTAATTAGCAAGAGTCCATGAGCTAGTGAAGTATGGGATATACATTCCTACCAGGAGGGGCAAAGTTTCCCAAACCTCAAAATGCCTATAAATACACCCCTCACCACACCCACAATTCAGTTTTACAAACTTTACAAACTTTGCCTCCGATGGAGGTGGTGAAGTAAGTTTGTGCTAGATTCTACGTTGATATGCGCTCCGCAGCAAGTTGGAGCCCGGTTTTCCTCTCAGCGTGCAGTGAATGTCAGAGGGATGTGAGGAGAGTATTGCCTATTTGAATGCAGTGATCTCCTTCTACGGGGTCTATTTCATAGGTTCTCTGTTATCGGTCGTAGAGATTCATCTCTTACCTCCCTTTTCAGATCGACGATATACTCTTATATATACCATTACCTCTGCTGATTCTCGTTTCAGTACTGGTTTGGCTTTCTACAAACATGTAGATGAGTGTCCTGGGGTAAGTAAATCTTATTTTCTGTGACACTCTAAGCTATGGTTGGGCACTTTGTTTATAAAGTTCTAAATATATGTATTCAAACATTTATTTGCCTTGACTCAGAATGTTCAACATTCCTTATTTTTCAGACAGTCAGTTTCATATTTGGGATAATGCATTTGAATTAATCATTTTTTCTTACCTTCAAAAATTTGACTCTTTTTCCCTGTGGGCTGTTAGGCTCGCGGGGGCTGAAAATGCTTCATTTTATTGCGTCATTCTTGGCGCGGACTTTTTTGGCGCAAAAAATCTTTTCCGTTTCCGGCGTCATACGTGTCGCCGGAAGTTGCGTCATTTTTTGACGTTATTTTGCGCCAAAAGTGTCGGCGTTCCGGATGCGCTAAAAAATATGGGCGTCGCTTTTGTCTCCACATTATTTCAGTCTCATTTTTCATTGCTTCTGGTTGCTAAAAGCTTGTTCTTTGGCATTTTTTCCCATTCCTGAAACTGTCATTTAAGGAATTTGATCAATTTTGCTTTATATGTTGGTTTTTCTCTTACATATTGCAAGATGTCTCACGTTGCATCTGAGTCAGAAGATACTACAGGAAAATCGCTGTCTAGTGCTGGATCTACCAAAGCTAAGTGTATCTGCTGTAAACTTTTGGAAGCTATTCCTCCGGCTGTTGTTTGTATTAATTGTCATGACAAACTTGTTAATGCAGATAATATTTCCTTTAGTAAAGTACCATTGTCTGTTGCAGTTCCTTCAACATCTAAGGTGCAGAATGTTCCTGATAACATAAGAGATTTTGTTTCTGAATCCATAAAGAAGGCTATGTCTGTTATTTCTCCTTCTAGTAAACGTAAAAAATCTTTTAAAACTTCTCTCCCTACAGATGAATTTTTAAATGAACATCATCATTCTGATTCTGATGACTCTTCTGGTTCAGAGGATTCTGTCTCAGAGATTGATGCTGATAAATCTTCATATTTATTTAAAATGGAATTTATTCGTTCTTTACTTAAAGAAGTACTAATTGCTTTAGAAATAGAGGATTCTGGTCCTCTTGATACTAATTCTAAACGTTTGGATAAGGTATTTAAATCTCCTGTGGTTATTCCAGAAGTTTTTCCTGTTCCTAATGCTATTTCTGCAGTAATTTCCAAAGAATGGGATAAATTGGGTAATTCATTTACTCCTTCTAAACGTTTTAAGCAATTATATCCTGTGCCGTCTGAAAGATTAGAATTTTGGGACAAAATCCCTAAAGTTGATGGGGCTATTTCTACCCTTGCTAAACGTACTACTATTCCTATGTTAGATGGTACTTCGTTTAAGGATCCTTTAGATAGGAAAATTGAATCCTTTCTAAGAAAAGCTTATCTGTGTTCAGGTAATCTTCTTAGACCTGCTATATCTTTGGCTGATGTTGCTGCAGCTTCAACTTTTTGGTTGGAAACTTTAGCGCAACAAGTAACAGATCATGATTCTCATGATATTATTATTTTTCTTCAGCATGCTAATAATTTTATCTGTGATGCCATTTTTGATATTATCAGAGTTGATGTCAGGTTTATGTCTCTAGCTATTTTAGCTAGAAGAGCTTTATGGCTTAAGACTTGGAATGCTGATATGGCTTCTAAATCAACTCTACTTTCCATTTCTTTCCAGGGTAACACATTATTTGGTTCTCAGTTGGATTCTATTATCTCAACTGTTACTGGTGGGAAAGGAACTTTTTTACCACAGGATAAAAAATCTAAAGGTAAAAACAGGGCTAATAATCGTTTTCGTTCCTTTCGTTTCAACAAAGAACAAAAGCCTAATCCTTCATCCTCAGGAGCAGTTTCAGTTTGGAAACCATCTCCAGTCTGGAATAAATCCAAGCCTGCTAGAAAGGCAAAGCCTGCTTCTAAGTCCTCATGAAGGTGCGGCCCTCATTCCAGCTCAGCTGGTAGGGGGCAGGTTACGTTTTTTCAAAGAAATTTGGATCAATTCTGTTCACAATCTTTGGATTCAGAACATTGTTTCAGAAGGGTACAGAATTGGTTTCAAGATTAGACCTCCTGCAAAGAGATTTTTTCTTTCCCGTGTCCCAGTAAATCCAGTGAAAGCTCAAGCATTTCTGAATTGTGTTTCAGATCTAGAGTTGGCTGGAGTAATTATGCCAGTTCCAGTTCCGGAACAGGGGATGGGGTTTTATTCAAATCTCTTCATTGTACCAAAGAAGGAGAATTCCTTCAGACCAGTTCTGGATCTAAAAATATTGAATCGTTATGTAAGAATACCAACATTCAAGATGGTAACTGTAAGGACTATCTTGCCTTTTGTTCAGCAAGGGCATTATATGTCCACAATAGATTTACAGGATGCATATCTGCATATTCCGATTCATCCAGATCATTATCAGTTCCTGAGATTCTCTTTTCTGGACAAGCATTACCAGTTTGTGGCTCTGCCGTTTGGCCTAGCTACAGCTCCAAGAATTTTTACAAAGGTTCTCGGTGCCCTTCTGTCTGTAATCAGAGAACAGGGTATTGTGGTATTTCCTTATTTGGACGATATCTTGGTACTTGCTCAGTCTTTACATTTAGCAGAATCTCATACGAATCGACTTGTGTTGTTTCTTCAAGATCATGGTTGGAGGATCAATTTACCAAAACGTTCATTGATTCCTCAGACAAGGGTAACCTTTCTGGGTTTCCAGATAGATTCAGTGTCCATGACTCTGTCTTTAACAGACAAGAGACGTCTAAAATTGATTTCAGCTTGTCGAAACCTTCAGTCACAATCATTCCCTTCGGTAGCCTTATGCATGGAAATTCTAGGTCTTATGACTGCTGCATCGGACGCGATCCCCTTTGCTCGTTTTCACATGCGACCTCTTCAGCTCTGTATGCTGAATCAATGGTGCAAGGATTACACAAAGATATCTCAATTAATATCTTTAAAACCGATTGTTCGACACTCTCTAACGTTGTGGACAGATCACCATCGTTTAATTCAGGGGGCTTCTTTTGTGCTTCCGACCTGGACTGTAATTTCAACAGATGCAAGTCTCACAGGTTGGGGAGCTGTGTGGGGATCTCTGACGGCACAAGGAGTTTGGGAATCTCAGGAGGTGAGATTACCGATCAATATTTTGGAACTTCGTGCAATTTTCAGAGCTCTTCAGTTTTGGCCTCTTCTGAAGAGAGAATCGTTCATTTGTTTTCAGACAGACAATGTCACAACTGTGGCATACATCAATCATCAAGGAGGGACTCACAGTCCTCTGGCTATGAAAGAAGTATCTCGAATTTTGGTTTGGGCGGAATCCAGCTCCTGTCTAATCTCTGCGGTTCATATCCCGGGTGTAGACAATTGGGAAGCGGATTATCTCAGTCGCCAAACGTTGCATCCGGGCGAATGGTCTCTTCACCCAGAGGTATTTCTTCAGATTGTTCAAATGTGGGAACTTCCAGAAATAGATCTGATGGCGTCTCATCTAAACAAGAAACTTCCCAGATATCTGTCCAGATCCCGGGATCCGCAGGCGGAGGCAGTGGATGCATTATCACTTCCTTGGAAGTATCATCCTGCCTATATCGTTCCGCCTCTAGTTCTTCTTCCAAGAGTAATCTCCAAGATTCTGAAGGAATGCTCGTTTGTTCTGCTGGTAGCTCCGGCATGGCCTCACAGGTTTTGGTATGCGGATCTTGTCCGGATGGCCTCTTGCCAACCGTGGACTCTTCCGTTAAGACCAGACCTTCTGTCACAAGGTCCTTTTTTCCATCAGGATCTGAAATCCTTAAATTTAAAGGTATGGAGATTGAACGCTTGATTCTTGGTCAAAGAGGTTTCTCTGACTCTGTGATTAATACTATGTTACAGGCTCGTAAATCTGTATCTAGAGAGATATATTATAGAGTCTGGAAGACTTATATTTCTTGGTGTCTTTCTCATCATTTTTCTTGGCATTCTTTTAGAATACCGAGAATTTTACAGTTTCTTCAGGATGGTTTAGATAAGGGTTTGTCTGCAAGTTCCTTGAAAGGACAAATCTCTGCTCTTTCTGTTATTTTTCACCGAAAGATTGCTATTCTTCCTGATATTCATTGTTTTGTACAAGCTTTGGTTCATATAAAACCTGTCATTAAGTCAATTTCTCCTCCTTGGAGTTTGAATTTGGTTCTGGGAGCTCTTCAAGCTCTTCCCTTTGAACCTATGCATTTATTGGACATTAAATTACTTTCTTGGAAAGTTTTGTTCCTTTTGGCCATCTCTTCTGCCAGAAGAGTTTCTGAATTATCTGCTCTTTCTTGTGAGTCTCCTTTTCTGATTTTTCATCAGGATAAGGCGGTGTTGCGAACTTCTTTTGAATTTTTACCTAAAGTTGTGAATTCCAACAACATTAGTAGAGAAATTGTGGTTCCTTCATTATGTCCTAATCCTAAGAATTCTAAGGAGAAATCATTGCATTCTTTGGATGTTGTTAGAGCTTTGAAATATTATGTTGAAGCTACTAAGTCTTTCCGAAAGACTTCTAGTCTATTTGTTATCTTTTCCGGTTCTAGAAAAGGCCAGAAAGCTTCTGCCATTTCTTTGGCATCTTGGTTGAAATCTTTAATTCATCTTGCCTATGTTGAGTCGGGTTAAACTCCGCCTCAGAGGATTACAGCTCATTCTACCAGGTCAGTTTCTACTTCCTGGGCGTTTAGGAATGAAGCTTCGGTTGATCAGATTTGCAAAGCAGCAACTTGGTCCTCTTTGCATACTTTTACTAAATTCTACCATTTTGATGTATTTTCTTCTTCTGAAGCAGTTTTTGGTAGAAAAGTACTTCAGGCAGCGGTTTCAGTCTGAATCTTCTGCTTATGTTTTTCATTAAACTTTATTTTGGGTGTGGATTATTTTCAGCAGGAATTGGCTGTCTTTATTTTATCCCTCCCTCTCTAGTGACTCTTGTGTGGAAAGATCCACATCTTGGGTAATCATTATCCCATACGTCACTAGCTCATGGACTCTTGCTAATTACATGAAAGAAAACATAATTTATGTAAGAACTTACCTGATAAATTCATTTCTTTCATATTAGCAAGAGTCCATGAGGCCCGCCCTTTTTTTGGGGTGGTTATTATTTTTGTATAAAGCACAATTATTCCAATTCCTTATTTTATATGCTTTCGCACTTTTTTATCACCCCACTTCTTGGCTATTCGTTAAACTGAATTGTGGGTGTGGTGAGGGGTGTATTTATAGGCATTTTGAGGTTTGGGAAACTTTGCCCCTCCTGGTAGGAATGTATATCCCATACGTCACTAGCTCATGGACTCTTGCTAATATGAAAGAAATGAATTTATCAGGTAAGTTCTTACATAAATTATGTTTTATCATCAAATTTGCTTTGTTCTCTTGGTATTCTTTGCTGAAAGCTAAACCTAGGTAACATCATATGCTAATTTCTAAGCCCTTGAAGGCTGCCTCTTATCTCAGGGCATTTTGACAGTTTTTTTTTACAGCTAGACAGTGCTAGTTCATGTGTGCCATGTAGATAACTTTGTGCTCACTCCTGTTGAGTTATTTATGAGTCAGTACTGATTGGCTAAAATGCAAGTCTGTCAAAAGAACTGAAATAAGGGTGCAGTCTGCAGAGGCTTTGACACAACGTAATCACAGATGTAAAACTTATATTAATATAATTGTGTTGGTTATGCACGAATCTTAGCTTGTGCAGTAGAGGTCTTATAGGGATCATCATACTGTGGCTCTAGAGTTTGCAAAAACTAATCCCAGGAGTCAAGGATGGGGCTATGAGTATCAAGGAGTTGATGAGACCATAATTGTGGTTCACCAGTAAAGAGCAAAATAACAGTCAGTATACGGGTTTTTGGTTGCAGAGTAAATAATATCCCTCAAGAAGTGATGAAAGTTCAAAAGTGGGATCGTTTTTCACCAAACTTTTCAGGTCACTCTAGGTTCAGGTACAAATGCATTAACCATTAAGGCGGTGGAGCTAGGACCCTGTGGAGGTCTTTGGAATAGCTGCTCCAGTCTGTTCTGATTAACTTGCAATGCTTGCACAGTCTGGGCTACTGCATTTAGTTGCTGAGTAAGGGCTTCAACTATTCCCGCGAGTTCCATGTTGTGGCTGATTATTCTGTGAGGATGAGGGAGGTGTCTGGAACTCAGTATGCAGGAATGGAAAACAAAAACAAAGAAAATATTTTCTTGAACAAGAAACAGGTAAATCAAATCAAGGTCAATATTGGACCAGATAAAGTCTTCACAATAAAAACTTTAAGCACAAGTCTCTCAGCAAGCATAGAACCCAGCCTGCACTGTTGGTGAGGTATTTTGTGAAATTTCCTGGAACAAGAGAGCATACATAGGTATCACAGCAGAGGCCTTTTGATCTCTACAGTAATGATAACCATACCCAAGGATCACAGCAGAGGTCTTTGGTCTCAGCAGTAGGATATGCATACCCAAGGATCACAGCACAGGTCTTTGGTCTCGGAAGTTTGATAAGCATACACAAGTATCACAGAAGAGGTCTTTTGTCTCAACAGTAGGATAAGCATACACAAGTATCACAGCAGAGGTGCTTAGTCTAAAGAACAGGATAAGCACACACAGTAGTAACAGGAAGCAAGCCAAGTCTCAGGGACAGGAGCCAGGAATGTATGCTCTGAATAGGGTAATAACTCAGCAGGGAGTGAAGGGCTGATTGCATTTTATAGGAACTCCCACATCTGAGTCCTCCATGTGGGAGCTCCTGTAATCAAGGATGGCTGTTTAAATCCTAGGAAGATGCAGCCACATGCGCCTAGGGAGTTGCAGCATAACAGTTTCAAACTGACATGGGAAGCTGTAGCGAATCATGTCCGCTCAACTTTGCTAAATGCCGACTGCATACGCTATTAGCATTTAAACTTGCACAAGCATTTCTAGTGAAATGCTTGTGCAATGCCGCCCCCTGCTTACCGGCAGCCAATCGGCCGCTAGCAGGGGCCGTCAATCATCCCGATCGTAGCGGATTGGGATGATTTCAATCTGTCAGCTTAACCTTTTAAAGCCGTTATGCCGTTCCATTCCGTCATAATTAGACTGGGCTTTAAAGCCGTTATGACGGAATGGAACGTCATAACTAACGGCTGTCCTGAAGCCTTCTGTGCTTCAGGGATTTAATCGCGGTCTGGAGGGCGTTCCTAGGATTGTAGGGACGCCCCCCAGATGCGATCCAATAATTGAAATCTCGCGATCGTATGCACGATCGCATAGTTTCAATTTGTCTACATCGGAACAGTTGTTCCGATGTAGGCACTTTAACCCTGTCACGAAAGGGTTAATTTATTAAGTGCCACTGTACTAACTTTCTATTTATTTTTCTTTTTTTTTTTAATATCTTTATTTATATACCAATTCATGATACAATTCAAAGGGAAACGAGGTAAAAAGAAGCAATGATAAAATAAAAAAATAAAAAAAAACTAAGCAATATCAGTTATCATACATTGCAAATATCAAAACAATGCTTCTCTTAAAAAGCTCCACCTATCAAAATAAACAAAACAAAATCTCTGCCATTCAGAGAGCTCACCAATCTGATACTCTTTGTATATGAATTGGGGGATTTCATAACTATTTAAAGTAACCATACACATAGATACAAAAACAACACAGGAACAAAACCAAGAAAAAAAAAAAAAAAGGTAAGCCCTTCACCCCTCCCCCCCTTTTTTTTTTTTTTTTATTTTCAATTTATTTTTCTAAGTCTTTTTACTCACCATAATTTATTTTGAGACTGGTTTAAATGTTTTAATAGAAACACACAAAAGATTACTTGGACTCTGCTTGAAATCTTATAATCTGGAGGGAGTTACTGCAAAGTATTCTATTAACTTGAGTTCTCGTTTATAAATTGGAACACATGATAATTTGCTCTAAGGTACCACACAGTTTGTTGTCACAGTATAAGTTACATCTTACTAAATTACATTACTTGCCAAGAGCAATTGTGCAGATAAATCCAGGGGATGTGCAGTCACCATGTATATGTTACAAACAAATCATTTCATAATTCAGATACAACTTCATTAAAACTGATTTCCTATGGTGTCATTCTTTCTCAAACACAGCAGCACTTTAACCTTCCTTTCTGTGAAGTCAATTTGAAAATATAAAGAGAATATGGATTAAACCCGTTGTGATGCAGAGCCTTGATATTGACTCAGTGGTGGAAAATACATAAAAAAGAAACTATTAGCGACTGTCTAACGTATGATAAAAGTTTTCATCTAAAGGAATTTTCTTGTGCCACTTTAAACCGTAGAGTTGTGTTAATTGATCGTTAGATTATACACAGTAATTGGAAGCTTGTATGATCTTGTCCTTTCACAGTGATAATGAGTGACACTGATTGTTTGTGCTTTGCAATTAAAAGCAATACCTTTATTATGGTTTAACAAATACTTATGGCATAGACCATACTGTACTTTTGTAACAACTTTTTTTATTCAGTTCTACAAATACAAAAACAGAAAAACTATTTTTTTTTCTAAAAATACATGTCACAGAATACACAACACAGCTAATATGTAAATATAAAATACTGAACAATACTACAAGAAAAAGAAAAAAACAACATAAAATAACAAATATTCTGGTAGCCACTTTATGATCATACGGCTAGATTTAGTTTTGTCGTTAACGACCCGCGTACCTAATGCTGGCTTTTTTTTCCCCGCACCTTTTAAATACCACTGGTTCACAGAATGGCTGCGTTAGGCTCCAAAAAGGGAGCGTAGAGCATAATTTACCGCCACTGCAACTCTCAATTCCAGTGGTGCTTACGGCCAGCTTCAAAAACGTGCTCGTGCACGATTCCCCCATAGGAAACAATGGGGCAGTTTGAGCTGAAAAAAAACCTAACACCTGCAAAAAAGCAGCGTTCAGCTCCTAACACAGCCCCATTGTTTCCTATGGGGAAACACTTCCTAAGTCTGCACCTAACACCCTAACATGTACCCGAGTCTAAACACCCCTAACCTTACACTTATTAACCCCTAATCTGCCGCCCCTGCTATCGCTGATCCCTGCATATTTTTTTAAACCCCTAATCCGCCGCTCCGTACACCGCCGCAACCTACATTATCCCTATGTACCCCTAATCTGCTGCCCCTAACACCGCCAATCCCTATATTATATTTATTAACCCCTAATCTGCCGCCCCCAACGTCACCTCCACCTACCTACAATTATTAACCCCTAATCTGCAGACTGGACCTCACCGCTACTCTAATAAATGTATTAACCCCTAAAGCTAAGTCTAACCCTAAACCTAACACCCCCCTAAGTTAAATATAATTGTTATCTAATGAAATAAATTAACTCTTAATCGGATTGAACTTGAATCTGATTGGCTGATTGAATCAGCCAATCAGATTTTCCTACCTTAATTCCGATTGGATGATAGAATCCTATCAGCCAATCGGAATTCGAGGGACGCCATCTTGGATGACATCATTTAAAGGAACCATCATTCGTTGTCTAGTCGTCGGTGAAGAAGGATGTTCTGCGCCGGAGGTCTTGAAGATGGAGCCACTCCTCATCGGATGGATGAAGATAGAAGATGCCGCTTGGATGAAGATATCTGCCGTTCTGGATGTACTCTTCTGCCCGGATAGGATGAAGACTTCTGCCGGTCTGGATGTCCTCTTCTGCCCCATCAGATGAAGACTTCGGCCCGGTTGGGTGAAGACGACTCAAGCTAGGGAGATCTTCAGGGGGGTAGTGTTAGGTTTATTTAAGGGGGGTTTGGGTTAGAGTAGGGGTATGTGGGTGGTGGGTTTTAATGTTGGGGGGGTTGTATTTTTTTTTTCAGGCAAATGAGCTGATTACTTTGGGGCATGCCCCGCAAAAAGCCCTTTTAACGGCTGGTAAAAGAGCTGGTTACATTTTATTATTTTGGGGTGCTTTTTTATTTTATTAGGGGGCTTAGAGTAGGAGTAATTAGCCTAATATTCTTGTAATCTTTTTTTATGTTTTGTAATTTAGTGTTTGTTTTTTTGTAATTTAGTTTAGTTTCTTTAATTGTATGTAATTGTAGATAATTTATTTAATTAATTTATTGATAGTGTAGTGTTAGGTTTAATTGTAACCTAGGTTAGGATTTATTTTACCGGTAATTTTGTAATTATTTTAACTAGGTAGATATTAAATAGTAAATAACTATTTAATAGCTATTGTACCTAGTTAAAATAAATACAAAGTTGCCTGTAAAATAAAAATAAATCCTAAAATAGCTACAATATAATTATTAGTTTTATTGTAGCTATATTAGGGTTTATTTTACAGGTAAGTATTTAGTTTTAAATAGGAATACTTTAGTTAATAAGAGTTAATTTATTTCGTTAGATTAAAATTATATTTAATTTAGGGGGATGTTAGGGTTGGACTTAGCTTTATGGGTTAATACATTTATTAGAGTAGCGGCGAGGTCCGGTCGGCAGATTAGGGGTTAATACTTGAAGTTAGGTGGCGACGATGTGGGGGGGGCAGATTAGGGGTTAATACTATTTATTATAGGGTTTGTGAGGCGGGAGGGCAGCGGTTTAGGGGTTAATAACTTTATTAGAGTAGCGGTGAGGTCCGGTCTGCAGATTAGGGGTTAATAAGTGTAGGTAAGGTAGCGGCGATGTTGGGGGGCAGATTAGGGGTTAATAAATATTATGTAGGTGTCGTCGATGTTAGGGGCAGCAGATTAGGGGTTCATAGGGATAATGTAGGTGGCGGCGATGTGCGGTCGGCAGATTAGGGGTTAAAAATATTTATTATACAGGAAGAGAAGCTAAGGATAAAACCCTAAAGGCCCTACAACTTATATCTTATGTTAAACACAACAATATACAGGCAGTCCTGATATCTACGGATGCAGAGAAAGCCTTTGATAGGGTAAATTGGCAATTCCTAAAAGCAGTAATGCGCAAAATGAAATTTGGCGATAAATTTATTCAGTACATTTTCTCTCTTATACACATGTCCCATGGCTCGGATTAAAGTGAATGGCATACTATCTGAAAAATTCTATATTAGAAATGGAACTAGGCAGGGATGCCCTCTCTCCCCAGTCCTCTTTGCGATCTCAATAGAAGCATTAGCACAAAAAATAAGGAACAACACACAAGTTAAAGGCATACAGGTAGGGGACACAGAGCACAAACTTGCCCTATATGCTGATGATGTCTTACTCACACTCACGGAGCAAGAGAAGTCTTTACCAAAAATATTAGAAATACTCCAAAGCTTTAAGAAAGTGTCTCATTTTCTTATACATACTAACAAATCTGAGATGTTAAACCTAACATATGAGGAAAAAAGATTTCAACAGCTGACACAAAATTGCCCACTTAAAATACAAAAATTGAAACTTAAATACTTAGGTATCTTCCTAGCAACAGATGCCAAAACAGTATTCCAGGCCAATTATAAAAATCTAGAAAAACTCTTATAACAGACGTTTCTAGCTGGAAGTGCAAGTCTATCTCGTGGATAGGTAGAATAAATGTAATAAGATGAATGTTCTCCCCAGGCTCTTATATTTATTGCAAACAACCCCTATCTACCTTCCACACCAATACCTGTCTAAAATTCAATCATTAATGGAACAATTCATTTGGCAAGGAATTAGACCAAGAATAGCTAAACAAACAATGTACCTGCCCAAAGAGAGTGGGGGACTGGGGGTACCAAATATCCACACCTACAAAACAGCAATTGCATTACAAAACCTAGTGGAATGGTGCACTAACAATGCACATAAGCAATGGGTACAAATTGACAGACACATAATGGGATTGTGCAACGCTGGCATAGCGGGGTGGCTCCCTGCTAAACAACGACGACAACCATCAAACACTATCAGATACTGGAAGAATTCTTCCAGACATGGGATAGACTGATAAGCACCACCACATGCCTATCTAGCACTGTCTCCCCCATGCAACCTATATGCAATAACCCCACACTCCCTTGGAACCAAAAGGATAGGCAAGGTAACCCGGGAACCCACATTAAACATAGGATTATTTCAATATTTCTTCAAGACAGGAAGTTGGGACCTCTAGAATCCATTCTAGATTCACATCCGAATATCATTGTAAACTGGTACCCATACATGCAAATAGGCCACTACATTCATACACACCCCAAGAAACAGTGCCTAACCAGAAAACTAACCCCCTTTGAAACTCTATGTCTATCCGATAATGCTCCCATACACTTAATTTCCATAATATACAAACAACTACTGAAAGGGGATGCACAAAACTCACCTAGCTACACTCGAGCATGGGAGAAGGAACTAGGACTAGACCTAACAGAGAAGGACTGGCAAAGAGCATTTCTTGAGACTAAGACATCGTCCATCTCAGTAAGGGTACTGGAAACAAATTATAAGTTTCAAATGAGATGGTACCTCACACCCAGTAGATTGAGCAAAATATACAAAACGGCAAGTAATAAGTGCTGGAGGGGTTGTGGGGAGGAAGGAACTCTAACACACGTTTGGTGGAATTGTAACAGCCTAGACACATTCTGTACGGGGGTCCTTGGACATATGTCAGCCGTAGTGGGAAAGCATATACCTAACGACCCACTAATCCTCCTATATTTGTCTTTCGCCAAAACTAATAATAGAGTAGGCAAACACCTCCTTATTTTAATGATTAATAGCGCCAAATCACTAATTCCCAAGCATTGAAAATCGAACATAACACCCACAGTAGAGGATTGGAAGTCACAAGTGGTGAATTTCCTTAACCTTGAAAGATATCATCATTTACAAGCAGGCACAATGGAAACACACGAATTAATGTCCCTCATGTGGAAACAACACTTCACCCCGAGTAACACCCAGAAGGACATCACAAATACTAACAGAGGAACATGTAGCAAGGGAATCAGCTCTTTCTTCTTTTTATTTTACTCATGTGGTTGCAACGGGGGGTAATGTAAATGTAAATGGTTAAAACTCTCTTGTTGGACTCTTATAGCTACTTATATACCCTACAGAAGGGTAAGATACTTTGTTCATGGAACAAAAATGGACTTTGTTGGTGTTGAGCATGGCTACTGGCATGATATGACACCACTGTGTATTGACTCATACTATCCGATCTTAATATGCGTCTAATTTGACTCTGCGAAGAACAATGTCTATTTGTCCTAACAGAAAATGAGCGCTATCAGCGCTAGGACACATCACAGCTTTCACTATTGCAGATTATCTTATAACCCTGTTTGTATTGCGCTTTATTATGTTATCTTGTTATATTTTATATCATGTATGACTTTATGGTTTAATAAAGCTTTTTTCTTGGACCTCGGTTTAGGGGTACATAGGTAGTTTATGGGTGTTAGTGTACTTTAGATCACTGTAGTTAAGAGCTTTATAAACCGGCGTTAGCCGAGAAAGCTCTTAATTACAGCCTTTCCTTGGGCGTTAGGAGTTTTGTCAGTAGAGTTGTAACGCTCACTTCAGCCAAGACTCTAAATACCAGCGTTAGGAAGATCCCATTGAAAAGATAGGATACGCAATTGGTGTAAGGGGATCTGCGGTATGGAAAAGTTGTGGCTTGAAAGTGAGCGGTACACCTTTACCTACCTGACTCTAAATACCTGTGGGCAGCCAAAAGCAGCGTTAGGACCCCTTAACACTGCTTTTGACCGCTAACGCAGAACTCTAAATCTAGGCGTATGTGTTGTGTAGTTTCTAACCTTTAAAGGGACATAAAATACAGTAATTTGTAGGTATGGGCAGAGGAAAGCAGCTGCTTGTTATATTTGGCTCTTTTTGGACCCAGATTCCTTCCTGTGACAGTGCAACACACAAAGATTTTAGGAAGAGCCAATCACCACGAGCAGCCACCTTCTTCCGCATTTGAATGCAAACAAAGCATCTGAATTCCCATGCCTAGTAATTTGTTAGAGAATTATATTTTTAAACTGTTGTCATTGTTTTATTTGGGCTTCATTTACCAAGCCGAAGAGGTAGTTTTAAAGTCCTTGCGGCACAGTCTTGCTTATGAAAGTCTACCAACCCCTAGTGAATGCATTTTTTAACCTCTGCCACCTCAGTAGTGATGGAGTTAAATCTCCCTGAACGTGTTTATTCAGGGTGACAGGCTGTGCAATAACATATGAGGGCAGCATACAAGCAAATTCGCTGCCCGCTCACCACGACAACTTGTCCACCTACTATTTGATACGTTTTTGTTGTTTTTTTAACCCAAAAGTTTTTAAATGACTGCAAAATTATTATAGGGACATGGGACTTGAAATATTTATTTCTTGATTCATATAGAAAGAAAATACAATTTTAAAAAAGTTTCCAATTTACATTGATTATCAAATTTGTGTTGCCATGTGATTTTTTTTTTTAAAAGATATCTAAATAGGTAGCCACGACATTACAGGAAATAGTTCTGCCATCTAGTGCTCTTGCTAATGTATAACATTGGTGTAAAATTGCTGATATATAGTGCTGCAGACACATGCACACTCCTGAACATTCCTTCCTGCTATTCAACAAAGAATAACAAGAAAAAGAAGAACATTTTAAATAGAAGTACATTATAAAGTGGTTTAACATGTATGTTTTATCCAAATCATGAAAGAAAGTATTTGAAATCATGCACTAAAGTTCTCCCTTGCAGTTTGTAATTAAAGGGACACTGAACCCAATTTTTTTTTTTCGTGATTCAGATAGAGCATGAAATTTTAAGCAACTTTCTAATTTACTCCTATTTTCAAATTTTCTTCATTCTCTTGGTATCTTTATTTGAAATGCAAGAATGTAAGTTTAGATGCAGGCCCATTTTTGGTGAACAACCTGGGTTGCCCTTGCTGATTGGTGGATAAATTCATCCACCAATAAAAAAGTGCTGTCCAGAGTCCTGAACCAAGAAAAAAAGCTTAGATGCCTTCTTTTTCAAATAAAGATAGCAAGAGAACGAATAAAAAATGATAATAGGAGTAAATTAGAAAGTTGCTTAAAATTGCATGCTCTATCTGAATCACGAAAGAAAAAAATTGGGTTCAGTGTCCCTTTAAGACATGACCATTAGTGAATACAGTACATTTACTGATTGGCTCATGGGATGGACATAAAAAAATATTTAGAAGACTTTTCTGTAGTTTTGCAATATATGAAAACACAAGCTTAGTTTGGAATCTTTTAAATACATTTATCTCATGTTTTCTATACTTTTTTTTTTAATCAATAACCAAACTTCTTCCACCATTAGTCTCATTTGGTGAAGACAATCTGGACTTGCTATTGGGGGTACATTTTGTATCATCACATAATACTAAGTTCAGTTAGGGACAAATATAGACCAAGGTATAGTTTGTGAAGTCTGCAGTGTGCACTTCCCATTGTTATAATTAGAAAGCTCACCATTTTTAAAGTTTAATTATAAGAAATGGGGCAAAATATTTATTTTCTATACATGAATAAACATTTATATCACATTCTCAAAGTCTTTAATTTCTCTTTAGCCAGTTAACCACACTGCAGGGTTGAACAGATAGTAAAACAAAGGCATTCATTTAAAAAAAAAAAAAATGATGCTCTAATGAAAACAAACATTTTTTTTTTTTCAGAAGAACAACACTTAAAGGGACATGAAACCCAATTTTTTTCTTTAATGATTTAGAAAGAGCATGTCATTTTAAACAATTTTCTAATTTACTTCTATTATCTAATTTGCTTCATTCTCTTTATATCACGTGCTGAAAAGCATATCTAGATATGCTCAGTAGCTGCTGATTGGTTGCTGCACATAAAGGCCTTGTGTGATTGGCTCACACATGTACATTGCTATTTCTTCAACAAAGGATATCTAAAGAATTGAGCAAATTAGATAACAGAAGTAAATTGGAAAGTTGTTTAAAATTGCATGCCCTATCTGAATCATGAAAGTTTAATTTTGACTAGACTGTCCCTTTAAATAACCCTAAAATAATCAAAAGAGGTCATATTTACTTATTTATTCCAGGTGGCATAGGGAACCACAAACAATTCCCTTTGCACAGAATTCTTCTGCTACAGCTTTTGATTCTAAGGATGGATATGCAAATTGGTCCCACAATAGCTCACCTTTAGCATCACTCAGTTTTATACACAAACCCATTTATGCATTTGTAGTGATGTTCAAGCTTTTGAAGTGCAGAATGGGTCAGAGTTGCAATGCCAGGGAATTACATTCAGTGACAGCTCTTTCATCTTTAATAGAACTTATCAATTTGCAATGGTACTATGAAGCTGCAGAGGGCACCTCGACTAGTTACAAGCCAAGTTTGGATGAGTAAAATACAAGTGACGCTTGTTCCCTAAGTACAAAACAAAACAAAATAATAAAACAAATAATTAAATGTGTTGCACATTTATTAAGTGTTGGCAAAGATTTTGGGACATTCTGTAGAAATCATCAATGTTCCAGTATTTGTATTATCTAAAGAAATGTCAAATCTTTGCTGACATTCATTTTGAAAATAAAACATTTTTGAAACTTTTATTTAATGTAACATTTGATTCTAAAATATAAGATTAAAATATTTAAGGTAATAATTAAATATCAACATTATAATATTGTTTCTCATAGATATAGATCTCAAAGATGATCTATAAGATTTAGAATTTTGATTTGATCAGCAAATTATGTATTCAAACGTTAACATTTAAAATTTATTCTTGTGTTAGCATTCAACTACAGGTGTCTCAGAGGTTTCAATTAAGATGGGGGACGTTCGGGGGCCCATCTGGAACTGCAATCAATAGTGATGTCATTAAAGGGTAAACTGGTGGGACCTGGGCATAAATAACCTCTTTGAGTGTTCCCTGTGAAAAAAGTGCTCACAGTTTAAGTTAAGTGTATGGATGTTAAAATATGGTGGCAGGGTTTCCAAGATGGCTATCACATTGTCACAGAATAGAAAAATATATATTTGTATTAAAAGGAAGGATGACTAACAGATATCTTCTATTTCTTCTTTGCGGCTACCATCTCAATTTCTAATGAACACAGCCAGAAAGGATGGTGTTGAATTGGGGGGGGGCACTACAGCCTTTTACCCTGGGATCTTATAAGGCCCAGTTACACCCTTGAAAACTACAAAAGAGACAATCCAAAGAATGATGTTGTGAAATGTAATGGAGTAGATTTATCAAAGCTTGTGGGGTTTTTGAGGGCTCTCATTGAAGAGACAAGATTATTTTCCAAACTTATTGAGCATCGCTTCCCTAAGAAGTCTAATTAGTATTGTGAGATCCCTCAAAGAATTTTAGAACGGCTGAATTCAGACTGAGAACTGTTTATGTTGCTATGTAGGCTCTGGATGTAGATAAGAGATACATAGGACTCCATTTATCAAGCTGCAATAGCAGCTTTGGAACCCTGGTGTTTCAGGCTTGCTCAGAGCGAGTCTGAAGTGCTAGTTAAGTGGCAGTAGTCTTAAGACCACTCTAACTTATCCTTTCCACAACTTACTTACGTGGCAGATTGCAATCATCCTGATCGCATCAGAGCACGATGATTGACATCCCCCTCTTGAGTGTGATTGGCCATGCGCAAGCATTGCAAAATGATGTTCACCGTGAGGCTGGGCAGACGAAGCTACAAAAGAGCCGAAGGCACTTTCATCCTTATTTGGCTGCATCAGAATGCTTATACCTAACATTTACTGATCCCACTTTGCAATCATGTTTACAAATTGTTGCAGTTGTTTTTATTGTTTTTCAAGTTTCTTAGTGGTTCATGTTTGCTGTGCGAGATATCATGTATTAGGCCATTTAACATAACTATATACGTTAAGGCCAGTAACGCCAACTCGCAATTGGCCAGAAAAAATAGGTGAGATGAGCCTCAATTAATTTTAAATATAATCAGAGGTTGAACGGTAAGACCAAGGAGACGATTTATTAAAGTGTGGATGGACATGAAGCGATGTAAAGTATCTTGTCCGCCGCACATCGATAAATGACGACAGCATACGCTGTCGGCATTTATCATTGCACCCTGTAGATTCACGGCCACTTGCAGAGGTTGTCAATCAGCCCGATAGTATAGGATTGGGAGGATTGATGTCTGCAGCCTCAGAGCAGACAGACAAGTTATGGAGCAGCGGTCTTTAGACCGCTGCTTCATAACTGCTGTTTCTGCTAAGCCTGCAGGCTCGTGCGGAAACAGGCATTAAGCTCCATTCGGGGCTTGATAATTCGGCCCCCAAGTATCTTCAGATCTAGGTCAATATCTAAGATCTATCGGTATAATTGAAAACTCTGATATATAACCTAACAATTTGCTTTGTAAATCAAGCACTGAGATTTCTACACAACACTTAAAGAGACATGAAATATATACATTTTTACATTTATTTCTGTTATCAATTTTGCTTAATTTACTTAGTATCCTTCATTGAAGAAGCAGTGATACATTACTAGGAGCTAGCTGGACACATTTGTAATCCAATGACAACAAGCATATATGTGCAGCCACCAATAAGCAGTTAGGTCCCAGTTCCTTAGCCTACCTAGGTATGATTTTTAACAAAGGTTACCAAGAGTACAAAGGCAATTAGATTATAGAAGTAAACTAGAAATTTCTTAAAAATTGTATGCTCTATCTTAATCATTAAATATATATATATTTTTTTTTCATGTCCCTTTAACATCTCATCTGTAAAATCACGTGATTGGTTGTTCTTGTATACACAAATCCAATTTGAATAGTACTTTTATATTTGTAATATATTTAATTTCACAAATTATAACATTGTAAAGTAGAATAATACAATAGAACAATATAAAACTCAAAATTACTTTTAATTTCTGATAATATTTTTTGCATATTTCCATTATGACCAGTGCGTTACAAAAGAATTCTAAGGTAATTATAGGTCATAGTACATTTAACTGAGAGGATACAATTTATAAACCATCTGTTTAGAAATTAAACAATTTACTTGATACTTTGAGAGTTCAAGTTCATTAATATTCTAATGACATAAAATTCTTCTCGTATTTGTATTTTCCATCAAATGTGTAATGAACTTGTAATAACTCCATGAATATTTTACTTGAGTCAAAGGTTTAAGAGATCATAAAAGTGACAAAAGTGTAACTGTTGAAGGCAATCTGTAGTAAAGGTTAAAGGGATGTTCTAATATATATTATGCTAGGACTGTATGGCACCAGCATAACATTTTAATATATTTAAAAGGGAATGATACTAAAAATTGTTTACATAAAATTTCTCTTGCGACATGAAACCCGATTTTATTCTTTCATTATTCAGATGAAGCATGCAATTTAAAATAACTTTCCAATTTATTTCTATTTTCTAATTTGTTCTTTGCTCTTTGTATCCTTTGTTGAAAAGGATACCTTGGTAAGCTCAGGAGCTGCTGATTGGTGGCTGCACATATATGCCTCTTGCCATTGAATTTCAGCTAGCTCCCAGTAGTGCATATATTGCTCCTTCAACAAAGGATACCAAGTTATTGAAGCAAATTAGATAGTAAAAGTTAATTGGAAAGTTGTTTAAAATTGTATGATCTATCTGAATCATAAAAGAAAAATATTGAGTTGCATGTTCATTTAAAGGGAAAAGGGTACCTTTAAGTATCAGTGCAAAAGTCTTGATCATTAAATAGTAAAGATGAAAAAAGAAAAATGAGACTTTATAACAGCACGTTCCATGGGTGCATATTAATTAGAATAATGTGATTTCTTTTAGATGCAGAATTCAATTTTTAAAGTGCACCCCCTGCTAAATGCTACTTTGTGCTTTCTCTCTCTCTCCACTCCTCTCTCTCCCCCTCCCCTCTCTCTCCCCCTCCCCTCTCTCTCCCTCTTTCTCTACCTCTCTATCTCTCCCCCCTCCCTCTCTCCCCTCCCTCTCTCTCCCTCTTTCTCTCTCTCTCTCTCTCCCTCTCTCCCTCTCTCTCCCCCTCTCTCTCCCTTCTCTCTCCCTATCTCTCCCCTCTCTTTCTCCCCCTTTCTTTCCCCTCTCTCTCTCCCCCCTCTCTCCACCCCTCTCCTCCCCCTCTCTCTCCCCTCTCTTTCTCCCCTCTCTTTCTCCCCCCTCTCTCCTCCCCCTCTCTCTCCCCTCTCTTTCTCCCCCCTATCCCCCCTCTCTCACCCCTCTCTCTCCCTCTCTCTACCCCCCTCTCTCCCATCTCTCTCTTCCCTCTCACTCCCCCCTCTCTCCCCCTCTCTCTTTTCCTTCCCCCCCCTCAAGGTAGTAGTATTATCAAATCCAGTTCACAACAAGATGGTATGTAGGTAAACAGAGCAGCATGCAACCAGGGCTGGCGCTTGTGCAAGGCAGAACAGGCAGCTGCCTTAGGGTGCCCCAAGCAGGGGGGCGCTGATAGCAGGAGGTGGATCTGCCTAGTGCTGCAAGCGCCGCATGAGGGAATATGTTTTAAATTCGGCTGCCTGCCTATAGTAGTGGTGCACACACAGCGCCTGACTGCAACTTTAAATTTAGCTATGTGGGGCTTGCTTAGTTGCATGCACTCAGCCTATCTGTGCAGGAATGTCCTGTACAGATAGGCTGAGTGTCTATGGAGGCGGAGCCTGTCTGAGCAGGATATCGGGAGGTAGATGTGGCGCTGCAGCAGCGTGACTGACTGAATAGAGGAAAATTAACTATGCACGCCCACCGTCCCATACTGCTGGGTACTAAAGTTAAGAGGTAGGTGCAATATCAAAGGTGCAGGGTAGTTTATACAGTGATGATTATGTTGGGAAGTTTGGAATCGACCAGAAGTTTAGGGAGGTGGGTTACACATACAGTAACTGAAGGGCAGAAAGGTGTACATGGTGGGGGCAGACTGACATACACAGGGGAACCAGGAATGCAGGTGTGGGGTATAAGATGTAATTCATGGGAAGCACAAGGGGCTTACTGTGTGGATAATTGGGGAGCACAGAGGTTGAGGCTTTCAGAATACAATATCTGTGTGTATGGGGGTGTAGTGTGTACAGTGGGTGTCTGTGAGGGACTGAGGGACAGGATGTAGATTTAATATCCTTTTATGAGGGAGACCAGAATAGGTTAATACAATGTAGTAGGTTCATAAAATCAATATAAATGGCAGACTGCAGGTACCAGTGGGTGACAGATTTGTGGGGTAAGGAGTTTGTATTTTAATTATGTATTCAATCTCTAGCAGGAGGGGGGAAATGTATGTAAGATAGAGATCAGCATTTTCAATGGTGCTTTACGTGGTGATGTACCAAAACAATGCTCAATTTTTAGCAAAGGAATAGGTGGCTGTCTTAAATAGTTTTTTAGAGGACAGTGTTTTCAGCAGATAAGGTAAGGCAGTGGGAATAATTGATTTAATTTCAGTTTTAGTGTCTATAAAACAATGGTAGCTGCCATGTTGTAACTTAGGTTACCTTCTCTGCTGTTTCCAATTAGGGACAGTTATAAATGGCAGAATGCAGGTACCAGTGGGTGACAGATTTGTGGGATAAGAAGTTTGTATTTTAATTATGTATTCAATCTCTAGCAGGAGGGGGGGGGGTTGTATGCAAGATAGAGATCAGCATTTTTTTAATGGTGCTTTATGTTGTGCTGTACCAAAAAAATGCTTAATTTTTAACACAAGAATAGGTGGCTGCCTAAAATAGTTTTTTAGAGGACAGTGTTTTAAGCGGAAAAGGTAGGGCATTGGGAATAATTGATTTAATTTAAGTTTTAGTGTCTATAAAACAATGGTAGCTGCCATGTTGTAACTTAGGTTACCTTCTCTGCTGTGGCCAATTAGGGACAGTTATAAATAGGTCACTAGAGTGTGCAGCAAATGGCTGTGTGGAATATAACAGTGTTCTACACTTCCATTTCTGACAGGAACTGAAAAGCTCACAATTTCATAATGGAATTACAGGAAAAAGGTGACAAAATGAATTATGAAAGTGTATTGCAGTTTTATATATATATATACAGGGAGTGCAGAATTATTAGGCAAGTTGTATTTTTGAGGATTAATTTTATTATTGAACAACAACCATGTTCTCAATGAACCCAAAAAACTCATTAATTTCAAAGCTGAATAGTTTTGGAAGTAGTTTTTAGTTTGTTTGTAGTTTTAGCTATTTTAGGGGGATATCTGTGTGTGCAGGTGACTATTACTGTGCATAATTATTAGGCAACTTAACAAAAAACAAATATATACCCATTTCAATTATTTATTTTTACCAGTGAAACCAATATAACATCTCAACATTCACAAATATACATTTCTGACATTCAAAAATAAAACAAAAACAAATCAGTGACCAATATAGCCACCTTTCTTTGCAAGGACACTCAAAAGCCTGCCATCCATGGATTCTGTCAGTGTTTTGATCTGTTCACCATCAACATTGCGTGCAGCAGCAACCACAGCCTCCCAGACACTGTTCAGAGAGGTGTACTGTTTTCCCTCCTTGTAAATCTCACATTTGATGATGGACCAAAGGTTCTCAATGGGGTTCAGATCAGGTGAACAAGGAGGCCATGTCATTAGATTTTCTTCTTTTATACCCTTTCTTGCCAGCCACACTGTGGAGTACTTGGACGCGTGTGATGGAGCATTGTCCTGCATGAAAATCATGTTTTTCTTGAAGGATGCAGACTTCTTCCGGTACCACTGCTTGAAGAAGGTGTCTTCCAGAAACTGGCAGTAGGACTGGGAGTTGAGCTTGACTCCATCCTCAACCCGAAAAGGCCCCACAAGCTCATCTTTGATGATACCAGCCCAAACCAGTACTCCACCTCCACCTTGCTGGCGTCTGAGTCGGACTGGAGCTCTCTGCCCTTTACCAATCCAGCCACGGGCCCATCCATCTGGCCCATCAAGACTCACTCTCATTTCATCAGTCCATAAAACCTTCGAAAAATCAGTCTTGAGATATTTCTTGGCCCAGTCTTGACGTTTCAGCTTGTGTGTCTTGTTCAGTGGTGGTCGTCTTTCAGCCTTTCTTACCTTGGCCATGTCTCTGAGTATTGCACACCTTGTGCTTTTGGGCACTCCAGTGATGTTGCAGCTCTGAAATATGGCCAAACTGGTGGCAAGTGGCATCTTGGCAGCTGCACGCTTGACTTTTCTCAGTTCATGGGCAGTTATTTTGCGCCTTGGTTTTTCCACACGCTTCTTGCGACCCTGTTGACTATTTTGAATGAAACGCTTGATTGTTCGATGATCACGCTTCAGAAGCTTTGCAATTTTAAGAGTGCTGCATCCCTCTGCAAGATATCTCACTATTTTTGACTTTTCTGAGCCTGTCAAGTCCTTCTTTTGACCCATTTTGTCAAAGGAAAGGAAGTTGCCTAATAATTATGCACACCTGATATAGGGTGTTGATGTCATTAGACCACACCCCTTCTCATTACAGAGATGCAAATCACCTAATATGCTTAATTGGTAGTAGGCTTTCGAGCCTATACAGCTTGGAGTAAGACAACATGCATAAAGAGGATGATGTGGTCAAAATACTAATTTGCCTAATAATTCTGCACTCCCTGTATATATATATATATATATATATATATATATATATATATATATATATATATATATATATATATATATATATATATATATATATATATATATATGATTTTACATTTTATATTACAATCTCAAGGTGTTTAATGTCCCTTTAAAATGTAATAACTGTAAAATAATCAATGAACTATTATAATTATAAAAATCAGATTAACGGTATGATTTTATGGGGTAATGGGAAATTATATTTTCTATAAATATAGATAAAATAATTATCTTTATTTATTTATTTCTTTCATGTAATTAGCAAGAGTCCATGAGCTAGTGACGTATGGGATATACATTCCTACCAGGAGGGGCAAAGTTTCCCAAACCTCAAAATGCCTATAAATACACCCCTCACCACACCCACAATTCAGTTTTACAAACTTTGCCTCCGATGGAGGTGGTGAAGTAAGTTTGTGCTAGATTCTACGTTGATATGCGCTCCGCAGCAAGTTGGAGCCCGGTTTTCCTCTCAGCGTGCAGTGAATGTCAGAGGGATGTGAGGAGAGTATTGCCTATTTGAATGCAGTGATCTCCTTTTACGGGGTCTATTTCATAGGTTCTCTGTTATCGGTCGTAGAGATTCATCTCTTACCTCCCTTTTCAGATCGACGATATACTCTTATATATACCATTACCTCTGCTGATTCTCGTTTCAGTACTGGTTTGGCTTTCTACAAACATGTAGATGAGTGTCCTGGGGTAAGTAAATCTTATTTTCTGTGACACTCTAAGCTATGGTTGGGCACTTTGTTTATAAAGTTCTAAATATATGTATTCAAACATTTATTTGCCTTGACTCAGAATGTTCAACTTTCCTTATTTTTCAGACAGTCAGTTTCATATTTGGGATAATGCATTTGATTTACTCATTTTTTCTTACCTTCAAAAATTTGACTCTTTTTCCCTGTGGGCTGTTAGGCTCGCGGGGGCTGAAAATGCTTCATTTTATTGCGTCATTCTTGGCGCGGACTTTTTTGGCGCAAAAATTATTTTTCCGTTTCCGGCGTCATATGTGTTGCCGGAAGTTGCGTCATTTTTTGACGTTATTTTGCGCCAAAAATGTCGGCGTTCCGGATGTGGCGTCATTTTTGGCGCCAAAAGCATTTAGGCGCCAAATAATGTGGGCGTCTTATTTGGCGCTAAAAAATATGGGCGTCGCTTTTGTTTCCACATTATTTAAGTCTCATTTTTCATTGCTTCTGGTTGCTAGAAGCTTGTTCTTTGGCATTTTTTCCCATTCCTGAAACTGTCATTTAAGGAATTTGATAAATTTTGCTTTATATGTTGTTTTTTCTCTTACATATTGCAAGATGTCTCACGTTGCATCTGAGTCAGAAGATACTACAGGAAAATCGCTGTCTAGTGCTGGATCTACCAAAGCTAAGTGTATCTGCTGTAAACTTTTGGTAGCTATTTCTCCGGCTGTTGTTTGTATTAATTGTCATGACAAACTTGTTAATGCAGATAATATTTCCTTTAGTAAAGTACCATTGTCTGTTGCAGTTCCTTCAACATCTAAGGTGCAGAATGTTCCTGATAATATAAGAGATTTTGTTTCTGAATCCATCAAGAAGGCTATGTCTGTTATTTCTCCTTCTAGTAAACATAAAAAATCTTTTAAAACTTCTCTCCCTACAGATGAATTTTTAAATGAACATCATCATTCTGATTCTGATGATTCTTCTGGTTCAGAGGATTCTGTTTCAGAGATTGATGCTGATAAATCTTCATATTTATTTAAAATGGAATTTATTCGTTCTTTACTTAAAGAAGTACTAATTGCTTTAGAAATAGAGGATTCTGGTCCTCTTGATACTAATTCTAAACGTTTAGATAAGGTATTTAAATCTCCTGTGGTTATTCCAGAAGTTTTTCCTGTTCCTAATGCTTTTTCTGCAGTAATTTCCAAAGAATGGGATAAATTGGGTAATTCATTTACTCCTTCTAAACGTTTTAAGCAATTATATCCTGTACCGTCTGACAGGTTAGAATTTTGGGACAAAATCCCTAAAGTTGATGGGGCTATTTCTACCCTTGCTAAACGTACTACCATTCCTACGTCAGATGGTACTTCGTTTAAAGATCCTTTAGATAGGAAAATTTAATCCTTTCTAAGAAAAGCTTATCTGTGTTCAGGTAATCTTCTTAGACCTGCTATATCATTGGCTGATGTTGCTGCAGCTTCAACTTTTTGGTTGGAAACTTTAGCGCAACAAGTAACAAATCATGATTCTCATGATATTATTATTCTTCTTCAGCATGCTAATAATTTTATCTGTGATGCCATTTTTGATATTATCAGAGTTGATGTCAGGTTTATGTCTCTAGCTATTTTAGCTAGAAGAGCTTTATGGCTTAAGACTTGGAATGCTGATATGGCTTCTTACTCAACTCTACTTTCCATTTCTTTCCAGGGTAACAAATTATTTGGTTCTCAGTTGGATTCTATTATCTCAACTGTTACTGGTGGGAAAGGAACTTTTTTACCACAGGATAAAAAATCTAAAGGTAAAAACAGGGCTAATAATCGTTTTCGTTCCTTTCGTTTCAACAAAGAACAAAAGCCTGATCCTTCATCCTCAGGAGCAGTTTCAGTTTGGAAACCATCTCCACTCTGGAATAAATCCAAGCCTGCTAGAAAGGCAAAGCCTGCTTCTAAGTCCACATGAAGGTGCGGTCCTCATTCCAGCTCAGCTGGCAGGGGGCAGGTTACGTTTTTTTCAAAGAAATTTGGATCAATTCTGTTCACAATCTTTGGATTCAGAACATTGTTTCAGAAGGATACAGAATTGGTTTCAAGATGAGACCTCCTGCAAAGAGATTTTTTCTTTCCCGTGTCCCAGTAAATCCAGTGAAAGCTCAAGCATTTCTGAATTGTGTTTCAGATCTAGAGTTGGCTGGAGTAATTATGCCAGTTCCAGTTCCGGAACAGGGGATGGGGTTTTATTCAAATCTCTTCATTGTACCAAAGAAGGAGAATTCCTTCAGACCAGTTCTGGATCTAAAAATATTGAATCGTTATGTAAGGATACCAACGTTCAAGATGGTAACTGTAAGGACTATCTTGCCTTTTGTTCAGCAAGGGAATTATATGTCCACAATAGATTTACAGGATGCATATCTGCATATTCCGATTCATCCAGATCATTATCAGTTCCTGAGATTCTCTTTTCTGGACAAGCATTACCAGTTTGTGGCTCTACCGTTCGGCCTAGCTACAGCTCCAAGAATTTTTACAAAGGTTCTCGGTGCCCTTTTGTCTGTAATCAGAGAACAGGGTATTGTGGTATTTCCTTATTTGGACGATATCTTGGTACTTGCTCAGTCTTTACATTTAGCAGAATCTCATACGAATCGACTTGTGTTGTTTCTTCAAGATCATGGTTGGAGGATCAATTTACCAAAAAGTTCATTGATTCCTCAGACAAGGGTAACCTTTCTGGGTTTCCGGATAGATTCAGTGTCCATGACTCTGTCTTTAACAGACAAGAGACGTCTAAAATTGATTTCAGCTTGTCGAAACCTTCAGTCACAATCATTCCCTTCGGTAGCCTTATGCATGGAAATTCTAGGTCTTATGACTGCTGCATCGGATGCGATCCCCTTTGCTCGTTTTCACATGCGACCTCTTCAGCTCTGTATGCTGAATCAATGGTGCAAGGATTACACAAAGATATCTCAATTAATATCTTTAAAACCGATTGTTCGACACTCTCTAACGTGGTGGACAGATCACCATCGTTTAATTCAGGGGGCTTCTTTTGTGCTTCCGACCTGGACTGTAATTTCAACAGATGCAAGTCTCACAGGTTGGGGAGCTGTGTGGGGATCTCTGACGGCACAAGGAGTTTGGGAATCTCAGGAGGTGAGATTACCGATCAATATTTTGGAACTCCGTGCAATTTTCAGAGCTCTTCAGTTTTGGCCTCTTCTGAAGAGAGAATCGTTCATTTGTTTTCAGACAGACAATGTCACAACTGTGGCATACATCAATCATCAAGGAGGGATTCACAGTCCTCTGGCTATGAAAGAAGTATCTCGAATTTTGGTTTGGGCGGAATCCAGCTCCTGTCTAATCTCTGCGGTTCATATCCCAGGTGTAGACAATTGGGAAGCGGATTATCTCAGTCGCCAAACGTTGCATCCGGGCGAATGGTCTCTTCACCCAGAGGTATTTCTTCAGATTGTTCAAAGGTGGGAACTTCCAGAAATAGATCTGATGGCGTCTCATCTAAACAAGAAACTTCCCAGATATCTGTCCAGATCCCGGGATCCTCAGGCGGAGGCAGTGGATGCATTATCACTTCCTTGGAAGTATCATCCTGCCTATATCTTTCCGCCTCTAGTTCTTCTTCCAAGAGTAATCTCCAAGATTCTGAAGGAATGCTCGTTTGTTCTGCAGGTAGCTCCGGCATGGCCTCACAGGTTTTGGTATGCGGATCTTGTCCGGATGGCCTCTTGCCAACCGTGGACTCTTCCGTTAAGACCAGACCTTCTGTCACAAGGTCCTTTTTTCCATCAGGATCTGAAATCCTTAAATTTAAAGGTATGGAGATTGAACGCTTGATTCTTGGTCAAAGAGGTTTCTCTGACTCTGTGATTAATACTATGTTACAGGCTCGTAAATCTGTATCTAGAGAGATATATTATAGAGTCTGGAAGACTTATATTTCTTGGTGTCTTTCTCATCATTTTTCTTGGCATTCTTTTAGAATACCGAGAATTTTACAGTTTCTTCAGGATGGTTTAGATAAGGGTTTGTCTGGAAGTTCCTTGAAAGGACAAATCTCTGCTCTTTCTGTTCTTTTCCACAGAAAGATTGCTATTCTTCCTGATATTCATTGTTTTGTACAAGCTTTGGTTCGTATAAAACCTGTCATTAAGTCTATTTCTCCTCCTTGGAGTTTGAATTTGGTTCTGGGAGCTCTTCAAGCTCCTCCCTTTGAACCTATGCATTCATTGGACATTAAATTACTTTCTTGGAAAGTTTTGTTCCTTTTGGCCATCTCTTCTGCCAGAAGAGTTTCTGAATTATCTGCTCTTTCTTGTGAGTCTCCTTTTCTGATTTTTCATCAGGATAAGGCGGTGTTGCGAACTTCTTTTGAATTTTTACCTAAAGTTGTGAATTCCAACAACATTAGTAGAGAAATTGTGGTTCCTTCATTATGTCCTAATCCTAAGAATTCTAAGGAGAAATCATTGCATTCTTTGGATGTTGTTAGAGCTTTGAAATATTATGTTGAAGCTACTAAATCTTTCCGAAAGACTTCTAGTCTATTTGTTATCTTTTCCGGTTCTAGAAAAGGCCAGAAAGCTTCTGCTATTTCTTTGGCATCTTGGTTGAAATCTTTAATTCATCTTGCCTATGTTGAGTCGGGTAAAATTCCGCCTCAGAGGATTACAGCTCATTCTACCAGGTCAGTTTCTACTTCCTGGGCGTTTAGGAATGAAGCTTCGGTTGATCAGATTTGCAAAGCAGCAACTTGGTCCTCTTTGCATACTTTTACTAAATTCTACCATTTTGATGTATTTTCTTCTTCTGAAGCAGTTTTTGGTAGAAAAGTACTTCAGGCAGCGGTTTCAGTCTGAATCTTCTGCTTATGTTTTTTCATTAAACTTTATTTTGGGTGTGGATTATTTTCAGCAGGAATTGGCTGTCTTTATTTTTTCCCTCCCTCTCTAGTGACTCTTGTGTGGAAAGATCCACATCTTGGGTAATCATTATCCCATACGTCACTAGCTCATGGACTCTTGCTAATTACATGAAAGAAAACATAATTTATGTAAGAACTTACCTGATAAATTCATTTCTTTCATATTAGCAAGAGTCCATGAGGCCCGCCCTTTTTTTGTGGTGGTTATGATTTTTGTATAAAGCACAATTATTCCAATTCCTTATTTTATATGCTTTCGCACTTTTTTATCACCCCACTTCTTGGCTATTCGTTAAACTGAATTGTGGGTGTGGTGAGGGGTGTATTTATAGGCATTTTGAGGTTTGGGAAACTTTGCCCCTCCTGGTAGGAATGTATATCCCATACGTCACTAGCTCATGGACTCTTGCTAATATGAAAGAAATGAATTTATCAGGTAAGTTCTTACATAAATTATGTTTTTTAACACATCTTTGTAACATTAAATTATTATTGTAAAAACAGCAATGGTATGATATGTAATGGGGGGGGGGCGCAAAATCTATCCTCGCCTGTGTGGCCAAAAATCCTAGAACCAGCCCTGCATACAACAGACTAGCAATAATAAAGCAGATTGCATAGGAAAACAGTGTTACTTTATAATATGAAAAAACAAAAGCAAGGTTAAAGGGGAGGAGTAATTAATAATGCACACCTTGACTGGTATTGTTCTTAGGATCTGACAAGTTTTAACCTCTTAATGAAGGTTGCCACAATTTAGTATATGCCTTCAATTCCTCTAAAATGTCCCTGTTGTTATAATACTAATACTGCATACTGCTCAGCTACTCTCTCTCACACCTGAATCACTCCTTTTCCTATGCTTTCCTCAAGTTACGTCAGCCAAATCTCATAAAATCTCATAATATCTTCAGCATGAGAAATTGCCTTTATCATTGGCTAAAAAGAAATATATTTGTTTAAAGATTGTGAGAGCGACACTGATTCGATTATAAACTTATTATAAAGGAAAATGGCATAAGGATACTAATAAGTTGTCAGATTGAGAGGTATCTCTTTAAAGATAGTGGATAATGTTAGTGTAACAAGATTTGGACAAAAATTTCTACGGTATTGTGTAGCTGTTGCTTTAGGGCTATATTACAAGTGAGGCACAAACATTTTTGCGCAAGCGATATCATCTTTTCGCAAGCAGCTTCAAATGTGCTGATATTACACGTTGAGCAAAATCACAATTATATATATGTATGTAAATATATAAAGTGCGACGTGAAAGAACGGCTACAGGGCTACAAACCTACTCAATCCAGTAAATAAAAGGGGACAGCATAAAAGAAGTTGTAAAAGTAAAAAGGCTTTATTGTGTAACACTAAAAACAAGTAGAGCCGTAGCTCAAAACAGCATACACTGACAAAAGGGGTAACAGTGCAGCACAGCAGACATGTTTCGTGTGTCCTCAGCACACTTGTTCACTGCTATCTGATTGCTGCCACTGTTACTCCTATTTAAAGGAACAACACACATTAATTAAAAACAAAAATTAACCCCTTATTGTCCTATTGAATTAAGTATGTTAGGCTAAAATAATGACAGAATAACGTAGGGTACAGAGAGGGAGTTCAAGCAGCTAGATTATAAGCACATTAGTATATTATACAACAAATATTCAATAGAAGTCTAAACTGGCTCAATTAAGAGCAACTTAAAAAGAATAAGAATGTATATACAATTGCATGTGTTCTTAACTCATGCTACTGCTGACTCATATTAGAGGTACCTTAAATAGATTTGAGGAAGGGGATACAGATACAGACAAAATCCTAAATGTAAGAGTGCAACATAACCAAATGTACCCATAATCCCTAGTTACTGAGCCCTAGATTAAATATGTTATATTTTGGTGAACAGTTATAATACACTATTATTGGCTATATGCACTATTAGTTTTTGAAAATGGTATAATTATACCGGGTATCACCTTAGTATAACAAAAAAGGAAATGTAGTGCTTGAATTAGATAAACAGATTGACATCGCTTTCTTTATTAATGCCATATGGATGTCTGGTGTTAAGTAGAAAAATCCATTGGGCTTCCTTATAGTCCAGCCTTTGGATTCTATCACCACCCCTTTTATGTGGTGGTACATGGTCAATTGCCTGTATGGACCAAAGGGCAGCATTGCCCGAGTGTTCAGATTTAAAGTGTCTGGCTACGGGAGTGAAGATATCTGGGTCTTCTATATCCCTAACATGTTCCTGGGCTCTGTCCCTAACAAGGCGTTTGGTTTTCCCGACATATTGTATATTGCACCCCCTGCAGGTCAGCAGGTAAATCACATGATTGGATTTACAATTGAGATTGAATCTAATATTATATGTAACTTCAGAAAGATGAACGCTACCCTGATACCTGATCCAGTGAGTTCCCCTGATATGGAACACCAGACGCCTAACCAGCCACTCGTTCTCACTTCTGCTCCAGATGGGGAGCCTGTACTCACCCTTGTGCCCTGGATTTCCTGGTCGGGAGATGCGGCTGGTCCCCGGGCGGGACGTTTGGGAATATTGAGGATCCACATGGCCTCTGAGCAACTACGCAGACTGGAGGAGATCTGGCTATACATTCTCTGGGGTCGTTGCGCATCAGGGATCCTCCAAGACTTTCTCTTAGCTTCCTATGAAAATACAGATGGGGAGCGGGACTCATTTTACTGCCCGGCAGGCTTAACCCAATCTGGTGTAGGCTAGATACGGAAACCAGAATAGGTGGAATATCAAGCCTATACGCATGTGAACTCATGAAAAATGTTTAATATTTCTTGTTTGCCTTACGCACACATTTAGAAAAATGGGACTATGCATGTTTACTAGTTTAACTGCCTTTTATATTTATGGTTACCTCTTTAAGAATTATTTTACGGTTTAGATATTTTCATTAATCTTCCACTATGTTATATATGGGGATGACATATATCAATTGTGCTCTAATATGAATTTATTATGTATTTTGTACTAGGCAATATGATTTAGTTTTTTTCTTTTAAGGCATAAAATTATCTATTTTTCTTATCTTTCTCACATTTTCTACTATGTAAACTGTTTCTGAATTATTTGTACTTTTTTACTTTTCTTTATATAATTGATGCATTTTTCTATGAGCCAAGTATTGCTATTCTTTCACAAGTAATATGTATTTGTTTTTAATATACAAACTATTGCATTCAAATAGGGCAGAGTACTTTAACAAATAGGGAGAAATTATTTGTGTGACATCTATTATATTACGTCACTTAACAAATCTATCTCCTATTGGTGCCTGGCCCTTTAAATGCATTAGCCTTTCTTACTTGCACTTAGCATCTATGAGTAAGCGCTTGTCTGCGCGAAACATGTTAGATGGCTAATACCCTTCCTGCATTGTTGTGTCTTTATGTTATATATTTTTTAATGGAATAAAACCTACTTTTTTACCTGTTGCTCAGCAGCCTTCCATTTTTTCGTTTTTGCTGAACCCCTAAAGCTAAGTCTAACCCTAACACTAACACCCCCCTAAGTTAAATATAATTTAAATCTAACTAAATAAAATAAATCTTATTAAATAAATTAATCCTATTTAAAGCTAAATACCTACCTGTAAAATAAACCCTAATATAGCTACAATATAAATAATAATTATATTGTAGCTATTTTAGGATTAATATTTATTTTACAGGCAACTTTGTATTTATTTTAACCAGGTACAATAGCTATTAAATAGTTAATAACTATTTAATAGCTATCTAGTTAAAATAAATACAAAATTACCTGTAAAATAAATCCTAACCTAAGTTACAATTAAACATAACACTACACTATCAATAAATTAATTAAATAAACTACCTACAATTATCTACAATTAAATCAACTAAACTAAATTACAAATGCATATGCTGTCGGCATTTATCGATGTGCAGCGGACATGATCTGCAATATTGGATCATGTCCGCGCGAACTATAATAAGTAGGTCCCATAATGTTTAATGCTGTGTCAAGCTTACTGCTAAAGGCAAAGTTTACGATATCATGGCAAATGGGATTTTAAGAAAAAAAAATGATGTAAACTTTAAGGTTTTTAATTTAGAGTTGTATTTAAACAGTATTTGATCATTTGAAAGGCCTTACAGCAGACACGGAAGAACACATAAAATTGTACAATTAAAATGACCTAGGATTTTCATGAGGGTTGCTGATACTTTTTTATACTTTAGGTTAGACTATTGAGAAGGGATGGGAAGAATGTAAACATTTTTAAACACATTTGTTCATTCATTTTGAATCTCGAATGTTTGTACAATATTCTAACATTCGTTTAACATAATAGTTTTTCTAATTCTATCTTTAAATTCAAATTTTTCTAACAATTTGATTTGATGTGTTTTTAATAGTATTCTAATGCTCTTTTTATATTTAATATTTGAACTATGCGATATTCAAAATAGAAAAATTTGATTCTATATTATATATTGTATCTATTATGTATAATTTTACTAATTTCCCTACCACATAAACTATTGAACTTCTGAATAGTATTTGTTAAATAGAAGGAAACATTCGAAATTTCAAATGTGGATATTGAATCTAATAATGAACATTCGAAAACCAGAAATAACATTTGATTACCAAATTTTTATGGATTTTCCTTCTTATCAACATTTAATTGTCCAAAACAAATGCCAACAGGACTATTTGTTCTACAAAATCAATTGCACTTTTAGCACATTTTTCCATCCCTACTATTGAGGCCTTTTTTTTTGTATTTCCTACCAGACCATAAAATCTTCTAAACAGGGGGGGCGGAGCTAACCGCTGTATGAAGAGGCTGTGGGTTCGTGGAGCTCTGCACTATAGAAGGGCTATTTAACTTTAAAAACCCACTCTGGGGGATTTGCGAGTGAGAAACTGCCACATCTAGGATAGGAGAAGTGCCTGGATTGTTTTTGCAGCTTTTGGCCGCACAAGGCTTGTGCCCGTAGACGCTCAGACTCTGAACCCGACATCGCAGCTTGGCCTGAGCACTGGAGCATACGGAGGGAGCAGGCTCAGTTTGGCTACAGCTGTCTCTCCGGAGGGTCGGGGATCCGCTCCGGAGAGCCATAGGAGGAATTTTAAAGGCAGATCGGACGAGCTGCAACCACGGGTACTTAGCCCGGTAAATATATCCTTGCCGCTAAACATGTCAAGACCCAGGTGCGGCCTGAAGTGTCGGGGTAAGAACTATCTGCGGGGTAAAAGGGGTTATGTCACTGACGGCACATCACTAAATGTCAGTATAATTAGAGACTGAACTGTAGCAAGCTTGAGGAGGTGCCGTACCCTGTTAGGGTTAGGTGGATTCAGTGTGGTGGATTCATTCGACTCCCGCACGGCAATACTGCTTAAGATTACAAGTAGGCAGTTTTTAAGTGTCCCCTATTTGAAGAACCGGAGACGTGTTGGCATTAAAATACAGAGGATCAGTAACAGCTATAACTGTATAAACCTTGGCACAGTGTATACAAATAAGTTGCAGGACACTAAATCACCTTGCTTGTTTTTGGCGCGAAATACCGCCATCTTAGGCACCTCTGTACGCAGCTCACTTAACACTTTCCTCTACCCTTAGGGACATTAAAGGATCGCTAGCCCTATATAAGGAAAAGCATATGATGTTATATCCATACTTATAGGGGGTTGATGTCTCACTAATAACAGCGACCTTAATTGCTCCTCCCTTACTGGGATTGTATATTAACACGATTGCCCACACTCTAACTGCTCTAAAGTCACAGCACAGCTGCATCAAGATTTTAGAGGGGAGGTCATATCTCAGTATCTGTATTGTATCAGAACCCTGTCATACGCATAAAATAGAGGACATTATAAGCAAATCAAATACAGAGGGGAGGAGATTGCAAAAAAACCTATGTATATTCTAACTAAGACTTTCAATGTGCAGCTTCCCTCTCCCCTGCCCTAGCAATACAGTTTGAGGACAACCACCACTACAGGCTATACCCACCTTTCTTTGCGCTTCCAGGTCAAGGGAGGACAAATTCCCCAAGGTGTAGCAACACTTGTCAATATTGTATTGAAGGAGCATAACTGGCTCTAGAGGAAAGTGACACCCATATGCCCCTAGCAAATGAAACCCCAGATTTGATAGGATGCATAATCTGAGTGATGGCTTCACACTGAGACCTTAAGCAGGGGGAGATGTGGAGCCTCTAAGCGATCATAGCAACACCACTCCAAAAATCTGGTACTCCCCAAATTATACCTCTCTATTGACCAACATTATCTCTCATAGGGGGCAACATAGTACATAACCCAACATGGCCCACTCCAACAAGAAAAAACATCAGCAAAGATTAGGAGATGGCCTCAAGCGTACTGTAGCAGACCATTTTAATAACAGAATCCTGTCAGATAGAGAGGGTTCTGATGAAGAATCCAGGGACTCACGCTCATCTTATAAATAAATACCTGAGACAGACAGTCTTTCTAAAGGGAAGGCATCCCACTCGGACACTAAGGTCTTGGACTCCATTAATGCTTTGTCTACTAAAATAGATACTCATTATTCTTCCCTCAGAAATGAGATAAGGAATTCAGTAGCTGATTTAAGAAGAGACCTAAATATTCAGAACGAACGGTCAGAAGCAATAGAGAGGAAGCAGGAGGATATGGCGGTTGATCAGGCCAATGTACTAGCATATGCCCAATCCTTAGCAGAGATTATCAGTGACCTAGAAACTAAGATAGCTGACAATGAAGACAGGTCCAGACGGAACAATGTCAGGATAAGGGGTATCAAGGAAGATGTCAGCCCCGCAGATCTACCTGAATACCTACTGAATCTATTTAAGGACCTCCTGGGCACGTTCCAGAACACAGATGCTTTAATTGATAGAGCTCATAGAGCAATTAAACCGAGAACAATGGCTTCGGAGCTCCCTAGAGATGTCATTGTACGCCTCCACTATTTCACTTTTAAAGAAAAGCTGATGAGGGCCTCATTCTCTAATAAACCGTTTGCAGAAAAACACCCTGGGATTCAGTTGTTTCCTGACCTCTCTTCCTTCACCTTAGCAAAGAGAAGATCATTTGCCCCTGTTACACTTAAATTGAGGAGGGCCGGGATCAAGTACAGGTGGGGTTTCCCTGTCAGATTATTCTTTCAACATGATAATAAGAATTACACCATCTCTTCACTGGAGCAAGGCACGAGCCTTTTAACAAATCTTGGCCTAGGAAGACAGGAGGAGGGTCTATGTCCTGCTACAACTTCCCAAAGGGACTTAAGACCGTCAGCGGCTGAATGGCAGCCTCTGCCAAAGAGACCAAACAAGCAACAGGATAAAGCTCCGGCTCCATGAACAGGAGTTTGAGTTCATCTATGATGCTCTCAACAATTCATGCTGAAGTTACTGGCATCTAAAAGCTGAAATCCCACAACAAACAAAGAGTGTTGCTAACTGGTGACGATAATGTGTAATATTTAAAGTTAAAGACTAGTTATATTCCTATATATGTCTACTAAGACAAAGAAGGACATACTCACGATTTGCTTGATCTCAGGTCAGAAGGCATTAGCCCAATATAATTCATGTACAGAGTAATTCCCCTACTTCAGTTCACCATGGACCTGGGAAAAGATTTAACTGTTCATAATAGAGTTATATGAATGTTTTTTTGGTTGTCTTGTTCTTCTCCTTTTCAGGGTTTCTTTTTGTTTTCTAAAGTGGTATGAAGAAGTCAAATCCGAGATCAGGATGCAGACCGGGCAGGTTGGCAAAGTTATTTGACCTCAATATATGTGTCTCTAATGTTGGGTTTATTTTAAAGGTCATTTTTTAGTATAGTAAAAATGTTGATATATTTATACATATATGAAGGAGTTATATGCTTGTTGTACTGCATGTCACCAATATTACTTTTATTTTGCACAATTTGGTTACAGAGTGTTCCTCCACACATTATCTCCCCCTCTTAAATTGATATCTTTTTTCCTATCCTAGAATCTAACTGGTTGCTATACATCTCTGTGAGATCCCACTGGACCTCACAAACTTGGGGGTTAAGAATACATATGTAGAGTCAGCCTAACCACTATCCTCACATGTTCATTAGGTATCGACTTATATTCTAAGGGTAGTTCAAGTTAGCCACGTCAAATTGTAATAGTTGTCTCCGGCCCCCCCCCTTTGTTTCTTTTCTTCTCCATCTCATCTCCTTGTCTTTCCTTGCTGCTCCCTCTTTCCCTCCCTCTTTTCTTTCCTTTTACTAACTTTATATACATAGTCCCCCTAAATCCCCACATTTCCTGGCATATCTTTTTCCATTGTATATGTCCATCTCTTTGTAAGTGGGCAGTAGTGATGTGACATAGATTACTAATAGAGATTACAACCGGGTCTGATCACTATAATAACTTTACATAGTTTTCATTATCTTTAGGCCCTGTCTCTAACCTATTCTTCCTTCTCTTCTTCCCTCTCCCATCTCTTTTTTCTTTCTTATTTTTTTTTCTGTCTCTTCTCTTTATCTATTTGCTTTTTCTTCTTATGTTCTCTATCTACTTATATGTTAATAAGGCTTATATAGCTGTGTATTAAAGAGAACACATAAATTGAAAACTCTTAGTCATAGTTCACTCTCACCGTTAGTGAACTACTTAGCGGTGTTTACCCGCAATCACAGGTATAGTGCTTTAAGCTATTTTTGTATTTGCTTTTCAGTTATATAAATTCCAATATTAGCCTTTTAGGATAGACTCCAGAGTGAGTAATTCCCAGTGATTGGGAATACTTTCTAATCTCTAGGCCATACCTAACCAGGGGGGGGGGGGAGAGAGAGGGTGAGAGAAGGTGATTGTGTTTTTTTTTTTTTTTTCTTTCTTCTCCCATATTCCCTCTTTCTACTACATTCCAATCACTTCACATTCCTACTCTGGGACATTCTCTCCAACTTTGACACACTAACACCTAATAATGGCAGGCTTAAGGTTCCTCACTCACAACACTCAGGGTTTAAACTCCCCGACTAAAAGAAGCCTTCTGCTTAATCAACTTAGGCGAAATAAAATAGATGTTGCTTTCATCCAGGAGACCCATTGGCGGCACCAGGAGGGTGAGTTGTTTAAATTTCGCAACTATCCACATATTTATAGAGCCTCCCATCACAGTAAATCCAGAGGAGTAGCAATCTTGATCAGAGATTCAGTAAGCTTTGAAGAAATCTATAGTGAAACAGATTCTCAGGCGAGATATATTTTCTTAGTCTGTAAAGTCAATGATATACTCTTTACCTTTGTAAATATCTATGTTCCCAATATGAAACAAACACGATTCCTTAAACAAACACTCACCCGTGTCGCAGCTATCAGACAGGGAGAATTGTGTGTAGGGGGAGATTTTAACCTCATATGGGACCCTGATATTGATAAGTTAGTGCCCCCTGTAACTAAAAAAGACAGGTCTTTAAAGTCAAAAGCAGCGGCATTCCAGAAGGTGATGATTCAGTTTCAACTTTACGATGCTTGGAGGGCGTATAACCCTTCAATGCGCGATTACACTTTTTATTCAAACCCTCATGGGTCGTTTTCCAGGATAGATACCTTTTTTACGTCGGCTAAACTCTTAGATAAAACGTTAAAATCTGGTATTCATCCGATCTCTTGGTCAGATCACCACTCTGTGACAATGGAGCTAGGGACGATTATTCCGAATGAGGGTTACTCTTGGAGACTGGCGGACTGGTTGATCCAATCACCTGCTGATATACTAAACAGCCAAGAAGCCATCACAGACTTTCTGAAATCAAATGATGATAGCCAAACGAGTTGCCAGAACCTATGGTCCACTCTCAAAGCATTTATGAGAGGCTTCTACATTAAATCGGCAGCCAAAGCAAAAAAGAAAAGTGGTGGCACTCTGGCTGAGCTAACATGTAAATTGAGAAACTGTCAACTTAGAATCGCTGGGACCTATTCTGTAGAGATTAATGGTCAGATACAAACGCTAAGAAAACAGATTAGAGATCTAGAACTACTCAGAGTCCAGAGGACCCTGGATAAGTTTAGGCAGAGGTTCTATTATTGTAACAACAAACCAACTAAGTTCCTAGCGGATAAATTGCGCAATCGAACTGCTCAAAAACGTATAGTGGCTATTAAGAGAGGAGATACCAAAGTGTCCTCTCCGAGAGAAATTGGACTAGCCTTTAGTGAATTTTACAGCTCTCTTTATAATATACAAGTTTCGCAAGATAATACATTTTCCTCGACAGAGGAGATAGGCTTTTTCTTAGGGGGTCTAGAGCTACCTACTCTGACTGATCAGGATGCTACCCTGTTGGGAACCCCGATATCCATCGAGGAGATAAAATTGGCGATTAAACAACTCAAAATAGGGAAGACGCCTGGCCCTGATGGGTACACAGGGAAATTTTATAAAACTTTCAACCACATACTTACGCCTATCCTGCACAGATTTTTTAATGAGATAATGACCCTGGGGACAGTGTCACCAGAGTTTCTAGAAGCTAACATAGTTACTTTACTAAAACCAGATAAAGATCCGACGGAATGTGGGAGTTATAGACCCATATCATTAATAAATGTAGACACTAAACTATATTCTAAAATCTTGGCCAACCGCTTGGCAAAAGTCGTGCCATCTCTGGTTTACGGGGACCAGGTGGGGTTCATACCTGGTAGAGAGGGTCCCGATAACACGAGGAGGCTGGTGCACATAATGTCTGAGGCTCAAAATAAACGGATCCCCCTCCTCGCCCTGTCTCTAGATGCGGAAAAGGCATTTGACGGGGTGAGGTGGGATTACTTGTGGGAGGTCTTGAAAAGTTTCGGAATCCCAGAGCAGTTTGTTGTTGCGGTGAAGACTCTATACTCAGGGCCCACAGCAGTGGTGAGAGGCATAGGATTTCAATCTGAAAAATTCCAGGTATCAAATGGAACGAGACAGGGGTGTCCCCTGTCTCCCCTATTATTTGCACTTGTAATAGAGCCCTTGGCTCAAGCCATTAGGAGAAATGATAAAATTAAGGGTATCAAGCTCAGGGACTCCATACATAAAATTGCGCTTTTCGTGGATGATGTCACTCTTCTATTGACATCCCCTAGAACATCTCTGCCAGCTCTCATGGAGGTCATACAACAGTTTGGCGCTCTGAGCTTTTATAAGTTGAATTTAACTAAAACTGAGGCTCTATCGATTGAAATCCCAGACTTAGTAGTGGCTGAAATTAAAAGAAGATACAGTTTTAAATGGATGAAGGACAGCATAAAACACTTGGGAGTGTACTTGAGCCCTGATCTGGCTACAATGATAGACAGAAATTTCACTAACCGAATGCAAGAATTTAAAAAGATCTTGGATTCATGGGAATATGCTGAAATTTCTTGGTCTGGGAGGATAGCATCGGTTAAAATGTCGTTCCTCCCAAAAATCACCTATCTTTTTCGATGCCTTCCTGTCCAAATCCCGAGATCAATAATAAATAGGTTACAAAGTATGATCTCAGCATATATCTGGAGGAATAGGAGACCTAGGATCTCGGGCTATGTTCTGCAGAGAAAGGTCAAACAGGGGGGCCTATCGGTCCCAAATATCCTCTCGTACCATGATGCAGCACGATTATCCCATATTATGGGATGGAGTCTTGTTGACTCTAGTCTTAGATGGCAAGAAGTGGAAAGAGATACTTTGCCATTACATATGAAACTTTCAGATCTGATATGGATCCCAGCTCATTGCCGAGATAAGCTCGGAATTACTCAACCAGTCATAGTAGACGCTCTCAGGTTCTGGGACAAAAATAGACACAGACCAAATATAGCTCCACACCCGTTCCCAGTACATTCAGTAGTAAGCGTCGCTTGGTGTCTCCAGGAAGCTCATATGAAAACATGGCTTAGTATTGGTAATCTTCTGGCTGAGGATATACAGGAGGGAGTGGATCATTTCTCCCTTAACTCCTTTATGACAAAATATCAGATCTCCAAAAAATGCTATTTTGAAGCTTTTAGATTGCTTAACTTCCTTAGAAGCTGGAGATTGCTAAACAGTAACTGGAGGAACAGGACAAAATGGGAGCTGTGCTGGTGTTCAGTTCTCAAACCTAAGGGTATGATGTCTTTCCTGTATTCCTTATTAATTGGAGAACAAGTGATGGTGAAAACTGTGTCACATTTAGCCTGGGAGTCAGACCTCCAAGAGTCTATTGCTCTGAGAGATTGTCATAGAGAGATGCAGCTAGCTAGGAAATACCTACATTGCTCGACACTCTGGGAAATCCATTACAAAATAGTATACAGATGGCATCTGGTACCTAAAAGGTTACACCAGATGTACTCTTCCTCCTCACCATTGTGTTGGAGAAACTGTGGACAGATAGGTACTTGGATGCACATGTGGTGGGAGTGCCCTCAGATAAGGCTCTTTTGGCGATCTTGCCTACAACTGTTAAGAGATTTAGATTACAATATACTGACCTCCCCCGCACTTGGTTTGCTGCATGTGGGTCTCCCCAGAATACCTCTCCCAAAAAATATTTTCCTGATTTATTTCCTTACTGCAGCCAAATTAATAATAGCCAGGAAGTGGAAACAAATTTTGCCTCCTTCTATAAAGGATGTGGTCACTCAACTTACTCACATGAAACATATGGAAAGTTATGTCTACAATACAATGGGAAAGGCAGATTTGCACGTCAAGGTATGGGAGGGTTGGTGTGAATTCTATGGGGTATAGATTTGACAATACTCAATTAGTAGAGAGGGGACCTTACTACATATCTATTCAGATTGGTTTAGACTATTTACACTCCATCCCCTTTCTGCAAACACATATATTACCTTCTCCCCCGGTTTCCTTTGTATATATCTATCTTCCTCCCCCCTTATTTGCCTCCCTCACTTTTTTTTTTTTTTTTTTTTTTTTTTTAGTTGTTTTCCCCTCTCTCCCCCTACTTCCCCCCATAAGACTAGAATTAATTGGTGCTGAATCTGCCAGCAGGTAGATACTTCATGTACTCACTTTTTCCGGTCTATAATGCATGTTAAGGGTGTTTATCCTACTTGTGCTTTATTATATCTTGAAAAGTACCAATCAATAAATACATTTTCCTGTTGTATATAATTTACCATACTATAAGATGTGTAGGTCGTTATAGATATCCAAAATATGATTCTTTTCTTTTTGTGTCATGACATAAGAAACAAAATAGAAAAGAGGGAAAGCCAGAATGTGATTATTTTATATTGTACTGGAGACTTTAAGAATGTACAAGCCTGTGATATATAATGTGTTTACTCTTTGTATAATGTATATTGCGCTTTACTTCTGTATTCCTGGTACCCCTCAATAAAAAACTTTGATTTCCAAAAAAAAATCTTCTAAACAAAGACAATTACAAAAGATTTTATCATAGGTGAACTCCTGTAGAAGTGTCTAGTTCATTCAAAATAAATTTAGCTGAGGTTTTGATGAATACTAGTATCCAGTTGTAAACCCCAACTGTATATCTTTGAGTTGCATTGGCTGCTGTACTGTGCAGCACTGAAAAAAATTAGTTTTGGACAACATTTTTAGAACAAATATTAGGAAAAATTAGTTTTCTGAACATTTGTCTGCTGCACTACTAGGGTTTTCTTTCATTTAAAACAAAATGATTACTTATTATTCAGTAACATTTACATTAGCTAAATATTTAACCCTTAAAGCTTATTTGAAGTAAACAAATGAATAGTGATAATTTTTGTAATTATTTCTTTGTTTTCTTTAAATTAGATGGTGCATTTGTTTGGATATTTGTTTAGTGAAAGCAAAATGAATATTCATGTTTTCGTTACAAAATCACATTCGTAATGAAAAAAAAGCACAAGCCTAGACAAAACAACGAAAAGAACAATTAGTATAATAATATTAATAATAATAATAATAATATAATAATATAATATAATAATTTATAAACATCATTTTCAAAAGTAAGCAAATCAGAATTGGACGTTTGAATATAAAGATCTATTCATAGCTATACAAGTTTAAACCATTTGTGAATTGTCTAATGCTAAGTCAGAAGAGGAAAATCTCAGTCTGCTATTCACATAATTCATGTAACTCACAACTTATCTGCAGAATTAGTTTAAATTAGCTATGATGATAATAGTAAAATTATAACAAGTCAGCTATTCACGATGAACAGACTTTACAATCTAATACATAATTCTGTGTTTAACATGACTATTTAAAAACAAATCTAATCATATTATAGCGATATTTAATATTAACACGGAAGTGACGTTGACTCGAAACATCATTTCCAGTTCACCATAATACAGACAATATCCTAGATCGCATAGTCCGCATAAGTAAAGCGGAACTAAATAAGAAATATATCTATGTAAATGATTTTTTATTATGCCTAACAGCATTCACCTATCTACTAGTTACAGATGAGCTTAAATGTTTGATGATCCTCTACGCAAATACGGAAGCGATGTTGTTATATGACGTCACTTCTGGTAGTTAATGTAAACTCATAGGAAGGGGAATAGAATAATGAAACACAGAAAGGGGTTGTCCTCCGGTAACCTTTGGTACCCAAACATTACCCCTACAGGAAGTAAGGACAAAATATACTTACCATATTCACTATATAAGGTAATCAGGCATTACCAGTACTTTAGTCTTGATAAAGGCCCACTATTGAGGGCCGAAACACATTGACAGTCTTTGGTAAGCCTTATTTCATTCTTTTGTTATTTGTTTTTAGCTGTATTGCACTATTTTGCTATATGTTTTACAGGTTAATAGCAGGAAAACATGACTCATCACCTAAGAGGAATTCACCACCCCACAGAGGGATTACTATCTACGAATAACACTTATAATAACTCTTTTTTTCCACTTATTTATCACATTTTTATCTATAGATATTTTATACTGTTGTATTACATTTCTCTTTTATAGTACACAGCTTCTTTGGTGCTCTTTACACATTTTTATCTATACATAGGCTGACCATATTGCCGCTTTAAGAAGGAACACATATGAAAAATACATATGTGAGGGTTCTTATACAAAACCATTTCTTAAACAGCCCTGAAAACAGCCCTGACATATGTATTTTTCATATGTGTCCCTTTTTAAAGCGGGAATATGGTCAGCCTATCTATACATCTCCTAAATTCAGGGTGGGCTAGTACACCCATGTATCAGAGCGACAGAGGCTTTCCCTAAGCGCTCCATCTCACAATATATATATTTTTACTATAACACTTTTCTATCAAAGACTATAGCAGCTAGGGATCGCCATTAGGACTTTTTTGAGTCATCTTGAAATGTTGTCACATCCAGGCTTCCACAGATACTCGTCTGTATATTCGTAGTAGTTATAAGGTGCCATGGAGTCTCTAAGGACACTTAGACAAGGCATAACACTAGACATATTACACTTATCTAAGAGCAATAGCCTTAATGAAACAGACACTCTAGATATTACATCTATCTTTAAAGACCTAGAAAAATTACTCATTTCAGAGGTCAAATACAAAGCTGAGATCTCGTTTCTAAAGAAATGCTTAGAATTAGATCTGATACCCAAAGGTTTGATTATAAAGAAAGATTGTGCCTTTCAATTATCAGAACCACAACTTTTTGAGAAGTGGGCTAACATCCAAATAGAAACTTCAAAACAATTAATGAGATTAATAATTGAATATAGGGAGTCATTGACTACAGCTTTAGATATAGAAATCAAAGAAGATGAGCAAATACTAATAAATATAGAGAGCTCAACATCAGATTTCACAGACATATCAGAGAGAAAAGAAAATTTCATCAAAATAGTCACAAAGATAAAAAGAGGACATAATATACAAGAAAACAAGAAAACTGAATAGAGAATTAGAAAATCAGAACAACTTGGCATCACCGAAAATAGAAACTTAGGCAACAGATATTATAGTCCCTAATGCCAACATCACAGATCTAGAGATTGTAGAGACAGAGAATAACAATCTGAACACATGATATCATACAATAAGAGAAATAAGAATTCATTTAATTACACTCCTAGAAAACATTATAAGCAATTTAATGACCACTATTCAAATCACACCGAGAAGTACGAGAATTGTAAACCTCATAGAGATAACAGAAGATATTACCATAACAATTGGGCCAATAGCTACCACAGATCCCCCCATGGACACAATAGATTTGATGGGAACCAAGATGTAAATTGGAATTATAGAGATACAGGTCATAATAATTACAATGCTTACAGTGGAAGACACTATAACAATCAGAACTATCATAATGAACACGACAATTACTATCATTGCTCCCCAAATAGATACACACAAGGGAAGAGTAAGACCTCATTTTGAGATGATAGGGAAAATGGATCCACATCATATTACAATAAATATGAGACACCTATACTCCAAGGATAATGAATAGACAAACTGAACTTTACACACACAATGACCACAGCCAACAACATAAGAAATCCCATTGGAGAGAGAGATATATTAATACACATAACGGGTTCTCTCATATACAACATGAAGAGAATGATCACATACAGAATGACCAGATACAAACAACACAGATGCATAGAAATAGAGTCAACTCGAATGTCGAACAAAGTGTAACCACAGCTTCCACCTCAGATCAAGATTTTTTAGGGGTGAATCAAATAGGCACCAAGGAGAGAGAAGGAACTATATTAAAAAGAAAGAATATGCACCTAGAAGAACAGATAGCTCTGATCTTAAAAAGAAGGCCCATTGAGGAAAGGGAGGGGGCATTAGACTAAATAAAAATGAAAACAAGAACAACCTAGAAAACATTTTAACTATTAGTAAGAATGTTACCATGAGCAACCAAGAGTCTTCTAAAAAAGGCATATATAACCTTAGTTCAAAGATGTTATCCGACAAGGAGAAATCTATACTAAACTTTGGGCTTAATTTTGCACCATCAAGGGGTTTATATACACTAAAGAGTTTGTTAGGAAACTAACATTGAAAAGATTTTTCATGAAAACACCTTTCGAAAATAATTCCTCACTAGGTAGGAACTATAGCACAGAAGGAACACAAGATCAATTTGTCCATACAGATTTGAAACCCAATCTCATTAATAGTAAAGGTAATGCTATCAACATTTTGAAACAGTAGTATGCAACAAGATCAGAAACATAAATAACAATAAATTAAAGAATTTTTAACATAATCTTTCTAAATCACAAATTGACACCATTTAAAAACTCAAACAAAATGATATTATCATTAAGCCTGCCGATAAAGGAGGAGGCATAGTGATTTTAAACAGAGTTGACTATGACAAAGAGAGTAATAGAATATTAGGTGACACCACCACACAACGTTTGCATAACAACCCAGTAAACGCCTATAAGAAAGAGTTTAGATATATTGGAGTGAAACATCCCATTACCCCAGTGTTCTACTACCTAACGAAAATACACAAATCTCTACTTAACCCACCGGGAAGACCAATAATTTCCGGTATAGGGTCATTGACATGCAATGTTTCTGAATACGTAGATAAAAGCCTACAAAATTATGTTACGAGCCTCCCTTCATATTTAAGAGACTCCACACATATATTAAGAATCCTAGAAGATATTACCTGGGACAACAAGTACATAATGGCCACATGTGATCTGGCATCACTCTACAAAAGTATTCCACACACAGAAGGTATAAATGCCATAGGCTACTTTCTACAGAAATATACTAATGTACCAAAAACACAATGTGACTTCATGTTGTATAGTATAAATTATATCCTTATCCATAATTATTTCAATAATGATGGCAAATACTACAGGCAGATATGTGGGACAGCGATGGGGACCAGGTTTGTGCCAAGTTATGCAAATCTGTATATGGGCAAATGGAAACATATTTTTTGGGACTCCCAGCGAACGCAGACCTAGTCCTGTATCAAAGATACATAGATGACATTATTATTATATGGAAAGGCACACTAGAAGATCTCAAATATACCATAAAAATAATGAACCAACATGAAGCAAATTTGAAATTTACTTATGAATACAGCCAGAAGGAGATAAACTTTTTAGATTTGAAACTAGAAATCAGAAACAGCAAATTAGAAACATCAACATTTTTTAAATATAGTCGATAGTTATAATTACACACATAAGTTGAGCTGTCACCACGAAAAGTGGAAGTCAAATTTCCCAAAAGGGCAACTACCCTGTACTTAGAATCAAATGGAATTGCTCAAATCCATAAAACTGGGAAGAGCAAGCTATAGACCTAAAAAAGAGATTTATTGAGAGAGGATACGATGAGGAGGCACTTGATATGAGAATTAATTAAGTAAGGGATATAGATAGAAGAGATCTTTTAGGATATAAAGATAGAACTCCTCAAGGATTAGACAAAGAGACCATCAATGTTCCAATCATCACTGAATATAGTGAAAACAGACATATAATCGAGAAGATATTTAAGAAACGTTGGCCACTTCTTAAAAATGATGATATATTTGGGGAACAACTGGCCAACCAACCTAGGTTTATCTACCAGAAAACAAACAGTTTGAGGAATTCTATAGCTCCAAGTATACCAAAAATAAACAGACAAACTGAGAGTGATTACTCAGGTAGAAGAATAAAAGGGTTTTTCCCCTGCCCGAGCTAAAAAGAATGCAAAGTCAATTTATTTCTAGCAATACGAAAATTATATATGTAATTAAAGATCTTATCAGGTGTCAAGATAAGGGGGTAATATAGCTCATACAATACCCATGTGGGTTACAATATATAGGGCAAACATCGAGATCACTAAAGGACAGAATAAGAGATCACTTCTAATTGAAAAAAACAACTTAGAAACACCACTCTACAAGCATTTCACACTCAACCACCAAGGAAATGTAAAAAGTCTTAAGTACCTTGGAATTCAGAAAGTAAATAAAAACTGGAGAGGAGGGGATCATGAAAAGAGACTCCTCGTTGCTGAATCCAAATGGATATTCAATTTAGACTGCCTATATCCTAAAGGTCTAAATCATAAGGAAGATCTAGCATAACTTCTAAATATAAAAATCTGATTATGGCCTCACGTTGTAGTAATGGTAAATTATTACTGTATAAGTGTGTATATAATGTTATATATATAGATATACATGCCTATTGGTGTATTTATTTGTTTATATTTGACCTCCCTAATATTGTAAATACTGCCAATCGTGTCTAGCCCACATATTAGTGAATGATCAATTTAATAGAATATGAGGTTTTATGTTTGCCTCCTATTAAGATCACACATCTAAATTTATATACTGTATCCCTCTTTTTATCTCTCTTCTTGCTCTTTATACATTATTGAGATGTGGTCAATTTTGGCCAATTATTGTGGTGACTTCAATTTAGGTATAATAGTTTCACAATAATGGTCTATTTCCCAAATCTGTTGATTATATAAATTGAATCAACTAGTCCTTTAAGCTGTATTACTAAGTATAGAGCAATATAACCTTTGGGGTCCTACTATTACAAACCCTTATTTTAACCTTATCCACACAAGTATGTACCTTGTAAGCAATTATGGTCAGAGAATTTATATAGTTTTATATATGCATATGTCAACTACACACACTGTGTTATATATAAGGTGTCATATATGATACGCCATAAGATCAGCATTTTATTAATACACAATCATATAGGTGATCCTAATACTTGTACTTTAAACTTATTTCCAAATTCCGGTACCATAGATAGTGTCGGTGAACATTTATATGTTCATATATTTTGGAAGATCTCTCTCTTTCTCTCTCTCTCTCTCTCTCTCTCTCTCTCTCTCTATATATATATATATATATATATATATATACTCTATATATATATATATATATATATATATATATATATATATATATATATATATATATATATATATATATTCTAGTTTTATATGTGTGTTCACAATAATTTCACTAGATCTATATAATTTCACTAGACCTATATAATATAGAGATATATAAACAAGTTAAGTAATTTACTTGTCTGTACAATATCGTAACCTGAAGGAAATTCAACATATGTTAGCATTGTATTTAATGTATTCTACTATACGTACCCTTGATGCTGCATGTGAACATGAAAGCCCCTATGCCAGAGAAATTCTACACTCCCAGGGTAACATTATAATTTGAAATAATGTAAGTTGATAATAATAAGCTATCCTATAAGTATTACATAAATGTTGTTCACTCTCTGTCCTTGTATTCATCTATTATATCAGATTCAAATATATGAGAAATGTATAGATCAGCTATAACAGAGTAGCTCCCACAGCCCATGTGTTCACACAACATTATAGATCAGGCTGCTAACCTTAGAGATATTGTATATATGCTGGCAATGTATTCAATTGTATTCAATTATTGCCAACATATATCCTTGATAAAGAACTGAAATATAAAAGCCCCCATGCCAGAGAAATGTTATGTTTCTATGGCAACATAATAATAATAACTTGGAACGAAACAGAAATCCAATCTGGAATACAAAAATTACATGATACTTAATGTACATAATGTACATTATATTATTATTATTATTATTATTATTATTATTATTCTTTATTTATAAAGCGCCAACAGATTCCGCAGCGCTGCCCATGGGTACAAGGATAACAGTACAGTGAAGAAACAATACAATAAAAGACAGCATTTTTACAGACAAATACAGGGGAATTGAGGGCCCTATTCCCATGGGAACTTACAATCTAGATGACTAAGTATATATTACCAGCTTCTGTGTTTAACATGATTATTTAAAAACAAATCTAATCATATTATAGCGATATTTGATATTAACCCGGAAGTGAAGTTGACTCGAAACATCACTTTCGGTTTGCAATAATACCGACTATACCTTGGGTCGCATAGCCCACATAAGTAAAGCGGAACAAAATAAGAAATATATCTCTGTAAATGTTTTTTTATTATGCCTAACAGCATTCACCTATCTACTAGTTACAGATGAGCTTAAATGTTCGACGATCCTCTACGTAAATACGCAAGCGATGTTGTTATATGACGTCACTTCCGGTAGTTAATGTAAACTCATAGGAAGGGGAATAGAATAATGAAACACAGGAAGGAGTTGTCCTCAGGTAACCTTTGGCGCCCAAACATTACTCCTACAGAAAGTAAGGACAAAATATACTTACCATATTCACTATATAAGGTAACCAGGCATTACCAGTACTTTAGTCTTGATAACGGCCCCCTATTGAGGGCCGAAACACGTTGACAGTCTTTGGTAAGCCTTATTTCATTATTTTGTTATTTGTTTTTAGCTGTATTGCACTATTTTGCTATATGTTTTACAGGTTAATAGCAGGAAAACACGACTCATCACCTAAGATGAATTCACCACCCCACAGAGGGATTACTATCTACGAATAACACTTATAATAACTCTTTTTCCACTTATTTATCACATTTTTATCACATTTTTATCTTTTGGAGTTTTTTATAGTACCTTTGATTCATTTTTGTTTTTTTTACTTTTTTTTTTTACGTTTTTCACCACTTCATATATATATATTTTTTCTACATTTTTTTGGAACACTTTATATATATTTGAACAATTATTTAACTCTAATCCATCACTATCACCATCTGGAACACGTCATCTTTTGGAATACTGCACACACGTTTCATTACAAACTGTTTTGAGCGGAGCCTCAATTGATCCTCTTTTCTCATAAGGTGCACCTTACAGAGCTTAGACTGAGCCCATTCTTTTTTAGAGAACTTTTTATTTATTTTGGATTTTGTATTTAAATTGTGCAATGTATTGTTTTATCTATATTGTATTTGATCCCCTAACCAGGGATCTATAGATATTTTATACTGTTGTATTAAATTTCTGTTTTATAGTACACAACCTCTTTGGCACTCTCTATACATTTTTATCTATAAATCTAATACATACTGACTTGTTAAAAGTCAGTGATTTAGAGCTTCATGATCGTCTTCTGACAAGCTATATGTAGGACGTAAAAGCCTAATGGGCCCCATGATCAGGGCAGACTCGTGAAATTGTGCTGCCTGAGTCCGAGAATGAAATGATGCCCCCCAGTAGTAACATTACTGATTAGCATATCAACCTACTAGACGGTCACTGACCTTAATACCTTGTACCACCTTGAATGTCAACTCCGTCGGTTCTGTGTATTTGTGTATTATGAGGTCATAATGCTGGAACCTGCAACTTCCCTCACATGGACAGAGGACAGGAATGGTCTGGGTCTGAAAGTGACTGGCTCTGTCACTGAAGTGCTGCCCCTCGTCAAGTGCTGACTGGGTCCATTGAACCCACTTGATCCTACGGTTGAGCTGGCCCTGCCCATGATCTAAAGCTCTCTGGTCTTACAAGATTATCTAAAAAGTCTTGTCAGAACTACAAGGTAAAACAAATAATTTTATAAAGGCAAAATTTTGCTTGAGATCCATTTATCTAGTTGTGCAGGGGTGCAGGAGAGACACATATACATTTCAATATAAATGCTCATAAAAAATCCCACAAAGATTTTGTGTGACTTCTTTTTGTACTGGCAAGTCTTGGATCACCAAGCCCTAAGTAAGCCTCTGTTGTGAAGGTATTTAACAAACACAAGTGTCAGTCATTACTACATTATGTGGGAAATAGGGAAATAATTAAATTATTATTATTATTATTCTTTATTTATAAAGCCCGGACAGATTCCGCAGCGCTGCCCATGGGTACAAGGATAACAGTACAGTGGAGAAACAATACGATAAGACACAAAATCTTACAGTCAAATACAGGGGAATTGATGGCCCTGTTCCCGTGGGAACTTACAATCTAGATGGGTAGGAGGATTGGAAACAGGAGGTGGGGACTGCAGAGGTGAGAATGATATTAGTGAGGAGATAGAGGGCAACTGTTAGTTAATTGATGTTAGTTTGTTAAGTCGGGTGATAAGCTTCCCTGAACAGAAAGGTCTTTAGGGAACGTTTAAAGGAGGAGAGGTTAGGGGCAAGTCTGACATCTCGAGGAAGTGCGTTACAGAGGGTTGGTGCCACATGAGAGAAGTCCTGTAGTCTAGAATGAGAGGAGGTGATGGTAAAGGACGCAAGAAGCAGGTAGTTTTTGGATCTTAGGGGACGGGCAGGAGTATATTTGTTGATGAGTGAGGACAGATAGGGTGGGGCAGCATTGGTGAGGGCTTTGTAGGTCAGGGTGAGAATTTTGAATTTAACTCTGTTGTGAATGGGGAGCCAGTGAAGGGACTCACAGAGAGGCACAGCAGAAACAGAGCATCGAGAGAGGTGGATTAGAATTTTTAAAATCACTTTTTTCCAATCAAATCAAATATTAAAAAATAAATATTTAATTACACCATTTGTAGATATTGGTGTCCTGACTTTTCCTGTAGATCCCTTTATCTGTACATGGCATCATGTAGTAATCACATCTACATATGTATATGTGCCTATACATATTTAAATGTATATGCAGCCTCTCCAGTAGAGATAAATGGAAGTTTAAAGGACCAGTAAATACAGTAGATTTGCACAATCAACAAAAATGCATAGTAAAAATACAATGCAATATCACCTAGGCCCTGATATTAAAAACCTCTCTGCTCAGGAGAGATATTATAAAATTATCCTTCAGCACTGCCAGATCCCTAGTAACATTTGCAAAAGGCATATTTTGCTATACTTTACCAAGGGGTGTTCCCTGCATTTCTGTATCTGAAGGAGAGAAAAGCCCAGTGCAATATAGCATTGCATGCCATCACAGTTCTGTTGCATTTACACTTTGTGCTTTCTATTTTATATCACTTTAAGATTATATTTTATTACATTTAAACGTTGTACTTTCTATTATGTATTTTATGTTGTATACAGCAGTGTATTTAGGATTATGATTTTACAAATTCAGATTATGCCGTCAAAGTTTCTGTGTAACTTTAACAAATTAGGCTCATACTTTGTATATTTATGAGTATATTTTATAAATTAGATTGCACTTTTTATGTCTTTTACGTCAATTAAAACTAAAAAACTTTCAGCTTCAGTGTCAAAGAGAGCATCATTACTTTCTAGGGCCAGATAGTCAAACATTGTCTAGTTTGGAGAGGGATTATATTGCGTACTTAACAGAGACTGAATTTACAGAATTTTCTAAGAAAAGGTGGAGGAACCTGGAAATCCCAGAGTGATAAGAGATGTCTTCCATTGAAAGTAATGAAGCTCTCTGGGATAAAACAAATTTACATGAGAGAGTGAAGGTAACTGGAGAAACCCTGGGGGCTTATATAAAGACTGTGTTTGCATCAATTACAAATTCAACTGAAATGTTTTGTCTATATTTTAGTATATATTACTTTTCTGTTGGTTAAAATAAGGTTATTGTGAATTTTGAGTAAACTTCACCTGCATACAGCTGGTGAGACAAATCAGTAAGACTAGCTTGTTTAAAATGCTTACAAAATTTGACAAGACTTGTGACAGAGCTTCAGGCATGGGAACTCGCCTCTTCAGCCCCGGGAACTGCCCTCCCGCTCCCACTTTCGGAAGCTGTCAGGTTTAGTTTGCAATGCAGCAAATTCAAGGTGCAATGTAATTTGTAAAACCTACACAGAAATATACAAAGTATGATACTAATTTGTTAAATTAACACAAACACTTTCAAAACATAATCAGAATTTTTAAAATCACTTTTTTCCAAGCTGGCGAACCTTCCAATATAAGGGACCTCTGTCTGAACTATGAGTAGTAGATTTTTTTTCTGACAAATTTCAAAGTTATGTCTATTTCCTCTCCTCCTTTATCATGTGACAGCCACCAGCCAATCACAAATGCGTATATATACGTATATTTTGTGAATTTTTGCACTTGTTCTGTGAGGTGACTTAAAAAGTGTAAATATAAAAAGACTGCACACATTTTGTTAATGGAAGCAAATTGGAAAGTTGTTTACGATTGAGGGCTCTATCTATATCATGAATGTTTAATTTTTACTTGAGTGTCCCTTTAATGAATCAATACCAAAAAAGGGGTTAACAGTGACCCCAATAATGCAACGCGTTTCTCGGTTTAGCACCGTTTCATCAGGCATAAAATTGTTCTTATTCCTACCTCTCCTGCCTCTGCTTTATATAGCCAGCTAACAAACATTATCCTCCTTTCAGAGGGGTGTGTTTAACAATTAATCACTGACACCTGTCTAAGGTGGCTAGTCTCCTAATTACAAGATGTTAAGGAAATCCAATGTACTTATATATGCAAGAAAACTGTCTATTTGTTGTTTATAATATACGTGTATATGTACAAAAGACTAGCTTTCTATCTGATATACGTATGTGTATAAGTGTAAGGGGGATTTTCTTTCTATTCCATCTATTTTATATATCTCCCAACAGTGATAGTCTATTCCTATACTATATATGTTATATGGCTCATCTATCAGTAATATTTCCCTATATTAATTCCCTATATTAATTGGCCGGGGTGCATATGAATTTTAACCTCTGTGGGGTTTTTTTCCCCTATATCTAGAAATATTCATAGCCGTGAACTTTTTACAAAATAATCTGTCCACTTAATAATATGTCCTAACGTTGTACTTTATAGGTAATAATGGGGGTTTCTATACTACGGTAATTTTACCAATGCTGCACTCCACAGGCAGCATATATGAAATTTACAGCGAAACATTAACCCAATATTGACTTGGCTCAACTAAATGGTATGCACTGTATTATAAATAGTGCCCTAGTGTTCCGATTTCTTTAGATAAATTTGTAATTTTTATAATTACATAGTATATTCGATCCCAAAATGTGATAAAATCACACATAATAAATATCAAAATAAACCACGATTGTGGAGCAAAACAGTCTAAAATCTAGTATTTAAATACAAAAAATCAAATTTATGTTGATAAATCTTGGAGCAATGCATAAAGTAGCATATGGTGAATATTAATATGGTGTATAATATAACATAATATGTCTCAAAATGTGATGTTGCAACTAAATGTGACAGTAATATAAAGGTGATTAGACCATCTAATGTGATAAAAATGTGTCAAGATAATCTATTTATAAATTCAAAGAAAATACTTATTCACTAAAGATTAAAACTGTAACTAAAAAGTATTAATACTAAAGTGATTCCTAACTCTAAGTGTTCTCTATATGTGAAAAAAAATAAAATAAAACTGAGTGTTGTGTAAATATGTATTAATAATAATGAAACAACCACACCTGTAATTCTGGTGTGGAAAAAATTAAAACTAGTTAAGGAAACTATTGTTTAAAAGGCCGCCAGATCTAATACCTCGTTCAGGCCAGAGGGAAACAAAGACTGGAATTTGAATATCCAGTATGTTTCCCTCTGGCGCAGGCGAGTGTATCTATTGAACCCTATTTGATTGGGAATATGTTCAAGGGGAGTGATGACAAAGGTGTGGTGGTGTCCATGGTGTTGGATTGTGCTGTGTCGGGAAATACTATGTTTAAGTGATCTCTTTTTGATATTTCTCAAGTGTTCACTCCACCTTGTACGTATCTTCCTGCAGGTGCGGCCCAAGTATTGTAGGCCACATCTGCAGGTCAGAACATAAATAATATAATCCATACTACAATCTATTCTTTTCTTGATGTGGAATATTTCTCCTGTGGTATGACTTTTTATAGATGTACAACCATGTGTGATGTAACTACACATGAGACATCTTGATTTATTACATCTAAATGTGCCTAATTTTTCTCTTCTAGTTATGGGAGATTTGGCAGTATGTAAACCATTTCTTTTTGATAATACTATTTTGCTTGGGGCCAATTTTTGCTTTAAAGTTGGCGCTCTCCGAAACACCGTCCGTGGGGTCTTGCCAATAATATTTTTAAGAATTGGATCTTTTAATATTATCGGCCAATGTCTCTTTAAGATTTTTTTAATATGGGAATGTTCAGAGTTATACTGGGTTATGAAAAGAGGGTCTTTCAAATGGGCCATTCCTAATTCATTGGGACTATCTGAACGGGGAGCTAAGATAGTATTTCTATCTTCTCCCCTTGCCTTAAGAAAACTGTCTTTAATGAGCTCATTGGGGTATCCCTTTTCCCTAAATCTGGTAATTAAGACCTCTGATTGTTTGTCATACAGTGTCAATGTGCTACAGTTCCTTCTGATTCGTCTAAACTGACTGTAGGGGATGTTGGTCTTCCAACCATTGAGATGGTTGCTGGAGAAATGGAGGAAGTTATTACTATCCACCTCCTTGAAGTAAGTGGAAGACACAACATCCCCCACGTCATTCCATCCGAGACAGACATCTAAAAATTCAATTTGTTCGGCCTGTAGATTATGTGTAAATGACAAGCCCATATTGTTAGAGTTGAGGTGACTAGTGAATAGTATAGCTTCATCTGTGGTTCCCTTCCATATAAAGATGAGGTCATCAATGCAACGGCCATAGAATACCAGGTTTGCCGCCCAGTTGGAATTGTAAATGTATCGGTCTTCAAAGACACCCATAAAAAGGTTGGCAAAACTGGGGGCAAACCTGGTACCCATGGCCGTCCCCTTGATTTGAAGATAGTAATCATCCAGAAATTGAAAATAGTTATGTGATAATATGTATTCTATACTAGTGATGATAAAATCTTGTTGTACTGAGGGAAGATAAATGTCATTATTGAGATATTCCCTTATTGCATCAACCCCTAGAATGTGATCTATATTAGAGTAAAGGGCCCCCACATCACAACTCAACCAAAAATACTGTTCTCCTCTCTTGACATTCTGAAGCTTGTTTAATAGATCTGTAGTGTCTCGAATGTAAGACGGTAATTTATTGACATATTTTTGTAGTAAAAGATCAATATACTCCGATAGACGGTCTGTTAAACTGTTAATCCCTGAGATAATGGGTCTACCTGGGGGTGAAGTCTGTTTTTTATGGATTTTTGGTAGGTTATAATAGAATGGAATGCTTGGGTGGTCTGGTAAAAGATATTGTTTTTCCTTCTTGTTTAGGACCCCCTTATTGAGGCCATCCAGTATTAGATTTTTAAGAATTTTACTATATGTTGTTGTGGGATCACTGTCTAATTTCTTATAATATTCGAGATCCAATATTATGCGTTTAGCTTCAGAAATATAATTGGGGTAGTCCTGTAGGACAATCCCCCCGCCCTTGTCCGCTTGTCGTATTACCAGGGTTTTATTGGCAATTAGTTGTTGTAAGGCTTTTTGTTCATTTGGCCAAATTTGCTTATGTTGTTTATGATTTCTGGTTTTCATCTTACTTTGTTTCTGGCATAATTTGTTCAGATCTTCTAAAACTAGCTGTTGGAAGAGATCAATATAAGACCCCTCCTCTCTGGGGGGATTAAATGTTGAAGATGGTGCTAAATTGGTGTGTACAATCTGTTCGAACAAATTATTTGTAAGTTCAATTGGTTCTGTATAGATGATTTGTGTCAAATTTCTGGGGTCCATATTATCTGTAAGTATTGGTGTGCCATCTAATTTATGTTTTCTTAGTTGTTTTGACGCAAAATATCTCTGTAAGGAGAGTTTTCTTGTGAAGGAATTTATATCTACAAATAAATTAAATATATTCGGCTGATTAGGGGGGCAAAAGGAAAGACCTCTGCCTAAAATTCTAATTTGGTCATCTGTAAGTGTATGAGATGATAAATTGAAAATACCTTCTTTTAGTCTCTGTAGCTTTGTTTTTTTGAGGGTGTGCCCTCTCCCTCTCCTCCCTCGTTTGGGAATGATCTTTTCTTGTTGTTCACTGTTGTTTTCGTTTTGTCCCACAATGGGGCCAGGGGTCTCTCCCCTAAAAATGATTCCCAACAGAGGTGGAGGGTCTTTCTTGTTGGGAATGTTGCTGTTCAATCGGTCTGTGAGGAGAGTTATCATTAGTATCTGATAAAACATGAAATCTATTCTGTATTGGGGTCTCATAGAAATGGTGGGGGGTACTTGCATGTTCATTGCTATGTTCCCAATGGTTTCTATCTTTTTGCCCATAATGCCCCCTCTCAGATTGTCTATGAAATTGGTTGTTTTCGTAATGTCTGGTTTGTGGAGTATAATTGGCCCCATTGTAATGATTGGAGTTGTGTGACCCTCTATTGTTCTCCTGGTGATTGGTTCTGGATTTCCAATTTGTTTGTGGTTGTTGTCTATTATAGTTTGAATTACTAGATGAACTCTCTTGTGTCCTCCAATTTGTGTTTCTATGGTTAAAACCCTCATTATATCCATAATTGTTGTGAGTCCTAGCTGTATTGGAATTTTGTTTATCAAAAAGATAGCTATTAGGATATGGATTCCCTTCACTGTTGGGTGACCAGTTTTCACCATTATTTGATTTATTCTTATTCCTATTCTTCCTATTTTGTACTACCTTCCAATTGGAATCTTTTGTGTCAGTTCTATCTGTGTCACTTTTCTTGTTGGACATAATACTAAAGGAAAAACTATTATAAACTTCTAATTAAGGCAACAAGTGGGAGTTTTCGGAAAGAAAAGGTTTCATTGGTTTATGTCAAGGAAGGGGAGGGTTTATTGCAAACATATGGTTACTGATCCCTATATAAAGGGGTTTTAAATGGTTCTAGAGTATACAAGCCTGATGAAACAGGGTCTTCCCTGAGAAACGCGTCGCTATTATCTCTATATACAAGGAGATTTGCCATTAAATACACCAAGCTGTAATTTGTTATTGATGGTATTTTTTATCTTTTGTAAAATAAAATACTTGATACTTTTTAAACAAATCTGGTGTTCGTGTGGCATTTCCCTTGCCAGTAACCATAAGGCTGTTTAGCCTTCCTCCCCTCTGAACATTTTTTCCTTTTTGCTGGAATCAATCTAGTGAAGGATTACTGTTGCGAGGATATCCTGACGGGGATCCCTTGGTACAGCTAGCTGGTTTGCTGTTTAAATACCAGCCCGCTCCTACAGGCACAAGAGAGTGCCTTCACGTTTGTGAGTATCCTGTATCTCATCTAACTTGGATATTGTCTGTTTTGATTGATCTACACATGTGGCGCCTCTGTTTCTGAGATTCAAATAGGTGTGGCAGCTCACCTCTCAGGTAGTACTGTGATGCTGGAGATGGAAAAGGAGACACAGAAAAAAAGCACTACATGTGCAGACTGTTAAAAATATAACAAACAATATTTTCAGTGGTACAGATGGTTACTCACATACTCCATGAGCACACTTATGTGCTGGTAGAAACAAGCTGCAAATTTTAGGCAGGTGTAGCAGCTCACCCCAGATCAGATTTCTTAATGCTGTAATCAAATGGCTCCAATAGGTAACACAAAGTCCCAAAAAGGTAGAGAGACTCTTATGTATCAGCAGGGCAGTAGGTAGGTAAAGATATCCACTCAAAGGCGTATTTCCAGTAAAATACACATATTTATTAAAAACAAAAGTTAAAAAACACAACAGAACAATTGCTGTGTTAGGTGGATAAAAAAGGGGTTAACAGTGACCCCAATAATGCAACGCATTTCTCGGTTTAGCACCGTTTCATCAGGCATAAAATTGTTCTTATTCCTACCTCTCCTGCCTTTGCTTTATATAGCCAGCTAACAAACATTATCCTCCTTTCAGAGGGGTTAAAATTCATATGCACCCCGGCCAATTAATATAGGGAATTAATATAGGGAAATATTACTGATAGATGAGCCATATAACATATATAGTATAGGAATAGACTATCACTGTTGGGAGATATATAAAATAGATGGAATAGAAAGAAAATCCCCCTTACACTTATACACATACGTATATCAAATAGAAAGCTAGTCTTTTGTACATATACACGTATATTATAAACAACAAATAGACAGTTTTCTTGCATATATAAGTACATTGGATTTCCTTAACATCTTGTAATTAGGAGACTAGGTCTAATCACCTTTATATTACTGTCACATTTAGTTGCAACATCACATTTTGAGACATATTATGTTATATTATACACCATATTAATATTCACCATATGCTACTTTATGCATTGCTCCAAGATTTATCAACATAAATTTGATTTTTTGTATTTAAATACTAGATTTTAGACTGTTTTGCTCCACAATCGTGGTTTATTTTGATATTTATTATGTGTGATTTTTATCACATTTTGGGATCGAATATACTATGTAATTATAAAAATTACAAATTTATCTAAAGAAATCGGAACACTAGGGCACTATTTATAATACAGTGCATACCATTTAGTTGAGCCAAGTCAATATTGGGTTAATGTTTCGCTGTAAATTTCATATATGCTGCCTGTGGAGTGCAGCATTGGTAAAATTACCGTAGTATAGAAACCCCCATTATTACCTATAAAGTACAACGTTAGGACATATTATTAAGTGGACAGATTATTTTGTAAAAAGTTCACGGCTATGAATATTTCTAGATATAGGGGAAAAAAACCCCACAGAGGTTAAAATTCATATGCACCCCGGCCAATTAATATAGGGAATTAATATAGGGAAATATTACTGATAGATGAGCCATATAACATATATAGTATAGGAATAGACTATCACTGTTGGGAGATATATAAAATAGATGGAATAGAAAGAAAATCCCCCTTACACTTATACACATACGTATATCAGATAGAAAGCTAGTCTTTTGTTCATATACACGTATATTATAAACAACAAATAGACAGTTTTCTTGCATATATAAGTACATTGGATTTCCTTAACATCTTGTAATTAGGAGACTAGCCACCTTAGACAGGTGTCAGTGATTAATTGTTAAACACACCCCTCTGAAAGGAGGATAATGTTTGTTAGCAGGCTATATAAAGCAGAGGCAGGAGAGGTAGGAATAAGAACAATTTTATGCCTGATGAAACGGTGCTAAACCGAGAAACGCGTTGCATTATTGGGGTCACTGTTAACCCCTTATTTATCCACCTAACACAGCAATTGTTCTGTTGTGTTTTTTAACTTTTGTTTTTAATAAATATGTGTATTTTACTGGAAATATGCCTTTGAGTGGATATCTTTACCTACCTACTGCCCTGCTGATACATAAGAGTCTCTCTACCTTTTTGGGACTTTGTGTTACCTATTGGAGCCATTTGATTACAGCATTAAGAAATCTGATCTGGGGTGAGCTGCTACACCTGCCTAAAATTTGCAGCTTGTTTCTACCAGCACATAAGTGTGCTCATGGAGTATGTGAGTAACCATCTGTACCACTGAAAATATTGTTTTTTATATTTTTAACAGTCTGCACATGTAGTGCTTTTTTCTGTGTCTCCTTTTCCATCTCCAGCATCACAGTACTACCTGAGAGGTGAGCTGCCACACCTATTTGAATCTGCAGCCTGCTACTAACAGCACATTGGTGTGCTTGTGAAGTGTGTGAGTACCCATTTGGCTCTACTACTGTTATTACTGATTTTTATACCTGTTGATCCTACACATGAGGCGCCCCTCTATTTTCTTCTATTCCTCATATTTTCAAACAGTCTAACATATGTCCAAAAGCCCTTTGAAGGACTTATCAAGTGCTTAGAAGTGTTGAATTTAAGTCTCGAAAAGCTGAAAAGGGAGCTTAAAACATATTGTGATGATTACTGATCCTTTTTTTTTCAGTTTCATATGGAAAATAGGGCTTTTTAAGGCTCTAAAAATATATTTGAAAATTCAAGACTAAGACAAAATGGCGCTATTGTGATTGCGCCAAATCAAAAAGTAGTCTTTTTGTCTCAAAAAAAGAGACAAAAATGCTGCTCAAAAGAGATTGTGATCAAAGCCTTTGTTTTATGAAAAAAAAAATGTAAATACATGCACTACTATAAATTTTTTATTTCTAGTTTATATATGTTTGGAACCATCATTTCCTAAAATACCAGAGACAAAGAAAAAAACAAAAAAAAAACAAAAAAAAAAAAACATTTCATCAATAGTTTTTGTATTTTAGGCATACTTATAAAGAATTTATGGTTTGTTGCAGCTAGAGATGTACAAATGATTTAATAGCAAATAAACGTCCATTAATTACACTTCATTAGGCAAAATCCACATAAGAAAATTAACTACATTTTCATTGATATTCCAGTAATCAGTTGCTTTTATCTGCAAAATAGATCCTAAACTGCACAGCTAATTACTACAGAAATAACAAGAAATAAGAAATCTATTTTGTTTATTACCTTTTTTTTATAATATCACAATAATGAACAAAGATATTCTTGATATGCTGTAAGCTCGAAAAATAAAACTGAAAGTACTGAAATGCACATTTGAACTAATGATTAACTATTTTCTCCTTTAGTGTCTGGGTCACATTTAAGAAATGTTCCATCTGACAGATTATGTCACTATGCTATAAGAAGTGACATGTTCGTGTGACCCCCTCTAAACTAGCTATAATGATAGTGCTCAAGGAAAGAGAATGTAGTTTCTTCACCCTAGGCACTATCGTGCTAAGAAATATGCTCTAATCATAGTATAAATAGAGAACCTTGCTTCACCTTCTGCAAAATAATGACAATTTTTTTCCTATAGTCTAACAAATGACAGATTGCTGCTCTGAATGAACAGTGATTAATTATTCTTAATTGTGTTATTTACCCTTGGCATTTGCCATTTGAGTCTAACTAACATTTGCAAAAACCAAGATCAAGTAGAATATAAATGATCTAAGGCAAATTAGCTATATGTCACAGCACACACACACACAAAAAAGTGGATGATGGGTATGTATTTCACCTATTAGCTTAGGAGAAGATTTGGCAGAGGCACTCAGGAGCAAGGAATAGTTTGTTAGATAAATTATTATTTTAATTGCAGACTTAATTGATTTGGTTTAACTTGCACAGTAGTTTAGGGGAGGATTCAAGTCAGCTTTCAAGGTCATTACAGTAATAAATATTGTGGACATGTAATTTGTAATAAGCTAGTGTGTGAACATTTAATTGTTCATTCATAGCTATGTTACTTCCTTTAAATTCCCTTGTCATATTTGCATGCTCTCTTTACTTTTCCAGAAGTGCACTGCTAAAACAGCTTTTGCTTTTATTGCAAAAGTGTATTGATTCATTTCACTAAAACATTTTTCTTCTTCTGCTTAACAGGTTTTAATCAGAGAAATGATATGCAGAATTAATGATTTAATTTTTTTTTGCAGAGACATGTTAAAGGGACACTGTACCCAATTTTTTTCTTTCATGATTTAGATTGAGCATGAAATTTTAAGCAACTTTCTAATTTACTCCTATTATCACATTTTCTTCATTCTCTTGGTATCTTTATTTGAAATGCAAGAATGTAAGTTTAGATGCCGGCCCATTTTTGGTGAACAACCTGGGTGGATAATTGGTGGATAAATTCATCAACCAATAAAATTGGTGCTGTCCAGAGTACTGAAACCAAAAAAAAGCTTAGATGCCTTCTTTTTCAAATAATGATAGCAAGAGAACGAAGAAAATTTGATAATAGGAGTAAATTAGAAAGTTGCTTAAAATTGCATGCTCTTTCTGAATTACAAAAGAAAAAAATTGGCTACAGTGTCCCTTTAAAGTGTTTTATAAAGTTTAAAATAAAATCATTTATGAACATGTAATAATTGTTTGTTAGCTCTTTCAGGGCCAGGTTAGGAGTGGAGCAGTAGTTTATGCTCGCGTTTGAGCGTTAAAATGCTAGAAAAAATGTTTTCACTGGACTTGTATTACGTGTTGAAAGTAAAATGTTTGTGCCCTTGCGTTCACAAAACGCGGTAACAAAATAGCTTGAAAGCGTAGTAGAATTGAGCTCTCTTTCAAGGCAGCAACAGAAGAGTTTATGCCTGAGCTAGAGGAACCTGGCTGGAAAATTTGAAGGGTAGGGGAATTCTGACTACCTGCATTCTATTGGCTAATCTGAACAGCCAATAGAATGCGAGCTCAATCTGATTGGCTGATTGGATCAGCCAATCGGATTGAACTTGAATCTGATTGGCCGATTCCATCAGCCAATCAGAATATTCCTACCTTAATTCCGATTGGCTGATAGAATCCTATCAGCCAATAGGAATTCAAGGGATGCCATCTTGGATGACGTCATTTAAAGGAACCGTCATTCGGCAAGTAGGCATCGGTTGAAGAGGTTGGATCCGCGTCGGCTGGGAAGAAGATGGCTCCGCTCCGCTCCGGAACAAAGAAGATTGAAGATGCCGCTTGATAGAAGACTTCATACTGATGATGGACTTCCGACTTCAGCCCGATGATGGAGTTCTTCAGCCGCCGCTTGGATCAAGACTTGGGACCCTTTTCTGGACCGATCGCTGAACCCGGTGAGGTGAAGACAAGGTAGGGAGATCTTCAGGGGCTTAGTGTTAGGTTTATTTAAGGGGGGTTTGGGTTAGATTAGGGGTTTGTGGGTGGTGGGTTGTAATGTTGGGGGGGTATGGTATGGTTTTTTTTTACAGGCAAAAGAGTTGAATTCTTTGGGGCACTTTCCGCAAATGGCCCTTTTCAGGACTGGTAAGGTAAAAGAGCTTTGAACTTTTTTAATTTAGAATAGGGTAGGGCATTTTTTTATTTTGGGGGGCTTTGTTATTTTATTAGGGGGCTTAGAATAGGTGTAATTAGTTTAAAATTGTTGTAATATTTTTCTAATGTTTGTAAATATTTTTTTATTTTTTGTAACTTAGTTCTTTTTTATTTTTTGTACTTTAGTTAGTTTATTTCATTGTATTTAATTGTAGGTATTTTATTTAATTCATTTATTGATAGTGTAGTGTTAGGTTTAATTGTAACTTAGGTTAGGATTTATTTTACAGGTAATTTTGTAATTATTTTAACTAGGTAACTATTAAATAGTTATTAACTATTTAATAGCTATTGTACAGGTTTAAAATAATTACAAAGTTGCCTGTAAAATAAATATTAATCCTAAAATAGCTACAATATAATTATAATTTATATTGTAGCTATATTAGGGTTTATTTTACAGGTAAGTATTTAGCTTTAAATAGGAATAATTTATATAATAAGAGTTAATTTATTTCGTTAGATTTAAATTATATTTAACTTAGGGGGGTTTTAGGGTTAGACTTAGCTTTAGGGGTTAATCCATTTATTAGACTAGCAGCGAGATCCGATCGGCAGATTAGGGGTTAATTATTGTAGGTAGCTGGCAGCGACGTTGTGGGGGGCAGATTAGGGGTTAATAAATATAATATAGGGGTCGGCGGTGTTAGGGGCAGCAGATTAGGGGTACATAGCTATAATGTAGGTTGCAGCGGTATACGGAGCGGCAGATTAGGGGTTAAAAAAATATGCAGGTGTCAGCGATAGTGGGGGCGGCAGATTAGGGGTTAATAAGTATAAGTTTAGGGGTGTTTAGACTCAGGGTTCATGTTAGGGTGTTAGGTGCAGACATAGGAAGTGTTTCCCCATAGTAAACAATGGGGCTGCTTTTTTGCAGGTGTTAGGTTTTTTTTTCAGCTCAAACTGCCCCATTGTTTTCTATGGGGGAATCGAGCACGAGCACGTTTTTGAAGCTGGCCGCGTCCGTAAGCAACGCTGGTATTTAGAATTGCAGTGGCGTAAATATGCTCTACGCTCCCTTTTTAGGAGCCTAACGCAGCCATTCTGTGATCTCTAAATACCAGCGGTATTTAAAAGGTGCGGGGGAAAAAAAGCACGCATAGCTAACGCACCCCTTTGGCTGCAGAACTCTAAATCTAGCCGATAGTTAATTGGCTATAGTGATCGAGAGACACAAATATTGCCTTTTATAGTATATATAAGTAGTGATGTCGCGAATAGTTCACCGGCGAATAGTTCCCGGCGAACATAGCATGTTTGCGTCGCGTTCGCCGCGAACATATGCGATGTTTGGTCCACCCCCTATTCGTCATCATTGAGTAAACTTTGACACTGTACCTCACAGTCAGCAGACACATTCCAGCCAATCAGCAGCAGACCCTCCCTCTCAGACCCTCCCACCTCCTTGACAGCAACCATTTTAGATTCATTTGGAAGCTGCATTCTTAGTGAGAGGAGGGACAGTGTAGCTGCTGCTGATTTAATAGGGAAATCAAAAGCTAGGCTAGTGTATTCAGTGTCCACTACAGTCCTGAAGGACTCATCTGATCTCTGCTGTAAGGACAGCACCCCAAAAAGCCCTTTTTAGGGCTAGAACATCAGTCTGCTTTTTTTTTCCCTGTGTAATCTAATTGCAGTTGCCTGCCTGCCAGCGTGTGTGTCAGGCTCACAGCATATACTATGCCCACTTGCCCAGTGCCACCACTCATATCTGGTGTAACAGTAGTGAACATTTAAAAAAAACAACACTTTTTTGACTGTGAAATAATAGCAGTCAGTTTCCTTCACACGTGTGCGTTTCAGTGCCTGCCAGGGCACAGTGTCACCCCAGTGCAACTCATATCTCGTGTAACAGTAGTGTACATTTAAAAAAAAAACAACACTTTTTTGACTGTGGAATAATAGCAGTCAGTTTCTTTCACACGTGTGCGTTTCAGTGCCTGCCAGGGCACAGTGTCACACCAGTACAACTCATATCTGGTGTAACAGTAGTGTACATTAACCCCTTAATGACCACAGCACTTTTCCATTTTCTGTCCTTTTGGGACCAGGGCTATTTTTACATTTCTGCAGTGTTTGTGTTTAGCTGTAATTTTCCTCTTACTCGTTTACTGTACCCACACATATTATATACCGTTTTTCTCGCCATTAAATGGACTTTCTAAAGATACAATTATTTTCATCATATCCTATAATTTACTATAAAAAAATGATAAAATATGAGGAAAAAATGGAAAAAAAAACCCACACTTTTTCTAACTTTGACCCCCAAAATCTGTTACTCATCTACAACCACCAAAAAACACCCATGCTAAATAGTTTCTAAATTTTGTCCTGAGTTTAGAAATACCCAATGTTTACATGTTCTTTGCTTTTTTTACAAGTTATAGGGCCATAAATACAAGTAGCACTTTGCTATTTCCAAACCATTTTTTTTCAAAATTAGCGCTAGTTACATTGGAACACTGATATCTGTCAGGAATCCTTGAATAGCCATTGCCATGTATATATTTTCTTTTTAAGACATCCCAAAGTATTGATCTAGGCCCATTTTGATATATTTCATGCCACCATTTCACCACCAAATGCGATCAAATAAAAAAAATTGTTCACTTTTTCACAAATTTTTTCACAAACTTTAGGTTTCTTACTGAAATTATTTACAAATAGCTTGTGCAATTATGGCATAAATGGTTGTACATTTTTCTCTGGGATCCCCTTTGTTCAGAAATAGCAGACATATATGGCTTTGACGTTGCTTTTTGATAATTAGAAGGCCGCTAAATGCCACTGCGCACCACACGTGTATTATGTCCAGCAGTGAAGGGGTTAATTAGGGAGCATGTAGGGAGCTTTTTGGGGTAATTTTAGCTTTAGTGTAGTAGACAACCCAAAGTATTGATCTATGCCCATCTTGGTATATTTCATGCCACCATTTCACCGCCAAATGCGATCAAATAAAAACAAAAAGTTACATTTTTCCAAATTTTAGGTTTCTCACTGAAATTATTTATAAACATTTTGTAGAATTATGGCACAAATGGTTGTAAATGCTTCTCTGGGATCCCCTTTTTTCAGAAATAGCAGACATATATGGTTTTGGCATTGCTTTTTGGTAATTAGAAGGCCGCTAAATGCTGCTGCACACAACACGTGTATTATGCTCAGCAGTGCAGGGGTTAATTAGGGAGCTTGTAGGGAGCTTGTAGGGTTAATTTTAGCTTTAGTGTAGTGTAGTAGAAAACCCCAAGTATTGATCTAGGCTCATTTTGGTATATTTCATGCCACCATTTCACCGCCAAATGCGATCAAATTAAAAAAAATAGTCAACTTTTTCACAAACTTTAGGTTTCTCACTGAAATTATTTACAAACAGCTTGTGCAATTATGGCACAAATGGTTGTAAATGCTTCTCTGGGATCTCCTTTGTTCAGAAATAGCAGACATATATGGCTTTGGCGTTGCTTTTTGGTAGTTAGAAGGCCACTAAATGCAACTGCGCACAACACATGAATTATGCCCAGCAGTGAAGGGGTTAATTAGGTAGCTTGTAGGGAGCTTGCAGGGTTAATTTTAGCTTTAGTGTAGAGATCAGCTTCCCACCTGACACATCAGACCTCCTGATCCCTCCCAAAGAGCTCTCTTCCCTCCCCCACCCCACAATTGTCCCCGCCATCTTAAGTACTGGCAGAAAGTCTGCCAGTACTAAAATAAAAGGTATCTTTTATATATATATATATATATATATATATATATATATATATATATATATATATATATATATATATTTAGCATATTTACGTATGCTGTTGTGTAGGATCCCCCCCTTAGCCCCCAACCTCCCTGATCCCCCCAAAACAGCTTCCTAACCCTCCCCCTCTGCCTTATTGGGGGCCATATTGGGTACTGGCAGCTGTCTGCCAGTACCCAGTTTGCAAATAAAATGGTTTTTTTAATTTTTATTTCATTTTTCTGTAGTGTAGCTTCCCCCCCAAGACCAATCCCCCACCCACTCCCAGATCACTTAGATATCCAAGTACTAAATATTTTTCACCCCTTTCTCCCACTTATAAAAACATTTTTTTCTGTAGTGTAGCGGTTCCCACCCGCTCCCTCCCCGTGCACGCGCCCGCCTCCTCCCGTGCACGCGCGTGCGCGACCCCCGGCGATTCCGCCCCCGATCCCGCCCCCCTCTCTGACAAGGACCGCATCGATGGCCGCCCACCCGCCTCCCACTTCAGCTCCCACCCACCAACGAATACGGCCATCGATGCCCGGTGCAGAGAGGGCCACAGAGTGGCTCTCTCTGCACTGGAGGGGTAAAATTTGTTATTGCAGGATGCCTCGATATCGAGGCATCCTGCAATAACCGGAAAGCAGCTGGAAGCGATCAGGATCGCTTCCAACTGCTTTCTAAACCGTGGACGTACACCATACCTCCTCAGGCGTTAACTATATTTTTTCTGAGGACTTATGGCATACGTCCTCAGTCATTAAGGGGTTAAAAAAAAACTAGAAATTTGACTGTGAAATAATAGCAGTCAGTTTCCTTCACACGTGTGCGTTTCAGGGCCTGCCAGGGCACAGCGTCACACCAGTGCAACTCATATCTGGTGTAACAGTAGTGTACATTAAAAAAAAACTAGAAATTTGACTGTGAAATAATAGCAGCCAGTTTCCTTTACACGTGTGCATTTCAGGGCCTGCCAGAGCACAGTGTCACACCAGTGCAACTCATATCTGGTGTAACAGTAGTGTACATTTTAAAAAAAAAAAATACAATTTTGACTGTAATAGATTGAATAGCAGTTAGTTGTCTGCAAGCGTGTGTGTCAGGCCTACAGCGTCTACTCTGCCAACTTCTGCCAGTGCCACTCATATCTGTTGTCACAGTAGCTCGCATGCATAGTACCACTAATCGAAAAAAAAATGACAGGCAGAGGAAGGCCACCCCGCAGGGGCCGTCATGGTCGTGGTGCTGTGTTTCCCTTTGGCCCTAGAATAAAGCCCAGTGTTCAGAGGCCACGTACCCTGAACTCGAAAAGTTCTGAGGACATAGTTGACTGGCTAACACAGGACACCCAATCTTCTACAGCTTCCGCTCGGAACCTTGACGCACCATCCTCCAGCTTAGCTTCGGGCACCTCCCAAGTTACCACTCACCCGCCTGCCGCCACCACCAACACTAGCACCACAGCCGCTTCACTTGATCTGTCAGAGGAGTTATTTACACATCAGTAGGAAGAAATGAGTGATGCGCAAGCATTATTGCCAGAGGATGTAGATAACAGGGATATGTCTCAGTCAGGCAGCATTACACACAAGGACGTACAGTGTGATGATGATGATGATGATGTTGTACCCGCTGCTGCTTCCTTTGTTGAGTTGTCAGATACAAGTGAAGTGGTTGATGATGACGATGCATCCGTGGATGTCATGTGGGTGCCCGCTAGAAGAGAAGAAGAACAGGGGGAAAGTTCAGATGGGGAGACAGAGAGGAGGAGGAGATGAGTTGGAAGCAGGGGGAGGTTGTCGCAAGGAGCTAGTGGCACAGTCAGATAGCATGCATCGGCACCCGGGGTCAGCCAGACAGCACGCCAATGAACGCATGCTGTTGCCACCACCAGAATGCCGTCATTGCAGAGCTCAGGTCCAACCTTGTGCAAATGGGGAGTTTGCGGTTGTGCAAATGGACTGTTTGCGGTTGTTTGCGGTGCGTTAAACGGGGAGTTTGGTCTGTCACTGTGAAGCGGGCGTAACCCTTACACTACCTGATCGATACAACATCATACCTAATGTTTTAAATCACATTATTCCAAACAATTTAGGAATGTTAGGTGATTTATGCCCTTTATGGATTAAAACCAGACTCTGCATCAACTATGTAATTTTCCATTGGTGTTTTGCCATGGATCCCCCTCCGGCATGCCACAGTCCAGGTGTTAGTCCCCTTGAAACAACTTTTCCATCACTATTGTGGCCAGTAAGAGTCCCTGTGGGTTTTAAAATTCGCCTGCCTATTGAAGTCTATGGCGGTTCGCCATGTTCGCGAACATTTGCGGAAGTTCGCGTTCGCCTTTCGCAAACTTAAAATTTTAGGTTCGCGACATCACTATATATAAGGTTTCTCTACAACATGTTTGTAAGGTTTTAATATTCTTGTATTGGCAAGTGTATTGCAGAAAAATGTATAATTAAACATATCTATGTAAGTGATGTTTGCACAGATCTCAGTGTGTTGCATTTTCACAAGAATAATTGCGGCTCCGAAAAGAGCTGAATCCAGCTTGCGGCCGTCTCCGTCCTGTTTTTTTATGGAATGGTGTGCACGTGCCAATTAAATACAGATTTTACCTTTAGAACTGTGCATCTTACAAAAGGGTGTTTGAAAGGGATGCATAAGTTACAACATGGCTACAGAAATAATACTTTAAAAAAAGTGTGAAACAAATAAATTAAATATTGAAATTAAAAGATGCAGCATAAAATGGTATTGCTAAATTGCATTAAAATTGTAACAACTTTTCCTTTCAAGAAAAAAAAAAAATTATGGAAAAATTTAAATTCATATGGTAATTAGGCAGGAAAAACAACTGTTTAAAGTATATAGTAGAAATTCTAACACCATTTTTTAATTATTATTTTAGAATTTGGATTCGATTCATGTGTTAGAATTTTGCAAATTAAAAGTCTAGCATGTCACTGGAGTTGTTAGTTTATCCATAAATGATGAAGGATTAAGAACTTGTGTGACTTGATGCACAATCTATCAATCCTCTATGGGGTTTATTTATATTAGAATAACAGAAGTGAATGTCTAAAATACTAGTTTGTCTTTTCCAGTAAGAGGAACCTCACGTGCCATTCTTCTACTTTTACGTCTTTGATAAAGCTAAGGGAAAACAAATGGCAAACATCAGATGTGAAAGGGTTAATATGCATCCATATCCATCTTTTAAATAGTAAGCTCATAAAATACCTTTTTAAAGCTTATAAGTCCTCAAGATTGTGCTACCCTTGTGGTTAAAGATCTGAATTGATTGACACACACAGCTCAAAGTCTAGGTAGGCATTTTGTCAACCCATTGTACAGTGAAGATTCTAAAACTCATTTGAAGACACTTTTTATACATTTACGATAGACTGAAAGGGAGTTATATTAGAAATGTTACTACATCATGGAGGGGCTTGTTGCACTTGTAATCACCCCTAGTGATACATCTGATAAAACCTTTAAAGATATATTGGTAGCTTTGCTCTTTTCCTTCAAAATACAAATAGCGCATGGAGTCATTAGCTGTCATTAGCAGTAACTTTTGTTTGGATAACTGCAGCCTAATGCAATGTGATTTAATAATTTTCTCAGCAAATATGCTGATACTCCAAAAGTATAGCATCAGCATGGTAGTCTGTCTTTCTTCATGGAAAGTTATGTTGTGACAGATGCTATTAAAACCCAATTAACATTTGACCATATAAATTAACTTGTCCAAATGCATAACTTGTTCCGATACCAATGTAAGTAAATTTGACATAAAAAGTATTTCAATAGGTTAGTGCTGTTACACAATAAAATACATAATAAAGCTCTAGTAAAAATAGTTTTCTTTATAGACCAAAGAATATTTGGCAGAATAAAGACATTTAAAATGGAATACTAAAGGCTTTTCATTGTCTGTTCAGACTCCTTTGTAAATGCATCAGCAGACAGGCTGAATTTTTAATGGAGTAAAAAAGCATTAAAATTAAAGGAACATAAAACCTAAAATTTGTCTTTCATGATTCAAATAGACAATGTGATTTTAAACAACTTTCCAATTTTCTTCTATTAGCTAATTTGTTTTGTTTGATTTCTATAATTGAAAGCGATACTTAGGTAAACTCAGGAGCTGCTGATTGGTGGCTGCACATAAGTAAATTGGACAGTTGGTTACAATTGTATTCTCTATCTGAATCATGAGAGAATTGTTTTGGGTTTCAAGTCCCTTTAATGACAACATTTAAATGGATGATTATCTCAAAAGCATAGTAAAAAACAGTGACATTATTTTTTATGTTGCCTCCTTTTCCTGTAATTTTACATCTGTAAACGTTTTGATTTGTCCAGAAAATGTAGTGTGTTCTATAAATCATGTGCATTTGTTTCTTTATGAATGAAAATACGTTAACTAAACATGGATATTCATTTCATTTTCCCGAAACGAATATAAAAAAAAAATGCACCACGAAATTAAATGAAAATGAATAAATACTGATGAAATTAATTAGTATTTATTTGTTTCTTTTACATTGCCTTAGTGTTACATTCTTACCTCTAGCACACTGGAGAGCCGCTATTAGGAGGCTTAGCACAGGCCCTAGGATCCGCTATGCTAAGCCTCCTATTTGAGTACTCTGGGGCTTTGTGAAAAAGGATCGGGATTAGCACGGCTCTCCAGCACACTAGAAGTAAGTATGTAAACAAACATAAATGTTAATGTGCTACAGGTGAAAAGGTTCACCTGTATCAAAGGAGCATTTATATTGGGTTTAATGGCAAATATTCTGTAAAATGAAATACATTTTCTAAATATTCGTTTAGAAAGATTTGCACAAACAACATTTTTTGCCTGTGCATGCCTACTTATTTAAAGGGTCATAAAAGTAAAAAATTAATTATGGTTTAGATGAAACATGCAATTTTAATACAATTTTCTGTTTAGATCAATTTTCAGATTATTTCGGTAGCCTTTGGCGAGCATGCTTAGATGTGTTCACCTCCCTCCCAGTCAAGCACTGCTGTTCTGGAGAATATTTTAACTGTGCTCAAACCCTTTGCTTGGGTTAAACATAGATTACGAGTCTTGCGTTAGCCTTAAAAACAGCGTTGAGAGGTCCCAACGCTGCTTTTTAACGCCCGCTGGTATTTCGAGTCTGGCAGGTACAGGTGTACCGCTCACTTTTTTCTGCGACTCGAGCATACTGCAAATCCACTTATGTAAATTGCGTATCCTATCTTTTCAATGGGATTTTCCTAACGCTGGTATTATGAGTCTTGGAAAAAGTGAGCGATACAGCCTCTCCTGTCAAGACTGATACCGCATTTAAAAGTCAGTAGTTAAGAGTTTTATGGGCTAACCCCGTAACATAAAACTCTTAACTAAAGTGCTAAAAAGTACACTAACACCCATAAACTACCTATTAACCCCTAAACCGAGCCCCCCCCCCCACATCGCAAACACTATATTAACATTTTTAACCCCTAATCTGCCTAACCGGTCATCGCCGCCAATTCAATAAATGTATTAACCCCTAAAATGCCGCACTCCCGCCTCACAAACAATAGTTAAATATTATTAACCCCTAATTTGCTGTCCCTAACATCGCCGACACCTACCTACATGTATTGACCACTAATCTGCCGACCCCAACGTCGCCGCCACTATATTAAATTTATTAACCTAAAATCTATGTCTAACCCTAACCCTAACACCCTCCTAACTTAAATATTATTTAAATAAATTGAAATAAAATTACTACAATTAAATAAATTATTCCTATTTAAAACTAAATACCTATAAAATAAACCCTAAAATAGCTACAATATAACTAATATTTACATTTGTATCTAGCTTAGGGTTTATTTTTATTTTTCAGGCAAGTTTGTATTTATTTTAACTAGGTAGAATAGTTATTAAATATTAGGTAGCTATTAAATAGTTAATAGTATTAACTATTTAATAGCTACCTAGTTTAAAGACAAATATACCTGTAAAATAAAACCTAACCTAAGTTACAATTACACGTAACACTACACTATAATTAAATAAATTACCTAAATTAACTACAATTAATTACAATTAAATTAAATAAACTAAATTACATAAAAAACACTAAAATACAGAAAATAATAAAATAATTACAAGTTTTTTAATCTAATTACACCTAATCTAATCCCCCTAATAAAATAAAAAAGCCCCCCAAATTAATAAAAATCCCTACCCTATACTAAATTACAAATAGCCCTTAAAAGGGCTTTTGTGGGGCATTGCCCCAAAGTAATCAGCTCTTTTGCCTGTAAAAAAAAGAGAATACCCCCCCAACATTACAACCCACCACCCACACACCCAACCCTACTCTAAAACCCACCCAATCCCCCCTTAATAAAACCTAACACTAACCCCTTGAAGATCACCCTACCTTGAGATGTCTTCACCCAACCAGGCAGAAGTCCTCCACGAATCCAGCAGAAGTGGTCCTCCAGACAGGCAGAAGTGGTTCTCCAGACGGGCAGAAGTCTTTATCCGCGGCATCTTCTATCTTCATCCATCCGGAGTGGAGTGGCTCCATCTTCAAGACATCCGACGCGGAGCATCCTCTTCAAACGACGGCCAACTGAAGAATAAAGGTTCCTTTAAATGACATCATCCAAGATGGCGTCCCTTCAATTCCGATTGGGTGATAGAATTCTATCAGCCAATCGGAATTAAGGTAGAAAAAATCCTATTGGCTGATCCAATCAGTCAATAGGATTGATCTCACATTCTATTGGCTGTTCCAATCAACCAATAGTATGCGAGCTCAATCCTATTGGCTGTTCTAATCAGCTCTGTTCTAATCAGCCAATAGGATTGAAGGGACACCATCTTGGATGACATCATTTAAAGGACCCGTATTTGTTCCAGTCGCCGTCAAACGAAGAGGATGCTCCGCGTTGGATGTCTTGAAGATGGACCTGCTCTGCTCCGGATGGATGAAGATAGAAGATGCTGCCTGGATGAAGACTTCTGCCCGTCTGAGGGACCTCTTCTGCCCGGATAGGATGAAGACTTTGGACCGTCTGGAGGACCACTTCTGCCCGGTTGGGTGAAGACTTCTCAAGGTAGTGTGATCTTCAAGGGGGTAGTGTTAGATTTTATTAAGGGGGGATTGTGTGGGTTTTAGAGTAGGGTTGGGTGTGTGGGTGGTGGGTTGCAATGTTGGGGGGTAATTTCTTTTTTTTACAGGTAAAAGAGCTGATTACTTTGGGGCATTTTTAAGGGCTATTTGTAATTTAGTATAGGGTAGGGATTTTTATTATTTTAGGGGGCTTTTTTATTTTATTAGGGGATTAGATTAGGTGTAATTAGTTTTAAAAACTTTATTTTCTGTAATTTAGTGTTTTTTTTTCATAATTTAGTTTATTTTATTGTAATTAATTGTAGTTAATTTAGGTAATTTATTTAATTATAGTGTAGTGTTAGGTGTAATTGTAACTTAGGTTAGGATTTATTTTACAGGTATATTTGTATTTTTTTTAACTAGTAAGTTATTAAATAGTTAATAACTATTTAATAAGTATTGTACCTAGTTAAAATAAAAATAAAGTTGCCTGTAAAATAAAAATAATTCCTAAGCTAGCTACAATGTAACTATTAGTTATATTGTAGCTATCTTATGGTTTATTTTATAGGTAAGTATTTAGTTTTAAATATGAATAATTTATTTAATAATAGTATTTTTATTTAGATGTATTTAAATTATGTTTAAGTTAGGGGGGGTTAGACTTAGGTTTAGGGGTTAATTACTTTATTATAGTGGCGGTGACATTGGGGGCGGAAGAATAGGGGTTAATAACTATAATGTAGGTGTCAGCGATGTTGGGGGCAACAGATTAGGAGTTCATAAGTATAATGTAGGTGGCAGCGTTGTCCGGAGCGTCAGATTAGGGGTTAACAATATAATGTAGGTTGCGGCAATGTCGGGGGCAGCAGATTAGGGGTTAATAAGTGTAAGATTAGGGGTGTTTAGACTCGGGGTTCATGTTAGGGTGTTACGTGTAGACATAACTTTTATTTCCCTATAGGAATCAATGGGGCTGCACTAGGAGCTGAACGCTGCTTTTTTGCAGGTGTTAGACTTTTTTTCAGCCGAATCAGACCCATTGATTCCTATGGGGAAATCGTGCACAAGCACGTTTTGCCAGCTTACCGCTACTCTAAGCAGCGCTGGTATTGAGGTGAGATGTGGAGCTAAATTCTGCTCTACGCTCACTTTTTTGCGACTAACACCGGGTTTCTAAAAACCCGTAATACCAGCATTACTGTAGGTGAGCGGTAAGGAAAAACTGTGCGTTAGCACCGCACACCATTACCGACAAAAACTCGTAATCTAGCCAATAGTTATTCGGAAGCAATAGTGAAATAGTTAAATGTTCAAACTCACCACACCATTTTGTTTTTGCAGTTATGTTCCTTTAACAAAGCTAATGTCAGCTGACCAGTGATCATGTAATTGAGAAATCTCAACAAACAATACAATGAAGCATATTCAAATGGTTATTCAGTGGTGGAATCCTTGGATTGCTTTTGGTTTCTGAAAGTTTGTAAATTGTGCAAATAAAGGGCTAGATGACGAATGATGCACTAACAATTGCGTACAACAGATAAGGGATTTATCACAGCTATTTGCGTGTGTTGGAAATAGCATGTGTATTATAAGTTGAAAGTAAACGTGATCACTTGAACGCAATTTAATTTAACACACGTTGGGATAGTGCGACTTCAGAGCTCTGGTTAACTGTTAAGCAAGACAAAAAAGTTGCACAGACCACATCAAAGATACTTTTGAAAGTATAGTTACATTCATAATAAAACTTATCAATATTGTTGGATCTTTCACTGGGTTCAGTGTAAAAGACCCTCCTAGGTTACCCCTGGACCCTCTCTCGCCATTATCCTGACTTGTCTGTCTGGTCAACTTAGCCTCCCATCTCCTCAGGGTGTGGTTATCATGCATGCTCAGTGTGGCCCCTTGCACGGTCTGCTTGTGTCCCCTCTGCGTGTGTTTTATTGAAAACTTTTAACTCCACCCCCACTGATAAGGTTAGGTTCACATAAATAATTGGCTAACACTAATAACAGATTAAATAGCATTTGTGTTAATGAGCTAAGATTTAGCAGTCAGAATAGTTTTCCCTTGGAAGATGGCACTCGTCACTAAGCTATAATAGACAAATATTTATTTTGGAAATATGTTCTGAAAAACAAGTCATTATCTCTAGTTGACCACTAACCAAGGTTGAACCCCACTAATAAAAACACTTACTGGAACCATGTATTAATAACATGGGATTATTTGAGGATATTTATATCAATAATATAATGATAGGAATCATGCAGCTATGTTGAGGACCTTGAATATCATAATAACTAAATGTGAATTATTTTGTTAAAGCATACAAACTTCACTATAAGCAATTATATACTGACAAGCAACACTAGTTAATAGCTACATGTTAATACTGGTTCATATGTTTATGTGTATGTGTACCTGAATACATAAGTAAATACACATGATCAATTTTACGCCTATATAATACAGCACAGACGCTTGTGATTAATATGAATTATTAAAATGGTTAATTTTCCCAGACAATTGTCCTGACAGGTCCTTTAAACTACCTTAGGTAATAATATACTGTACATATTAAAAATAGCAACATGAGGGGGGGCGTGTCTGGACACCAGACATGGCGGACTGCTAATTCAGTAGCTCTCAGTGCAGATAAACCCCCTGATTATCTCCAAACTACTAATGCTATAATACTACAAAAGTTCCAGCCACGAATATTTCATTGCCTACTGATTCGATCAGTACCTTATTCAACACACTTTAGACAGCTGGGACCTGATCCGGAATGATTGGGACTTATTCCCCCCCCCCCCCCGGAACCTCTGGGGTGAGCAGCCAATTGCCTGCTACTTTCATATATAACTACCATGGCTTAGAAACAAGAGGAAGCTTGCTTTGTTATCTATGACTCCCTAAAGAAGCTTGTGATGGAGATGACTTCTAATTTCTATGATCTTACTGCTACGGTGAGCTCCATCACAACCTCACATGAGACAGCCAAATATGAGAGGTGAAAGGGCACCATTTCCCTAGAGCAGGGAGCACCGTCTCTCTATTGGGTTGCTAAGTCTGTAAATACTGACACCTCCTGCCCCAACCTGATATGCCTCACAGGAGGAACCTCTCAACCCCAAGATTCTCTGACTGGTGGGGATGCGGCTGGCCCTTACCAGAAAGAAGTAGAGGTGGCTCTTGTTCAGGAGATGTCCTATGACAGGAAAATCCTTGTAAATAAGGAAACTCAGCCCACATACAGCCGAGACATGGCAGATTCACAGGCTTTGCATCCTACAGCCCCCAGCATAAGTCTCAGGATACTCTGGTTTCTAATGGAGGAGGGACGGCCAGATTCCATCAATATTGTGCAGGAGTCTTGACATTTGAGCCTTCCTCTACAGCTAACATAATTTGGATCTCTCTCTGTGGTGGCATCTTAGACCCGGCACCTCAAGTTGGGGCTTTCAGTCTCCAAAGAAGAGAAAGGAGCTACAGGCAATTTCTTCACAGTATGCTAACCGCTTGATTTTTTTGTTATATGGAGAAAACAGGTATTGGATAGAGCCTGGAAAAACCAAATGGGACATTAATGCACCATTCTGGAAAACTGTGTAATGCATATATATACTGTATATAAAGTTACTTATCAGGACTGATTTGAGGGAAAAGCGATTTTAATGACAACATTACAGTATGTTTGATATGTGGGTCCTATTGATCTTGCTTGTTTTATTCTCTACTGCAAATTGACACAGTGCCCCATTCCCCTGGGTTCTGTATATTCTACAGTACTTTTGATATCTAATTCATGCACTTGTTTACTATACATAGTTGACTATTGCTACCTGTACTATTCCTGTGAGTGCACCTCAAAAAAAATGCTCTTATCCTATGTAAAGCAGACTTCCTATTTATGATATCTTAGGTTCTCAGAGGACTCTAAATATAGCCATATTTATTTTATTTCCTATTACATATTTATTTTTTTATGAATATCTCATTCATCCCATGCAACATATCATGTTTATGAATGTATGTGGGGTGTACAGTTTCTGAGAGGTGTGTGGTTACTTCTGCATAAACTATTATATACATATTTATATATAGACCCCCATAGACCTCATGTGAGTTTATCTAATTCTCCCAAAGTAAAGCTTAAGAGACCTGCTTATTAGGGTTAGTAGGTTAAGTTAACCTCTTTGAAATAGTACACACTGACTACCCTGTCAGGTACAGTAACAGTGGAAGTGTCTAACTCTCATAAAAGCCCTCAATTTCAGCACAACATGCTCCCTTTCCTGAGCATTTTTCCTTTCCTTTTCTTTTTTAAAGCTCCATATTTGTTTCTTCTATGCTCCAAATTATAACTCTAGTGCTTTCACAAAGAACTTCAAAGCCTACTCAGTGTGCTTAGATCTCTGATTAATAGGCTCATTTAATCAGGACAGTTGAACACTGATAATGGCTATTGTAGTCTTTAATTACTCTCCTCAGTTTCATGGTTTATGTTTTATCTATACACCTAGTAACTATACTTCACTGTACCCATATTTATTAATACATGTCGTTATAAGGTGTAGGAGACATTTGAAAGCCGCATATTGTTCTACTAATGCTAATAATTTAGAAATTATTCTATATTATACTCCGACCATTTGGTTCTTTAAGTTGCACTGAACTTCATACAATTATATTACTATTATCTCAAGGTCTTAGAGTGTGCATTTGTATCTTTAGCTTTCCTCTTGATGGGATTTTAGATAAAGAGTTCTATGTTTTTGTTACCATGCCTATCATTTAGAGGCCTATCTTACTACTCTGATCTAAATAGCAGTGCCTACAGCTTAGCTTTTAAAATGAAGTGGGTTCACTAAATACTAGTTTGAACAAATGATCCTTCCCTTTATGCTAAATGGGCACAGTTAACTTATTTAACACAATATAAGTAAAATTAGGTTTGTCTTCTTGCTATATTTTAGTGAATATTATGTATTAATATTGGACACCTGTATGATCAAAGAGATAGAAAGAGGCGCCTCATGGGACAGTATCGTACCAAACAGGGATGTCACACAGTGGGACGACACGTAATTAGATATACTCACAAAGGTGGCGGCTTATGTGAATGCCTAGTAGAGCGGGACGTGACTTTAGGTCGCCCGACAGACAAACACTGCAGTACGTTGAGACGTCAGGTCACGCGGCCCGTTCAACCAATCGGCGGCCACAGACAGTCGGCATCAGACGTGGGAGCTGTTCCGGGAGTGGCCAATAGTCAGGCTTCACAGATAGACCAGCAACAGCTGCACAGTATTATGTATTGTCATTCTAGCTTTCATAGTACTCGCTCACCAATCCGGCCCCCTCCCCTAATCCCCCAATCTCAAGTGGTACTATTTTCACTATCACTAATATACCTTATTATATTGTTTATACTTCACTTTTTTTATTAAGATTATATTCTCATAACTACTACGTGACATTGGACTCAATAAGGTCTGTAATATGGCTTATATGCCCCACCCGTATTACCTATATCTAAGGGTAGAGTGGCCAGCTAATTAGCCATCTATGAAAGGTTATAAAAATAAAAAAATTGAGGTTTCTGAAGTTCACATACTTTCAATCACTTTACTTTTAACTTGTACCACTGTACTGTGTTCAATGAAAATGTTGTCACTTATGTTCCAAGATGTTTATCCTATGGGTTTTTTTCATGCGCAAAACCTCATTAAAAGATTATTTAAAAGAAAAATACTTACATGAAATTAATAATACGAATTAGGTGCTTTTGCCCTTATTAAAATAAAATGCTGGGTAATCAGTTGTGGAAATATAATCATGTTTCCCTTGATAGCCAAATAGTTTTCAAATAAAGGTTTATGTTCGATACAAGTAAAACAATACTGTATTGCTGACAAAGCAAAGTAGGGAAAACTTATTTTGCCCCCAACAATTAATTAGCACATAATTTTATCTAAAAACTGAATTAATTACCCTGAAGCTTTGTTAATCTCTTACACGTTGTTAATTTGCACCATTGTTTATAATTTATGAAACATGTGTATAGTTTTTTTTAAATTTTACATGCTGATCTGAATTAATAAACATAATCCTATAGTCATTATCATAAAGTGGACATTATTGTTTTACATTATTCACTATGTACTTAATTCCATGAGAATTCTTCTCTATCTTTCTTTGAGCGGGTTATAATTAATGAGATTGTTCTAGTTTAATGGCTAGGAATGATAATGATGCATTGATAAGTAAAGACTTATAAAGAAGAATGTATTAATTAAGGAGTAATATGCAGTTGTAAGCAGTTTCTCAAATGAATTGGTGGATAGTTGCTTAAAGTTAATTTATTTTATGGCTAAATGGGTTCTAATTATTATTTGTATTATAATAAAAGTATTTCCATGACTGTATATTTCATATTAAACCAAATTTCCAGTCTATCATCTTTTCTCTTTAAATGGCATATATTTTGAAAAAGAATTAAAAAAAAACCCATAGTTTTGTAGTGACTAATTATTTGTAGCTGAAAATGAAAAATGTTTTTCAGTGAATTATTCATTGCATACTATCTAAATATATATATATATATATATATATATATATATATATATATATATATATATATATATATATATATATATATATATATATATATATATATATATATATATATATATATATCACGGAAATGGACTTCACTCTAAAACCGGACTGAGTAAATATTTCATTACCCTGCAAAACTCTTGGCCCTGGGTGCTCACTAGCACTCACAGACAGCTGCAGAGCTTGTTGTGACTCAGTCAGTTAACCACAGATACGCCAGGGTGCAAAGCACATAGTGAAAATTACAAAACAACATTTTTAACATAATACATAGAAAGTCTGGCAGTCTCTTGCAAGCATACAGCTAGGTTAAAAGCACAATGGTAAAAAGTGTATTAATATAAGTGTTGGTTATGGAAAACTGGGGAATGGGTAATAAAGGGATTATCGTTTTAAACAATACAAATTTCTGAGTAGACTGTCCCTTGATCAGATGGAATTCCTCTGGGAAGGCTTTCCCAAGATTTTGGACTGTGTATAGGAATTTTTGCCAATTCAGACAAAGGAGCATTTGTGAGTTCAGTCACTGATGTTAAACGAGAAGGTCTGACTCAAAATCAGCATTCCAATTCATCCCAAAGGTATTCAATAGGATTAAGGTTAGGGCTCTGTGCTAGTCACTCGAGATTCTTCACACCAAACTCATCAAACAATGTCTTCATGGACCTCACCTTGTGCTCAGTAGCACAGTCAAGGGGAAACAGGAAAGGGCATTCCCCAAACTGTCTCTACAAAGTTGGAAGCTCCAAACTGTTTAAAACATCTTTGTATCTTGTATCAGTAAGATGACCTAAGATCAACTAAGCAGCCTAGCCCAAACCCTGAAAGACAGTCTCAGAACATTATCTTTACTCCACAAAATTGTACAGTAGGCACTATGCATTCTGATAGGTAGTATTCTCCTTGCATTTACCACACCAAGATTCTTCCACCCGACTGTTAAATAGTAAAAATTAATTCATCACACCTGAGTGAGGCTTGTTTACAGCTGCTTGACCATGGGAAAACATTTCATAAAACTCCTGTTCACTGTCCTTGGGTTGATATTGCTTTCAGAGGCAGTTGGAACTGTGTAGTGACATGTTATTTGATTTTTACCAACTAGGTGTTTTAGATCTTGAAAGCACATCTCTGTGAATTTGTGGCTGGGCTGCTATTGCTACTATTCACTTACACTTCAAAATAATAGCACTTATAGTTGACCCGAGGTAGATCAAGTAAGGCATTCATTTCCTGAAATGAATTGTGGCATCCTATGACAGTGTCACATTTATAGTTACTGGACACTTCACTGCAACCCATTGTACTATCAATGCTTGTCAATGGATTTTGCATACCTATTTGTTGGATTTTATGCACCTGTTAGCAGTGGGTGTGGCTGAAACATCTGAATTCAATAATTAGTAGGGGTGTCAAAATACGTTTGGCCATATGGTCTATTTAAAGGATTACACAAAAATAAATCAACCATCTGAAAGGGACATTGTTGGATTGTTATAAACTAATGTAAATTTGAAATATTTCCTTCATGCAGAAAAGTCTTTCCTAACTCTAGAGGAACAGTTTTAACATCATGAACAAATTAACTTATTTATTCTTTTCTGCATGCATTAGTTTTTTTCATTTTTTTTTTGTAAAGGACTGTTTATTTATTGTTTATGGACAAATGCAATCAATATCATCACCATCAACCTGAAAGTGAGGAGAAATATTAAAAATTTCACTTTCTCGCACCTATAAAAAAGTGAAGCCGCAAACCTGTAATGTTCTATATGCACACTACACCTACCTAGGTACCCCCTAAAAAATAATTTGGACTGAGACTCAAAACCCTTCCCTTTATAACCTAAAAGTATAATTTGAACATAAGTTTATTGATTTTCATCATTACATTGGGACTTAAGTTCTAAGTTTAAGGATCAAGAATTAACAAAATGTTTATATAGGTACATGTACCTTGTAGTGTGATCAGAGCTAGGACCATCCTGAGCTGAGATATTGAGGTTTCCGTAAACATCTGTAGAACCAAATTTGTTGGTGCAGCTCAGGCCTCTGGTCCATTGGCTGGTCTTTCAGATACTTTATCACCTTAGAGTTTGTGTTTGCTTTGTATGGATTCTTACACGTGTACCCCTGGTCAGTTATCTACCAAGTAAAAGTAATTATTTTATACTTTTAAGTTAAACATTTTAGTAAGTATTGTCAAGGAATAAGGAACTAGAATCTAATTAAAATGTTTTATCTTAATTTCTCCTCAAGTGCCTTGTCAGTGATTATATGTGTATATATGTTATAGGTCACCTTAAGGAGCAGTGCTTAAGCATAAAAATAATTACAACTAAATGGGCATAACTCACTGGTATGTGAGTATGTCAGAAAAGCATGCTTCTATGCACTGATTCTTTATTGATAAGTCGCAATGTGATACTACCAGAATGTAAAAATAAAAAATAACTTATATTAGTATTTATTTCAGAGACAGCTTGTGTTTTCTGGTTTTTGACTGCCCTCACAAAAATTAAAAACACTTCTCCTGTGGATTGATTTTGGTTTTATAATAAACTTTTGGTGATGTCAAAAAAGATCTATTGTGATTCAATTTTTTGTGTACATGTTAGTTTGTGTTATACTTATTTAAGGTTGATTTCTCTTGGCTTGTATTTGGCTTGTTTAAAAGTGTAACTTGGTTATTTGTCTCTGCTGTATTTAATGGTAATACCTCTTTAAATATTGCTTTGAATTCGTAAATAGATCTCAGTTATTCTAAGTTACCTTATGATATACTAGTGGCAAGAAGTATTTAAGTACATAAATAGCAAAAACTCTAAGAAAGACAATATAGGTACATTAAAATGCATGGAGGGTAGCATGATTAACAGTGTCAGGGAGAAGGCTGAGGTACTAAACCAGTTTTTTTCTTCAGTATACACAAGAGAGGAACCATTGGATGATACTTTGGAAACAAAATAGAACATGCCAGCCCTTACCATTAACTGGGTTATGTATAGAGGATATCAGGAACAAATTGGATAATATTAAGGTAAATAAAACTCCAGGCCCAGATTGAATACACACAAGGGTGTTAAGGGAACTTAGCATTGTTATAGACAAACCTCTACTCTTATTTTTTCAAGACTCATTATCCTCAGGCATGATACCCAAGGATGGCGTAAAGCTGATGTGGTGCCACTCTTCAAAAAGGGAAGTAGGGATGATCCAGGAAGCTATAGACCAGTTAGTCTGACATCAATAGTGGGGAAGATATTTGAAGGGATTATAAAGGATTATATTGATGAGCATATTCGTGTAAACAAGATTGTGCAATCTAATCAGAATGGTTTTATGAGAAATAGATCATGTCAAACTAATCTAATTAGATTATATGAGGAAGTAAGTCAAATATAGATAACAAAAAAAGTGAGGGGGCGCCCTAACTATAAATCAGTGAACAATTCAAGACACTAGGAATACGAATCTCTCTCTTAATGTGTCAGAGTGATATATATACGTATATAGAAATATAAAAGTTAAAAATAGATATGATTGGATAAGTGTAGGTGTGAGAATTGGTCACTGAGCCATCTTGATTTGATAGACCCACTGTGGCTTGTCATGCACACTTTGCGCCTTAGGACGCCGACTTCGTCGGCACCTAATTTGAACAACACGCAGCACCAGGTAACAGCTGACTGTTACATTCACCTCAAACTCATATCACTTATAAACATTGGAATTGTTGTGATCTATTCTAATCAAACATACATGTTATTCAAAATCCCTCAGTGCTTACACAATATTTGACTTACAATAAGGTATGATTTTTTGATTTATAAATTGTATTAAATATGTTTGCACAAATGAAATACAATATGAACAATATTAATTAGGATTTTAGATGTAATTTGTGATTATGTATTGTATGTCACATTGTTTATTGTATAATGTGTGCTCTATTTTATTTGATTGGTTGGGAGAACATTACCAGTTAAGTGGACCTCTCCCACTATCACTTGTTCTATATCAATTTATTTAGATTTAGGGTATATATTTTAGCAAGTGTTCAGTAAACATTTTATGAAGCCTGATGAAGCAGCCATTGGCTGAGAAACGCGTTGTCTGTGATTTTACAAATTTTTATTAAAGTCAATTTTTAGCATTTTGAACACTTGCTGTATTTTCTTTGGGATATATCTTCCTTATTTCTGAGGAAAATCACCTCTGGTTCATTGTGGGATCCTCTGCACTATTGAATCCACCTGGATGCCTGGCTACAAGTCTGTTGGGTGACTGAATTGATCCCTTCATGCTTCTATAGCATCACAAGAGGTGCTTTATCGATTACATCAGCTCCTGTCTAGGAAGTTGGTCTTCTGGGTGACCGAATAGACCCCAGACTGCATATTTAGCACTACTTGAGGTGCTCTACTAAATGTGAGTTTACTCATTACTTTAAGATCTACAAGTTCTGGACCAAACAATATTGGGCCATGTGGCGCTTCTGTTTTCTCTTTCCAAATATAGATAAAGGGGAATCAGTTGATGTGATATACTTAGATTTTGCAAAGGCGTTTTTATACAGTGCCACTCGAGAGATTAATGCACAAAATTAAGGGACTGGGAATATCTGAAAATGTTAGCTCATGGATAAATAACTGGATAAAAGATAGGGAGCAATGAGTAGTAGTAACTGCATCATACTCAGATTGGACAAAGGTAATCAGTGGCGTCCCCAGGGATCAGTATTGCAGATACTTGCAGATTGCAGATGATACTAAGTTAAGTAAGGTCATTAGGTCAGAGCAGGATAAACTTTAGTTACAATAGGACCTGCAAAAATTAGAAGTATGGGCAGGTAAATGGAAAATGAGATTTAATACGGAAAAATGCAAGGTTCTACATTTTGGAAGTAAAAATAAGCAGGCAGCATATTATTTAAATGGGACAAGACTTAGCCAAACACAGGAGGAAAAGGATTTGGGGGTAGTAATAGATAACAAGCTAAAGATGGGTGCACAATGCAGGGCAGCGGCTTCAAAGGCTAATAAGATACTAGCATGTATTAAAAGAGGCATTGATTCAAGGGAGGAAAGCATAATTATGTCACTATATAAAGCCCTGGTAAGACCTCATATTGAGTATGGAGTGCAGTTCTGGGGACCAATCACAAAAAAAGACATTGCAGAACTAGAAAAAGTTCAGAGAAGGGCCACAGAGCTAATAAGAGGATTGGAGAATTTAAGCTATGAGGAGAGGCTAACCAAACTGGGTCTGTTTTCTTTAGAAAAAAGGCACTTGAGGGGTGACATGATTACTTTATATAAATATATTCAAGGCCCATATACAGAAATAGCAGAAGCTCTGTTTATTCCAAGAAAATTGTTTGTTACAAGAGGTCACAATTTAAGGTTGGAGGAAAGGAGATTTAATCTCCTGCAACAGAAACGTTTTTTCACCGTAAGAGCAATAAAATTGTGGAACTCATTACCAAAGGAGGTAGTGAATGCCAATACCCTAAAAACATTTAAAAAATGTTTGGATACATTTCTGTCTATAAACAAAATTCATAGATATGATTGCTAGTATTAAATGGGTCACCTTTTAGTGGGATTATTTAAGCTTAACTGGAGCTTTTTGTATGTATTTTAGATTTGTATAGGTTGAACTCGATGGACTTCGGTCTTTTTTCAACCTCATCTACTATGTTACATAGAGGAAATCTTTAAAAAAAATCAGAAAATTAAAAATGATCAAGCAACCAACTTTACAATTCTTAAACCACTTGAGATAAATTTTCCCCAAGCTGTCAATTATGATGTATGTACTGTATGTATGAATGTGTCTTTACACGTATGACACGGTGTACACAAAACATCCAAGTTCAAATAACACTACAGAAGGATATCAGTCAATTTTTTTCATGGAAAAAACAGTACAGAACACAGACCATAGAAAGAACCTACCCAAAGAACTTATAACCCAGTCATGACAATTTCTGCTTGTGCTTACAACCCATTTGGAATATCTCTACTAAGGTGATCTGAGGGGGGGGGGGCTTCCTACCTCATCCAACTAATGATTTCAGGGATTTACTTTATAGATTGGTTTGGCTACATATGGGGTACACTTATAAAAAATAAAAAAAAGTGTTTGAGTATCTAAAATGATAAAATTCTTTCAAATGTAATGGTGGGTAGCTATTTTTTTTTAGTATAAATGAAGAAATGAATACTGTCTTTAGTTACATTTTAATTTTTATTCATTTATTAAATACAAAATGTCTATTAGTAAAATTATTTTTAATTAAATTACTGTATAGTTATTCAACATACCATTATTATTATTAGTAGTAGTAGTATTAGTATATAAATTCCACTAAAGTTGCTATTAATAATTTTTATATTTTGAATATATTTTATTTTAAATTGAACGTAACATTTAATTTTGATTATGTTTTTAATATTTTTTAATGTTTAAATGCTTTTCTTTTAAATGAGCTATATTTGAAGTCACACAAATACCTAAACCTTTAATGGTAGATGTATTCCTTAATATAACAATGTTATAATAATAATATCCCATGATGCTCAGTCATTTTCTTGTGCCTCCTTGATGAGGAGTGAGGTGAAAGTGAGGTGCAGATCTACTCATCGTTAGTAGCTTATTATTGTTACCCTCTTAACGGTTGATAAGTTTCACATTGTGCCTTTTCCTCCCTTTGTGGTTAACAATCCATGTGCTTTGTACTGCTCATTTGCTTCAGTCTATCTTTGATAAGATACTTCCTTACTGTGGTCATATGGAGCAAAATAGTGAAGTTCAGGCCTCTGGTCTGTTGGCTGGCCTTTTAGATACTCTAACCCCTTCCAGATTGTGTTTGCTTTGTAAGGATTCTTATATGTTTCCACCTGCTCAGCTATGTACCTCATAAAAACCTTGGGTGAAATTCTAGCCTCACTTGAGTACAATATTAAATAAAATTTAGATTTTTAAGAGCCAGATTACAAGTGGTGTGCTACTTAGTGCTTTCATGCATAAACACCGCCAGAAGTAAACTTTTAACATGCTGTTTAGTATAACAAGTTGAAAGAAAAATGTTTGTGCACAAGCAAAACCTGGTGCACGCAAACTTGAGGACTTTGGATATCGCGACTGCTTTAACTTCTCCCAATAGAATTAAACCCTTCACTAACGGGATAGAATAGAACCTTATTTTTTAGTTACCTATCAAAACTATATATATTTTAAGCAGACAACCTAATGTATTGATCTAGTCCTAATTTGGCATATTTAATGCCACTATTTCACCGCCAAATGCAGTCATATAAAAAAAATCATTAACTATTTTTTACATACTTTGGTTTTCTCAATGAAATTACTTACATATAGCTTGTACAATAATGGCACAAATTATTGTAAAAGCTTCTCTAGAATCCCCTTTGTACAGAAAAAACAGACATACATGGCTTTGCCATTGCATTTTGGTAAAGTTAGACTGCTGCAAATTGCAGTTGTGCACCACATTTCTATGATTCCTGGCAGTGAATGGGGTTAATCAGGTATCTTATAAGGTTAATTTTAACTTTAGTGTAGAGATTATCCACCTGACACTTCCCACCCCTTTGATCACTACCTGACTCCTCCCAAGCAGCTCTCTTCCCTCCCCCCCCCCCCCCCCCCACTGATCACCACCATCTTTGGTACTGGCAGACAGTCTGCCAATATGAAGATTTGAGGCAATTTTTTTTCTTTTTTTTCTTTCTATTTCCTACAGTGTAGGATCCCCCCTTACCCTCCAACCTCTTTCATCCAACCCAAACAGTTCTCTAACCTCCCCTTCTAACAATTGCCTGCCATCTTAGGTACTGGCAGTTTTTTTTTTGTATATTTTTTTAATTTTCTGTAGTGTGTCCCCTCTCATTAGTTAGGGACCCCCCCCACACCATTTTTTTTTCTGTAGTTTAGCACTCCAACTCTCCCTTTATTTTTTTATTTTTTATTACAGCATAGGGCCATATTTCTCCATCAAAGTATATGGGGAGAAGAAGTTAAAGTGGTCCTGATATCCAACATCCAGCTTGTAATACGTGCACTAACCAACGCACATTAAACATTTACTTCTGTCATGGTTTGCATATTTGCTAAATAGAGTGACCCTTGTAATCCAGCTCATTATTAAATGTTAAAGTATATATACATAATGTATGTATATATGTGTATACGTGTGTATGTAAGTGTTTATGTATGTGTATGTGTATGTATATATATATATATATATATATATATATATATATATATATATAAAAAACAAAAAACAGAGAAATACAGCGCTACAAATGTAGATAGTCCCCAATCAAGAAAAGTACCAGTAATGTCCTATGTTTATAGGTCTCCCTGTGATTTTCCAATGACACCAAATCATTGATATCTGGAGGGAAGAGAGGGTTCTTTTCTTCTACCTGCAGCCTACTCCCAAAAAAAAGAAATCCCCCTGTAGACAGGAGAGCTTCTTGGAACAAATCTAGAACAGAAGAGGGAAGGGCGCACAGCAAAAAAAGCCCTCCTGGTGTAGTATGTTAAGATATTTCTTATATATTGTGATGCAGTGACAAATAAACACTCAAATGTTATAACCTCAGACTTATGAGGTATAGATAAGACGCAGAAAATCGATTATCCACTTGGGAAAAGGCAACCCAGACCCCTTTCTGCTTTCAGCCTCCTGCTCTTTATTATCAGACACAGTTTTATGATTCATACTGTACACCTATCTGGAAATCCGCTGAGAAGCTCCTACACTTTAACCTTCCTAAAGAAAGTTTTCTACAGATTCCAACTCTAATACATTGGGGGCTATATCCCACCAATGTGGATTATATACCTCATAGTATTGAGGTATAATCAGGTGAGCAGCATTCAATTAACAGTTTATGTTTACCTATAGTGTTGAACATACTGCACTTTAACATTTTTTCTTCTCTCTTTTTTGTCTCCTCCCATTAACACATTTTATTCCCGAGAGCGCTGTCTTACAACTCTGTGCTCCTTTGTATATATATATATATATATATATATATATATATATATATATATATATATATATATATATATATATATATATACATATACATATATCTAGAACAGAAGAGGGAAGGGAGCACAGAAAAAAAAGGCCTCCTGGTGTAGTATGTTAAGATATTTCTTATATATTGTGATGCAGTGACAAATGAACACTCACATGTTATAACCTCAACCTTATGAGGTATAGATAAGACACAGAAAATCGATTATCCACTTGGGAAAAGGCAATCTAGACCCCTTTCTGCTTTCAGCCTCCTGCTCTTTCCTCAGACAGTGTATACACCCTTCCAGCAGAAAATTAACCACTTCAAAAGGATGTCAGCACAGTTATTTTATCTGGGTTATTTTGTTGTTCTGAAAACTGCACAAGGCACAAAATTTCACAACACAATCTTCAATAACATTTTTTCCATCATTCAGTTTTGTGCCTTGTGCAGTTTTTAGAACAACAAAATAATGCAGATAAAATAACTGTGCTGACATCCTTTTGAAGTGGTTAATCTTCTGCTGGAAGGGTGTATACACTGTCTGAGGAAAGAGCAGGAGGCTGAAAGCAGAAAGGGGTCTAGATTGCCTTTTCCCAAGTGGATAATCGATTTTCTGTTTCTTATCTATACCTCATAAGGTTGAGGTTATAACATGTGAGTGTTCATTTGTCACTGCATCACAATATATAAGAAATATCTTAACATACTACACCAGGAGGGCTTTTTTTTTCTGTGCGCCCTTCCCTCTTCTGTTCTAGATATATATATCTATATGTATATATATATATATATATATATATATATATATATATATATATATATATATATATATATATATATATATATATATATATATACAAAGGAGCACAGAGTTGTAAGACAGCGCTCTCGGGAATAAAATGTGTTAATGGGAGGAGACAAAAAAGAGAGAAGAAAAAATGTTAAAGTGCAGTATGTTCAACACTATAGGTAAACATAAACTGTTAATTGAATGCTGCTCACCTGATTATACCTCAATACTATGAGGTATATAATCCACATTGGTGGGATATAGCCCCCAATGTATTAGAGTTGGAATCTGTAGAAAACTTTCTTTAGGAAGGTTAAAGTGTAGGAGCTTCTCAGCGGATTTCCAGATAGGTGTACAATATGAATCATAAAACTGTGTCTGATAATAAATAAAACCAATTTATTCAATATGGATATAAATGGTATTTAAAATTACATTCCACCAAGGGAACCAAATAATCTGTACAATAAGTCATACCATTAAATGTAGCTTACAAATATAGATCGATAAAAGTTCTGAGGCACAAACACACTAGGGTTAATAGTATGTGGAATCCGGTCAATGCCAGTAATAAGCCAGTCCCTGAATACACAGTAAATTTAAAAAGGTATAATCCAAAGATACTTTACAGTTTGTAGATATCCCCCAATATCCAAATCTGTGGAGAGGAAAACAAATCAGTAAAGGAGCAGCTCTGGCATAGGACTCCGTTCAAAAAAGTCACTCAACCAGATGTGACGTCACTGCTGCGTATCGCTCAACCCTTACACTTTTTCGTGAACTCTTTCACTTCATCAGAGGGCAATCCATTACCATCCTCCTCCAGGGATCTTATATTCACTTTAAAAAGGGGAGGGGTTGAGTCTAATTGACAAGTGCTAGCTTCAGTCCTTAATATTGTATTGTGTAATTTTTTGCAATTGGTACTTTGTATTAAAATGTATGACACAATTAATTTGAGTGTTATCTCAAATGTTTCTTTCTTTGATCGTTCTTGGAACTAATTAAGGATGTAGTAATTATTATAATTTAGCACTGAACTTAAACTTTGGAAATAAAAAAAGGGTAAGTAGGCAGAAGAATGTAGAAAAGGATGTTTCACATTTAGAGGTGAGATTATATTAAAATAATATAAATCTCAACTGTTAAAACCAAAAGCCATACGATAGTAAAAATTAATAGATAAAGCTGCTGCAATTAGAATATAGTTAAAAATTCTGATGTAAAATATATATATTTTGATTTATTTATAAGTGTGTGGGGGGGGGGGGGCTAGTATTTTTCCCCACTGTCTGAAAACTCTTTTTGCTATTTATACCTAGACAAATTCATACATATTGAGGAATCAGGCTACAAGAAAGCTGCTAAATCAATAGTTATATTGAGACCCTGGGGTCTACGAGTCTTTAATAGTTGAATCCAAAAAGTTTCCCATCTTCTTAGTTGTTTTAATCTGTCTGACCCTTTAGAAGCTGGTATTTGTTCTATGACTTTTATAACAAATTCTTTAGGATTTTTATTGTGGACTTCTGTGAAGTGCTTTGTCAGGGTACCTGTGAAAAAACATTAAATAAAATACAGATGTATCACATAATTTAATATTTCATTTTAGCTAATATCTACTATAAATTGATTTAGCTGCACTGTAAATGACACTAAAGTGGGTGGCATCAACCCTCTCTTATTCTGAAACACAGATGTGTAGAACAAAGAAAAATACCCATTACAAGCCAGGATGCCTCCTGGGGTGGGGGAGACAAAATTTTGCACTGTTTTCAGATATGCTAGCAGAATCCCAGGATGTTGTAAGCTAACAGATACATGTTATAATTAACACGATGGCGCACTGGATTTCCTTTGAATACGGAATACACATTATGCTGGCTAGCAGAAACCCATGTGTTCTTTGAAAGTATAAAGGTCTTGAAGAGTTAAAGTTTAAACCAACTCTAGATCTAGAAAAGTATTTAATACATTTAATGAGTAGCTCAACAGCCAATGTAAAATGTTTAATCAACTTGTTTCAAAATGGATAACATATTCTTATATTTTTCAGTCATCTAATAAGTGCATATGTAATTGGTGCTGTAAATTGTATCATATGTTTTTAAACACTCAGCAAGAGATATACAGATATGAAATATTTATATTAATATGAGATAATAAACTAATATAAATATAGATATATGAAATTACATTTGATTGCTAATCTCAAGGTATGTATGTGATATTAAGATGATAACTGAGATATTAATTAGATCCATGCTAAAAGTATTAAAATCCTTTTAAATACCCATATATTTAAATGTATAGGAATTACTTTGTAATGTGATACTAGAGATATACTCATGTTTAGTATGAAAATACTCAGACTAAATGATATTAAATGGACCATGTATGGAACATATAGTTATGAAAACTAGGAGATTAAAAGTGTATAAAATTGGCATTTGATAAAAAATATATATAAGAATCTATATTTACTGTTAGCAGTAATGATGGTGACACTGTATTTCTGGTTGTCTGCTGCCAACATTAGTTCAAAAATGGTATTGCAACCAAAAAGTATTTGACTGCTCAGGGAGGTATTTCCCAAATAGCCTATGAGATGTTTAGATCCAAAGGCCAATCAGAGACAAGCTCCGTTAAGGGCCTATCAAAGGGAAAATCTTCAGTAAGGGCGTATCCAAAATGTTCACCAATGATTACAAAATAGAAGCAAGGTCATCACTTGATAAACTCATGCAAGAGAAAGGAAAGGGGTCTTTGCTGCTGAATTTTGACTGAACTGGATAACCTTGCTGCCTTTGAACACAGTCTTTACAAAGCAAAACTGGGCCTAACTTTTCTTATCCATATTGCAATACCTCTCTTATTTATGAGGTCAACTGGGTTTATCTGAAAAAGCTGAAACACTCATCTGGTTTATTTTGTTATGTATACAATTGATCTATATGTTATATTTAATAGATGTTAATAAAGATATTCTAAAGCTATAGTTAGATTGCAGCTGATAATTTAAAGAGCGTATGTGGTATTTTAAGTTTATATCCATTGTCCTGTGTAAGTTAGAACCAGTCATATTTAGTGCTAAGTAATTTATTTGCTAGACAGGATTTGGCACTCTAGATTTATAAATCAGTTTTATTATTATGAACTCTCTTAGAACTGTAGATAAATTGGTTATTGTGGTTAGTTATTAATTAAAGGGACAGTCTAGTATAAATTAAACTTCCATTATTCAAATAGGGCTTTTAATTTTAATCAACTTTCCAATTTACTTTTATCATCAATTTAGCTTTTTTTCTCTTGGTATTCTTAGTTTAAACTAAACATAGGTAGGCTTATATGCTGATTTCTAAGCCTTTGAGGGCTGCCTCTTATCACATGCTTTTTAAATCTCTTTTCAACACAAAGAGACAGAAAGTACACGTGGGCCATATAGATAACACTGTGTTCAGGAACAGAGGGTTATTTAAGATCTAGCACAAAACAATGATAAATGCAAGACAATAGATAATAAACAGTCACGGTCATGTGATCGGGGGCTGGAAGAAGGTTCCTAGATACAAGGTAATCACAGAGGTAAAAAGTATATTAATATTACTGTGTTGGTTGTGCAAAACTGGGGAATGGGTAATAAAGGATTATTTATCTTTTTAAACAATAACAATTCAATGGTAGACTGTCCCTTTAAGCATTGTTAAGATAATAATCCATATTCTGATATTGGAATGAACTTCGCTAGATGATTATAGACTGCTCTGGTATCCTCATTTAGGGTATTTTAATGTGAATCATTGTGAGTAAGGTTAATTTTTAAAGATATATTTTTTTTATGATATGTTGTATAGAATAGTATAATGGAATAAGCGTGCATAATTGATTCATAATCTATTTTTTTCCCTATTTATTTTCATAGTAATGGATATTTTTTTGGGACACTCCAGTGTTTCTCTATGATTTTGTGTATTTTTGTTGCTTCACAATTGTATGTAGTAATAAATCTATTGGTGTCCTTGTTATCTTGGTATTCTGTGTTGGTCATTTTCTTAGGATGTAATAGATCATCTCTATTATTTCATTTTACTCTATTGTATGATTGGTTAATGGTTTTCATAATAGATTTTTTGTATATATCTGGTTATTTTCAATAAAGATGGTGATATCTAAAACAATATATTTTAGTTTTATTCCACTCTTGAGTAAATTTAAAATTTAGGGTGTTTTCATTTAAAAAGTGGATGAAATCTAACAGATTAGTTTCTAATCCTTTCCACAATACTGTATCTTTTAGTTATTCACTATCTTGCCAGATCATTTTGTCCTCAAAAATGTACAAATTTGCAAAACCGGTGACAAAGTTTATCCCCATCGCCATCCCTCATTTCTTTGGATATATTTTATTCTCAAATTCAACGTAATTTTTAGTTAGAATTAATTTGATACAGTCTTGTAGAAGCTAAATCTGATCATCATGAATAGTAGTGTATTTCTGCATGGATTTCCTACAAGCATCTACTCCTTTGTCATGAGGAATAGAGGTATATAGTGCAGTGACATATAACATTACTATATAATAAAAAGGTTCCCATGTAAGGTTTTCCAAAATAGTGAGCAAGTGTGGTGTGTCCCTTAGATATCATTTGAGACCCATTAATAAGGGTTGTAGGAAGCTATCTATATACTCAGAAAGATTGCTTTTCATGCATTATATTTCCGACATAATAGGTCTTCCTGGGAGAATTTGTTAATTCTTGTGAATTTTAGGCAGATGGTAGAAGATAGCCATTTTTGGTTGTTCTTTCTGTAAGAATCTAAATTCATCCATGTTCAATAAATCGTTTCTTTTTGCCTCTATTAGGAAAGCCAGGTATTCATTTAAATAGATATGAGTGGGATCTGAGCTTGTCCTGAATTACTATTGCCCCTCCCTTATCCGTCGCTCTAAAAAATATTTCATTATTTTTGCTGAGATATTTTGGAGCTGTTTTTTCTTTCAAACTTAAATTGTGATTTTTCTCTTTGTAGTCATTACATAGAATCTCAAGCTCTTGTATTACTAATTCTTCAAATAATTTGATAAATTTGCCTTTTGATTGGGTGGGGTAGAAAACCGATCTAGGTTTAAATTTTGTAGTTTGAATTGGAATATCCACTTCTATATTATTTTCTTAGTCCTGGCTCTCCCCACATTCCTCACTTATAGCTATTAAGTGTGTTAATGATTAAACATCCCCTTGTGCTATTCATATTCTTTTCTTGATCAAGTGTTGTCTTTTTATTCTTTTTCAAGAAATATCTGTAGTATTAGCTTAAGTGTGAATTTATAAACATCTATGAACAAGTCAAATGCAATAGGGGCAAAATACAAACCTTTTTTCAAAAGGTTAATTTCTATTTTAGATAGTTTATGTTTTGAGAGATTAAATATTTAGATTAAAAAAGTCATTTCACTTCTTTGATCTTTTCCTGTTTTCCTCTTCTACATCCTCGTCTCTTTTATCCCGTTTTCTTTTTACTGGGATTGGTAATGGATGTGGGGAGTGTTCTTGAGGGTTATGATTTCTCCCCCTTCTTACCTCTAAAAAAGTAGTCTGGTTATAATAATGCGAATCACTATACACATATAAACATCAATATTAATGTATATACATATTTAATACATATGTATATATATACATACATATACATATTTAGACATGCATATTTATGTATATATATACATTATAGCCCTTGTATATATACCTTGTCTTTTATCATATACATTTAAGCTATTATAACAATTCTTTTACAATTTTATATGAATAATTATTATCAGATAGTGTATATATGAGTGGTATACTTTATATTAATGAATTTATGTTGTGTTTGATGTAACTTTTAATTTAGCCCTAACCCTTTATGCGAGAGCTTCAGTCACGCTAACCCAACAAGTGCAAATTTAGTTTGCACTTGTGTGGTCGCTTTCACTTTCAACTTGTAATATGAGCATGCGCTTGCGTAGGTGCAATATTTCAATATTGCATGCACACTAACATTAGTGCGCCACTTGTAATCTAGACCTAAATCTTTATTGTTAAACTGTGCTGGTATTGAAGGTTATTGCATTCAATGCCTTTTAATCTGCAAAGAAACACGTTACATTTGTATCTTTAATTATCTTCAACATTCAAATGCAGTTCAGAGATCAGGTAATTAAAATTAAATGACCTACCCTGAATTTTTATTAATGAATTTTGTCCAAAGAGTACTAAGTGTTGAGCATGCTTTTTAAATCTGCTATGAGATAAAGTCCTGCCTGGTAAGGTTTTATATTTTGAAATGTAATACCATTTATAGTTTCCAAAATGTCTTATAAATTGGACTATTTCCTTAAATCCCATTCGTTTTTAAAAATATTGCCATGGTGGCATCACGCTTTACCCTGGAAGAAAATGAAGTGCTTGTGGCTGCTTAGAGCCACAATATATCTACCTAATGGGATAGAGGAGGGGGGGAAAGAACCCGCATGAAAGGGATGTCATGTGGAGTAACATACAGTTCAGAAGAAATTGCAGAGTCTGGGATTGCCTTAAAATGATAACGTAAATGAATGCTTAAATCTTAGAACTTGTACTGTCAATTAAACTCGTGAGAGGAGCCCACATCAACCAATGCTTCAAATAATATATATCAGTCCAGTAAATAATAACTGTATATAAAGTGATATTGGTGTATAGAGAGACCTCTGGCGGGGGGCATGTGTATAGTGTGCACATAAAAATGCGGACATTCAACTAGGTAACAACGTTAGTACATAGCAGCACTGTGTGCCAACTGAAAGTGCCCCTCAAATGCCTCCGGATCTGTCTCTCACCTCTCCAGTGGCCGGGCAGGTTCCTCACCTTTCGTTCAGGAGTGACTGCAGTATAGACTCCTTCAGCTTATATGCTCCAGGGTCCTCCAATATACGATTTAGCAGATTCACTGCATCAAACCGGTTCTCCTTCAGACGCTAGTGGTGGGCATGTCCCGAGCGTGTGCTATGCCAGCCAATCCGCTACACCCTCCTCCGGTAATGCGATGTGTTATGATAAGACTTGGCCGTTCAGCCGGCTGTTAGCAACACAGAACCCGAATGTGTAGCAATAAAAGTTCCTCAATACGGAATACTCTCAAATTGTGCTGGGTTAAACACCCAAATAGACGTTAGCTCCGGGAGGGTTTAATGGGCTCATAAACTCTCACGGAAAGAAGCAAGGGTGGATAAAGCTCTATGCTGGACAAAAGGACATAATAAACAGAAGAGCAGAGCAATATCAAATTATATAAAACATAACATTTATTGTATCCAAATATAAAAAATCCATAATCCACACCAGTAATAAAAACAGTAAATCAGAACAGTTTTGTAGATAGTGCTTACTCGTTTCAGTTAGACAGCCATAATCATAGCTAATCTAAGGAGTGAAAGAACACACTACGTATATCCTTACCTAAAGAGCCATTGGTTAAAAACAAAGGTTACACAGCTAAATTATACTTTCTAATTAAGCCTAAAGGAAAGTCCCCACAATAAAATGTACTTATTATACAAAGCAGTGTTACTACTCTTCCTTATCTATAAAATTTTAGATACACTTCACTAGATCTGTACCTATAGTATAAACTATATATATATAGTAATCTATCAAAAAAATGAATGAGTGAACTTTGAAAAAGAGATAAGGTGATTCTCTAGCTTATTATACTATAGTGATATCACAAAGAATATATATTAAATAGCAAAAAGTAGCTGATTGCAAAAGGGTATGGAGATATTTGGGTACCATAGAAATTAACATTTCTACTTCCTGTGGTGTGACATCACAGATATTGTCAACTTTACTGCACAGAATGAGAAATCTGTTCCCCAATGTCGGAAAATAATTTCCGACATCAAAAGGAATGTTTTAAGGAAGAAAAAACAATTAGGTAAATTTAAAAAAAAGTAAAAGCTAAGAACATAATTTAAAAAAATCAGTGATCAAAATTTAAACTGTATGAAAAAAAAAGATTTCCTGAACCTTTTGAGGTTGGAAAATCCAGTTTTCAACATTTTGACACAGATTGATATTTGTTCTGAGAACCCATTGCATCCCTTTCATGTGGGTTCTGTGTCCCCCTCCCATCCCGCAAATATTGAAAAAATATACACAGCAAAGATGAGCGTTCAACAGGCCTTTTTTTTTTTTTTTTTTTTTAAATGCCCATTGTCAAATATCTAAAAATCGTTTGGCTACAAAAAATTATTAACATATTTCAGACACTTGTTTATAACAATATTTTTCAGGTCTCATTTAACCCTATACTGATACCTGATTCCTCGGGTTACTTGATTTGTAATTAATTATTCACAGATATAGACATATATTTATATTTTTATTTGTGAATAGGATTTTTTGTTAACACTTTGTTTAAAAAAATATGTTTATTTAAAAATATATTTAAATAATATATTTAAATATCTATCTATCTGAGCAGAAATAAAAAGCAAAGGATGAAGGTATGCAAAATATTAAATATTAACAACTATATCCTACTACCTATGAACTACTTACTATTAACTATTACAAATCTAACCTTATAACTATTAACTATTTCTTATTAACTATGAACTACTTAATTTTAACTCTTTAACCATTTACTAATATCTATGAACAACTACCTAATATACACTACCTTTATCCTTCTAGTAACAAATCATTTAGGGTACTTTTCCATTTACTGGACCGCTACTGCCAGAGAATTGCACTATAGATTTTTTGTCTGTTATTGCCAAAGTACAGTAGAAGCTGAAATTCCCCCATCTACACTCTCTGTGGGTTTCAAGGGGGGCGAAGCCTCAATCCACGAGTTTCACTTGGCGTGGATGTCAGATGATTGGTGCAGAGCATCGCTGATCCTCTGGCATTCACCCCAAGTAAAACTCATGAGATGACACTTTTTTGGGGGGAATACTTTAACGCGGTTGCAATATTCTAACTTCGGCTTTTTGTGCACATTAGGTTAGCGCGCAAGCGAAAACTTTTAACTTTCAACGTATAATATGAGCACTACCCAACATGTGGAAAAAGCTTACTCCTAGTGGAGTTACATCGTGAGCAAGAGCTATAAATATAACTCTACTCATAATTTGGCCTCTAATTGTTTATGTTGAATAACTGTTATATCAGGAAATAGAGCATTCATGAGGATATGAGCTGTCTTAAATCTTGTTAGCATATGAAAATGTTGTAGCATATCTCTGTAAGAAACTAAGCTACTTAAAAGTTAAAAACAGATACATTTGATATGGAGACAAAATAATGCAGCATAACATAGAATATCAGTCATAAATCAAACAGGAGCATCATCAAATTTGTCATATAGCCAGTTATACACTTTATATATTACTTTAGAAACCAGAACATGATTGTTTGTTAGGCTTTGCAGAAAACTGCTTTTGGAACTTTTCAGTAGGAGTTGGGTGAATATGTAATTAAAATAGTTTTACAGTGTTCCTCTTGATATTTGTTCTTCCTTTCAAATGTTTCAACAGAATGAATACAAACTTTAATATATAGGGGCTCCATGTACTAACCGGTGGGCACACAGCTTCTCAACTCCGCAAAGCTGTCTGCCCGCATTTGCTACACACGGGCAGCGGATCTGTTGTGCAAGGCAGAACAGGCAGCTGCCTTAGTTCACCACCAGCAGGGGGGTGCTGATAGCAGGAGGTGGATCTGCCTGGTGCTGCAAGCGCTGCATGAGGGAATATGTTTTAAATGTGGCTGCCTGCCTATAGTAGTGGTGCACACACAGCACCTAGCTGCAACTTTAAATTTAGCTATGTGGGCGCGCATGGGGCTTGCTTTGTTGCATGTACTCAGCCTATCTGTGCAGGAATAGTGTCACAGTGTCTGTGGAGGTGGAGCCTGTCTGAGCAGGATATCGGGAGGTAGATGTTGCGCCGTGGCAGTGTGACTGACTGAATAGAGGAAAATTAACTATGTGAGGAAAATTAACTACGCGCGCCCACCGTCCCATACTGCTGGCTACTAAAGTTAAGAGGTAGGTGCAACATCAAAGGTGCAGGGTAGTGTATACAATGATAATTATGTTGGGAATTTTACAATAGACTAGAAGTTTAGGGAGGAGGGTTACACATAACTGAAGGGCAAAAAAGGAGTACATGGTGGGGGCAGACTGACATACACAGGGTAACCAGGAATGCAGGTATGGGGTATAAGATGTAATTCATGGGAAGCACAAGGGGTTTACTGTGCAGGTAGTTGGGGAGCACAGAGGTTAAGGCTTTCAGAATACAATATCTGTGTGTATGGGGGTGTAGGGTGTACAGTGGGTGTCTGTGAGGGACTGAGGGACAGGATGTAGATTTAATATCATTTTATGAGGGAGACCAGAAGAGGTTAATACAATGTAGTAGGTTCATAAAATCAATATAAATGGCAGACTGCAGGTACCAGTGGGTGACAGATTTGTGGGGTAAGGAGTTTGTATTTTAATTATGTATTCAATCTCTAGCAGGAGGGGGGAAATGTATGTAAGATAGAGATCAGCATTTTCAATGGTGCTTTATGTGGTTATGTACCAAAACAATGCTCAATTTTTAGCAAAGGAATAGGTGGCTGTCTTAAATAGTTTTTTAGAGGACAATGTTTTCAGCAGATAAGGTAAGGCAGTGGGAATAATTGATTTAATTTAAGTTTTAGTGTCTATAAAACAATGGTAGTTGCCATGTTGTAACTTAGGTTACCTTCTCTGCTGTTTCCAATTAGGGACAGTTATAAATAGGTCACTAGAGTGTGCAGCCAAAGGCTGTGGGGAATATAACAGTGTTCTGCACCTTCATTTCTAACAGTAGCTGAAAAGCTCACAATTTCATAATGGAATTACAGGAAAAAGGGGACAAAATGAATTATGAAAGTAGATTGCTGTTTATATATATATATATATATATATATATATATATATATATATATATATATATATATATATATATATATAAAAATTCATCCTTGCCTGTATGGCCAAAAATCCTAGAACCAACCCTGCTCATTGGAGTGTGTAATGCCCGCTCCTTCATTTGTGCGACCAATCACGTGACTGAAGGGGCTGTCAATCACTGAGAGCGAGCGAGCTCTCTGTGATTTTCCCTCGCCACCTCAGAAGTGGCGTAGGGTGTAAGAAGCAGCAGTCTAATGACCGCTGGTTCTTACATTGTGGGAAGCAGGCTTGCATATGTGAACCTGCCCTGCAAGGGCTCTGGAGCAGCTTTCACTGCTTTGTACATGGAGCCCATTGTATTTAAATATTGAATGCTATAGGCATACATTTATCTCTATGAGAATCAACATTTGAATGTTAATATTCAATTTTGTTATTGGGATAAGAATTTAACACTGGAATCTTCTATTCAAAAAAGGGAATTTTAACAGTTGTTTGCAAATATTTGGCAACCATTTGTTTAGAACAATTAGATGAAGCCCATTTTTTTTTTATTTATTAAATGTCATTGCCAAAAAATGTCCCCAAGGGGGGCGGAGCCTACACTCACTGCGGCAGGACGCATCTCAGTGAAGCTCCCTGTATCTGAAGTTATTTTAACAAGTTTAATATAGCAAAACTTCAATATCTATAGCTCTGAAACGGATATTTATTGGCTATTTATCAAGGTGAATAGAGATACTAGGAGTTGATGTTTTGATGGAGCTCCTGCCTATGCTCTCTGAGGCAGCTACGGGACAGGCCTGTTAACGGGATTCAAGCCATTTTTTTTGCAGCTACGCAGTAATTTATGAAAAGAGGATCCTGTATAGGTCTTGAAACGTGGGTCTGGGGCTGCCGTATTATTACCCCCCCCCCGTACCCCGGGGTTACGATATCCTTTATTATAGGATAATAACTCTCTATTATTTGCAACCATCAGCTGAAAGACCACACTACTGAGCGACATGGAGCAGAACATAGCACTCATGGTGGAACTCACTAAGCTCTTGGACCTACATAGAGCGGCCCTCTTGGCAACTGTAACAGACACCTTTGACTCGCTCTGCATGACTGCACGACGGGCGAGTAACAGATCCACACTTAATATGGAGCCCCTTGAGAGGGAAAAGGACGACCGGTCTCAGATTCTAGGGAGGACCGCAGGCCCCAACAGCCAGTCAGGAGGTAACGAGGCAGTAAAAGTGGGACCGGCACAGCCATGTACAGAAACTGCCACGCTGGCTCCGTTAAAACAGAGAGAGACAATGACTGCCGGAAGAGACGGGGCTTCTAATGACAGCCATGTTAACTGCGCCGTGCCTCTGAGACCCACAGTTCTGTTACCCATAAGATCGAGGTGCTACATTGCAGAGAACTTGGCATCCCCTGGGCCACCTGATAGTGCTCCCAGAACCAGAATGACTACCGAGTCAGCCCGACATAGTCTTATGAGAGACAATCTCGGAGCCGAGATCAGGGGAAATGGTGGTTACACAACCCGCACTGCCACCCAGAGTATGGAAGAGCCGCGGACCGTCCCGACACAGATGAGCAACTGCCGCAATTTACTAGCAGGCTGGAGAGTGAAAGGCAGTAAACGGGGAAACGTTTGGGCAAATGAACTTGGTTCTGAATGGCCTTTTGCTGCTGAGGGCTCTCATACACGGCCCACAATGAACCTGCCAATTCAATATGGCCTCACATCACAAGATACAAAGGTACCTCAGGAGAACATTTTACTAAATTCAAGATTTGGTGTGGGCTAGGACTGCTCCTTTCATTCCGGTTCAAAGTTTGTGGTTTGCGGTCCTTTAACACACATAGGCTTTCTCTTTTTGCTGCAGCCGGGATAAATGTTTGACTTGTTGGATATCATCACGACATATAAAGTTATTTTTGGAGACATTTGTGTTACAAAAGTTGAAGTTAAAGTTTATAATGATGTATGTCGAAACCTTTTCATTTACAGACTTTGAGTTAAATCAATCTTATGAGATATATTGGCAACAGGCAGTAGTGGTTTATCTCTGCAACGTTTAATTTCCTCTGAGTATTACAAATGCATATATGGAGTGGATCTGTTATCTACCCCTAATCTCCTACAAATTAAAGGGTATTATGTTGGAGAACCTTTCTGTGGATTATAAACTAATAGGATCACATGTTATTTTCAGGTTTTTAAAGTTATATTTGTGATTAACCCTTCACTGCTCTCCAGATAGGCTTCCAGACAAACTAAAACTTTATTGGGAGACATTTTAACTAAAACTTAGATATCCCGAACCCAAGTCAAGCTAGCCTGATAGAGACGTCCCCTGTAACTATGTCTTTATATGCAAAAATATATCTGATTTACTGTGTCTTTAGATTTCCCTAAGGCATCATGGAGATTGCCCCCTAGTCAGCGGCCGAGGCTGGGGGGGATATACTATCTTACTGAGAAGGGATTATTAGAATTGCACCTTGAATATTAAAGTGCAATAGCTGATTAAAAACTAGACCATTTGACACAGCACAGTAACTATATATTGCACTTATATTTGAATTAATTACTAGGGGATGGTCTTGGTATTTTAAGTGAACTTACTAACATAGGAACCGAATTAATGCCCTGAATCTTATAAGTTCTCAATAAGGGGTTTTTGTGTACACTTATTGTCCTTACTATCTTGTTTAAAGAATGTTTTTTGTGTAAAACTATTGTCTATACCACCCGTTCACCACGAGTTCAATATGCCGTTATTCTATACTACAATGACCCGCAGCAATATGTCCATTTACAGTAGCCTCTATGGATCCCTGAATATGATTGAATTTACATACGCTTTGGTAGTAACATTATGCCTATCCTCTGTAAAACCAATGCATTACCTAACCCCCATAATGATCACCCATACCCAACACACTATAGATCAAACCCCTAACTTCCTAGCTTAATGCTAGATGTTGTTTATGCTCCCCTAAGAGTTAGTTTTTAGAGGGGAACAAGTAAGAGTAATACAGGAGCTCCATAGAGACCTAAGACATGAGCTCCCAAAATATGTCAACAGTAATAAACAGCTGCATACAGATAATATTAGAAGGGATTCACTGTATATAGAAATTGCAACTGCTGTCTTATAAGGCTGCTCTCTCTAAACCCCAATAGTTGCTTTCACTAGGGAACTTAAAGAACACCATATAGGAGCTGCTGCTCATGAAAGTGTTTGAGGTATCAAGGGTCAAGATGAGCAATACTTTAAACAACTTATAACCTCAATTACCAGGTAACAGCTCCTTATTTACTTATTTACTTATTATGTCTCCTACTACAGTCTGTGTCCCTTAAGTGATATTTTACTCTCATTCTAAGTAGTGTGTCTTCAGATTCCTCCTAACATCAATGATTGCCAAGTTTTGTTGTTGTATTATAACTAGAGCTAAGAAAAATCAACCCTTAGCAATTATTTTAACGAGTATCCACTATACCATACACAAGTGTGGCTCTATTCCATCCAAGTTTCTAATTTTAAATTTACTTTTTTATCATTCTAGTCTTACCACCTCCAGCGATGTAAAGCATATACCTATATATCTGTTGGGAGGTCTATGTTTTTCTATTTTTCTAGTGACCCAAGAGTGGTCGATAGGTAACTACCATTTAATTTAATATCTATGTTCTGGCTGGTCCAAAAGTGGCCAGTGATGTAGTTACCCTACTGATCTAATTTAAAAGAAAACTGAGGTTTCATTACATCTAACATGTTTACCTGTTCCTCAGACAGTAGTTGTCTTTAAGAATGTATTATTGTACAGTCTCTGTACATTGATTCCCATTATTATTTTAATATGTGTTTACACAACCTGTCTAGTTATACTTTTGATGGTTTTCTATTACTGAGAATGTATGAAAACACTGAGTACACATAAATTGTATTTTCCCAAGATTGTAAACTTTTTGTTGTAACCTGAAAATACCTCAATAAAAAAATTATTTAAAAAAAAAAAAAAAAAAAAAAAAAAAAATGTCCCCAAAAAAGACATAGGGGCCTATTTATCAAGCTCTGTACAGAGCCCTTCAGGCTCACCAGAAACACAAGTTATGAAGCAGCGGTCTAAAGATCGCTGCTCCATAGCCTGTCTGCCTGCTCTGAGGTGGCGGACAGACATTTCCGGAAATCAACCTGATCCAATACGATCGGGTTGATTGACGCCCCCTGCTGGTGGCCGATTGGACTGTGAATCTGCAGGGGCGGCATTGTACCAGCAGTTCACAAGAACTGCTGGTGCAATGATAAATGCTGGGAAAGTATGCTGTCGGCCTTTATCGATGCGCAGCGGACATGATCCGCAATATCGGATCATGTCCGCTCAGAAGTTATTAAATAGGCCCCATATTCTTGACTGATTAAATGATAAAACCAAATAGATGTTTTAGATTTTAACAGATCAGGGGGTTAACAAAGGCTTTGACAGATCTACACACCAAGGATGGTGGATATTATTAGAAGAGGTTCAAAAACTCTTAATATTTATTTCTGTTTCTCTAGTTTTAATTCCGAGTTTCTGTTAATTCATTCTCATCTTGTCCTGGAAAGACGAAAACAAATGCAAAAATGGGACTAAGATCAAAATGCCTTTAAAGGGATTGTAAGCAACTTTCTAATTTACTCCTATTATCATTTTTTCTTCGTTCTCTTGCTATCTTTATTTGAAAAAGAAGGTATCTAAGCTTTTTTATTAGTTCAGAACTCTGAACAGCACTTTTTTATTGGTGGATGAATTTATCCATCAATCAGCAAGAACAACCCAGGTTGTTCACCACAAATGGGTCGGCATCTAAGCTTACATTTGTGAATTTCAAGTAAAGATACCTAGAGAATGAAGAAAATTTGATAATAGGAGTAAATTAGAAAGTTGTTAAAAATTTCATGCTCTATCTGATTCATGAAATAAAAAAATTGGTTTCAGTGTCCCTTTAAGTAACACTGGTGAATGTTTCTCTAAGCTTGGGTTAATATCCTTATTAGACATGTTCAGAATATTCAAAATTCTTTGTATTTCGAATATTTGGAGCCTGTGCTGTTTGGTATCGTCTCGTTTTAAATTCAATGAATACCGACCATTTGTGTTTTCTTCAAACAAATGTACATGTTCCACTGCTACAGGCAAAAAGGTTCACCTGTATCGACTAAAATACTTACCTAAGCGCGCTGGTGAGCGGAGTTAACCCACTCCTCTTCTTCACAGAGCCCCATCTGTTCTAACAGGAGGCTTAGCGCAGCGGCAGGGCCTGCACTAAAGGAAAAAGTCTTTTAGTGCAGGCCCAAGGAGCCACTGCGTGAAGCCTCCTGTTAGCCAGGGCCCTAAAAGAATTGGAGTGGGTGAGCATGGCCCTCCAACACACTTGGGTAAATATTTTTAACTATTTAACAGAAACAATTGCCAAATTCAGAATTATTTCTTATTTTTTTAAAAATTATCTGTGTTTTGTTAATGAATGTGCATTTGTAATGAAATAAATGCACATTTCTCATCCGTATGCTATGAGCTCCATTTATGAAGCTGTGGACGTTGCTTAGGAGCCCAAGTGTTACAAGGTCATGCAAGTGGCTAATGAATTAGCTGTGGTCTTACAATCACTGCTACTTCACCTCTCTCCATCACCACTAGGATGGCAGAGTTAAATCATACAGGTGAGATCCAATAGGGATGATTGGCAAGCCCTGCTCTTGTGCAATTGATTGCCCATCCAGTAATTGATAAATGACACCTCATTGTTTTGTGCACTTTATAAATTATTACAAAGATCTAAAATGTTTAAACATTGGCTTTGCTTGCAATCCCTTACCCCTTTTGATATGCATGATTGTTGTCTATATTCAAGTCTTAACACAACTTTTTTTCTTTTCTTTTCTTTTCTAGAATTTCATACTCTTTTTATATCAGAGTTTCCAATTCCTGAATTACTCACTTATTCTAGCAGAGTTCCAAGTTTATGGGTTAAGACGAATGGTGGGGATTTAATTGGCAGAAATTATCTGACGGTGGTATCCCCTTCATATACATGAACATTAATTAAGGTACATAGGCATGTGAACCTTATTTAAAGTCATTTTTAAATTTGTTGTATTAACACTGGTATGTTTTTATATTACATTGAAAATCATCCTAAAGAAATATATTTATTTGATCCTCAAATGATTTTTTAACTTTCTACTAATACAGAAATTTATATACAGCATTTTTCATTTAAGTTGTGATCTAATTGTGATATATGGTTCCATTTATTAAACTTTGGGCGGGCATCGCTGCAAGCAGATAACATTGCACAAGCATTTCACAAGTAATGCTTGTGCAATGCTGCTCCCTGCCTTATTGCTGCCAATCGGCTGCTAGTAGGGGCTGTCAATCACCTTGAGTGACAGGTTAAGGAACAGCATTAAGGAACAGTCTTAAAGGGACATGAAACCCAACATTTTTCTTTCTTGACTTAGATACATATATTTTTAAACAGCTTTCCCTTTTATTTATGTTATCTAATTTGCTTAATTTTCTTGGTGTCCTTTGTTGAAAAGCATAACTCATAGGCTCAGGAGCTGGGAGCTAAGGGCTAATTGGTGTCTGCACAAATAAGCCTCTTGTGATTGGCTTAGAGATGTATTCAGCTAGTTCCCAGTAGTGCATTGCTGCTCCTTCAAGAAAAGATACCACAAGAATAAAGCAAAATTGATAATAGAAGTAAATTAGAAAAATGTTTACAATTGTATGCTTTATTTAAAGCAAGACTAAATATTTAAAATATATTTAGATACAAAATTAAGAGGCAGTACAATACTGTAGATTTTTTTTTTTTTTTTAAAAGGGCATTTATTTATTTGAACAATTGTGGATACTATAGCAGCTTATTTTGTAAATTGTGATAATGATTTACAGCAATGATATGAAAATATTGATATACACCATGTAAAACAATGTAGGACTTGCAAACATCTTCGTAAAATTAAGAAGACAAACCATATTGGTTGCTTTCCCCATCCTGCATATGTGAGTATCACATGTGCTCAGTGAGCTGTTGAATGTATATTAGAAATGCTGATGAAAAAACACAGACAACTTTATTATTGTAAAGCAAATTATTTTTCTTTTATGTCCCCTTTATTATTTTTAAATAAATAATTATTATTTTTTAAATGTTAAAACACCAAATATTTTTTTAGTAAATTGTCAATAATATAATATAAAAATGATCTATGAATATAGAAAATAAACACATTTCCTTTGTGTTTATACCTTGAGTTTCTATTAAATATATTCCTTATTCAATAGATTTTTTTTTTTTCTTTTAAATTTATGGTAATACAAACAATGCATTATAAAAAAGCTAGTTGTGTTATCTGGTCAACAAAAAAAGATATCCAAATAATATATAACAATCAGTTCCCAATAGGTTTCCAACAAAGGAGAAAAAAAAATCTAAAGTTTTATTTTACTATCTTTTGGATAACTAAGGAGCATCAAATAATTGCCCTTGAGAATTTAGAGCCAGTCGTTGACATGTAAATGTTTTACATCAAGTGCAGCAGAATGCGTCAAGCTACTCATTATGCTATATCCAATCAGTATTTCTATGAAACATTATTATTGTGCACCATATGCTTTTTAGAATGAATAAATAAAACCATGGATAAGATGATACATATATTTCCATACCTAAAATCTAACATAAATTTTAAATAAACACAATCAGAAAGTATAGAGTTGCAAAAGCAAGCCTGCTATTGTTCAATGCTTGGTGAACAGTTCTAAAGTCCTCAGTAATTAAAAGTTTGAGTCTGTATTTTTTGTTTGTATGTTTAGGGAAGTTCTCTTTGGTGTAATAAAAACTTTATATAGGATTCAAAGTTATGGCCTATAAAATCAGAATGAGAGCCATTTTCTACATTTGTGACCCTTCTAAGCAGCCCTTTATTGCACTCACGTAAAAGGATTATCTAGAGACCAACCAGTATTGTGTAGGATGGAAAAAGGTTAGAGGGTTAGTGTTCATATTCCACAAAAAAAAACAATAATATAGTTGTAGAACTGGATAACATACATATAAAGAAGTATATAGTTAATAATGACACTGAAAAACCAATAAAAAGAAATATAATTCTGAAATAGAATAGCACATATATAAAGAAATATTGTACTATATACAGTATATGATAGATCAACAGTTAAATATGTAAATAAAACAAAAACTTTTTTTATGGATAAAAGGTTAAATAAAAAATGTATAAACTTGAAGTGAAACTAACAGGAAATCTTACTAATATCCACATAGCTATTGCTGAATGGCTGACAGGGAGAACTCCTATTCAAAAATGTTGTTGTATTCAATAGACATGTGCGATTCGGTTCGGTCTGAATCGAAATTCGGACAAATTTGTTCGAATTCGGAGATTCAGATCGATTCGAATTGCGGTAGTTCCGAATCTACCGAATAAATCCGAATCGATTCGAATTTATTCGGTAGATTTGGATGGATGTGTATTACACTAGTATACTAGTGTAATACACAGCACATCCCACTTTACAGTGACCGAATTTCCGAAAATCCAAATCGTTTTGAACCAAATTGAACCGAACCGAAACGAATGAGAACTGAATTTTTTCGAATCCGAAAGAATCCGAATGAATCCGAAACGAATTCATTCGATTTCTTCCGAATTCGAATCGATCCGAACCGAAATTCGAATCGGTCCGAATCCATCCGAACCAAATTTTTCGCGGCTGCACATGTCTAGTATTCAACACTAGAATAAACATTTTTAGATGAAACAAGGAGCAATTTTGGGTATCACGCCTGTTTACAGCTACAGTTAAAGACTGAAAAAGGGAACTGGATTAGCTATCATTGTTAAATATTACACAGAGGAAATACAATATACTAAAAACAGTGCTGTGTAAAAAAAAAACAACTGTGTTTTTTAGAATATTTGTGTGCTGCAGTATTCAGTATTTGGTTAGGTTAAAACAAACCAAATACTGAATATTCGTTAACATTTAAAGCATATGTAAATATTCTCTGCTCCTGTCACCTTGATACTTTTCTGTAGCAAGCTCCGGAGCCACGCAAATCCTCTTCTTCTTTATAGACTCCAGGGTGTCTATATATAATATATATACATACTTATACATCTTTAGAGATGTATATGTATGTATCTCTATATTAAAGTCCTTTGCCTGTTTTTATTTTAACACCTGAGACCTCATATCTCTGAGCCTTTATAGCTTTTGTGTGCAATATTTTTTGATATTTAATAATAATTTATTAGATGGTGTTATGAGTTTATATGTACTTTATAAAGTTTTTTTTATGTGTTTTGTGGTACTTTTTGTTTTGCGAAACAGTTAACCAGAGCTCTGAGGATGTGGTAATTATTTAGGCGTAAGTTGAAATTGCGCTCAAAGGATCGCATTTGCTTTCAACTTGTAATACAAGCGGAAAACTTGACTAGCGCCAACAGCCACAATAGACCCCTCTTAGCTTCTGTGTAACTGTTAACGTGCCACTCCTAATCTGGCCCTCATTCAGATATTTCTAAAACAAAATTAATATCTGCATTTTCGATATGAATTGACATTTGTAACTAAACAAATGTGCATCACTAATTGTTAGGGGCCCATTTATCAAGCTCTGTATGGAGCTTGAAGTGTTGTGTTTCTGGCGAGCCTTCGGACTTGCCAGAAACACCATTTATGAAGCAGCGGTCTAAAGACCGTTGCTTCATAACCTGTCTGCCTGCTCTGAGCTTTAATGAATTATCTGCCCAGAATAACATAGGAATTGGCAATCCTGGAGAGGCTTCTTAGGTCCACTAACAGAAGAATATATGAGTGATTTATTTTTTCTTCTTCAAACGTTAGGTTTTCTACTTTTCCATGAATTCCTTAGCAGCCTCATGAGTGTTTATGAATCTAGCTTAGTGTGTGCTGAGAATCTTTCTCAGAAAACAAGTTTCCTGTCTTGTCAGGGGATGTGTAAATAAACTACACACAAAGTAATTTTATTTTCTTCTTTCTGCTGAAGATAACAAGGACAGATTTAGTTCAATTTCATTAAAACTGGATAAATGAACACAATGAAGGAATTTTATATGTACTACACATTTTATAAAAAAAAAGTGTTTTGACTGAGAATAGACATAATACACAGACCATCTGTAGTACAAATTAATTCTCTAGGGCACAGTCATTTTGTCTGTAGCGTTTATGTGTTTTATATAAGATTTATTGTACCAAGTACTGTTAATCACTTGATGGTTGGTCATAAGTGTTTGAAAGACAGAAATAATTATTTGTAGCAACCCCCCCCCACCCCCTCCAAAAAAAAATCTAACTACTATAATTTACCTATATTTTATTTGATGCAAGTAACTTTCAGATTGTGTGACGGTAAACCCTCCTCTTTATAAAAACAGATCCAGAATGTTAGTGATATTTTAGATGGAGTTTAATTTATCATTTGTAATGAAGTTGCGCTATAACTTTTTAATGTAGATATGAAACTTACTTTTTAATGTAGATATGAAACCCTGTACTGCGCCGGCAACTTCAAAAGTACATTTTTCTTTAATATAACGGGTTTGAATTGTTGTCCAATCAGTGCTTTTGCTACAACAAAAGGCTCCCAAAGGGGATAGTGCTGATTGGACAACAGTTCAAACCTTTAGCTCACAGAAAAATTGACTTTTGAAGTGGGGAGTGTGATGAGAGTGGGAGGTGATGTCAATGGATGGGAGTGTGGCATATAGCCGTTATTAGTCTATGTCGCAGTTACTAAGTTAGATGTATTGTAAAAGCTGTTTACTTCTATGCTCTGCAATTAAATAGCGTTGTACCTTCTATGCTGTGTCCTGCATCTCATGACATGGTGTCAGAAGTTCTTGCCTGCGCTTCTGTTTCCTGAGTAATGACGATGTCGAAGTTTACCCCACCTGAGCCTTTTGATTTCTCTAAGCCTGCAGCTTGGCCACATGGTGTCAGCGGTTTCAACGCTTTAGGATTGCTTCCAAGCTGGACAAGGAGAGTGGTGAAGTACAAGTTAATTCTCTTTTATACTCTGAGGAAAGATGTGGAGCCAGTGATCAATGCCTTTACTTTCCAAGAAGGGGAAGAATTTGACTTTGAAATAGTTATGAACAAACTCAGTGCTCACTTTGTGCCCAAAAGAAATGTGAATCATGAGAGGGCTTGTTTTCACAAACTTGCTCAGCGTGTGGGAGAATCTGTGGAGTCATTTGTGCGCAGCCTGTATGAACTAGCTGAATTCTGTGAGTTTAGTGTTGCTAAATAAGAGCAAATCAGAGACAGAATAGTCATAGGAATTGCAGATGCTGAGGTCTCCCTAAAGCTACAGTTGGAGGCTGAATCAACGTTAGATGGGGCTATTAGGATGGCCCGCCAGAGTGAACTGGTGAAAAAGCAAAGTGGTGATCTGAGGTCTGAGAGTATTGTGGATGAAGTGCAGCAGTTCAGGAGAGCTGCAGGTGAAAGGCACAGTGTGAGCGGTAGACCAAGGGCAACAGATAGGCCAAGAAGCAGATGGGCGCAGCAGGCTCACTGCATGCGGTGTAACAGTACCCATGATCAGAATGTCGTATGCCCCGCTAAAGATAAAAGATGTAGAAAGTGTAACCGAATGAGCCATTTTGAAGTGGCTAGTAAAACTGAATACATTAAGGAGATGCAGATGTATAGTGACCAGGAGGTTCAAGAAGTGTCCTTTGTAGAGTGTGTTGTTGAACGGTCTGGTTCAGATGAAGATTAGCGGGTTACTCTTACTGTAATGGGAGCCAAGGTTGCCTTCAAGATTGACACAGGAGCAGACATCACTGTTATGTCCCTTGCAGCATTCATAAAACTACCTTGACAGCCTCAGCTGGCAAAAGTTACAACAAATGTTCATAGTCCTGCTGGTCCCATCGATTGTGTGTGAAAATTTCTTGCCAGCTTTGAGTACAAGCAGAGGAAATTTACCATGTGGGTACATGTAATTATAGGTCAGTGTGTAAACAACCTATTGAGCAGGAAAGCAGCCTATGGTTTGGGCCTTGTCGCCAGAGTGAATGAGATTTTGGAAGACATGTTTGGTGAATTGGGCCTACTGAATTGCAACCCAGTCCGAATATCACTTAAAAGTGATGCAGTCCCGACAAAAAAATATAAGACGGGGGGGCGGAGCCGGCCATAGACCAACATGACTGCTGAGACCTGATGCTCCGTAGCTACAAAGTAGACATGTGCATGGCTAAAAAATTCGGTTCGTTTTCGGTTCGGATCGATTCGGACTTTTCCAATTTCGGATCAGATCGAATCAAATTCGGCAAAATTTGAATGAATTCATTTCGGATTTATTCGGATTCGAATAAATTCGTTTCGGATTTATTCGGATTTGAATACATTCGGCTGAATTCGGTTCTATTTGGTTCGATTCGGTTCCGAAATTTGGTATGTTTTAGTACACTAACAGCCATTTAGTACACTAACACCCATAAACTACCTATGAACCACTAAACCGAGGCCCCCCCCACATCGCAAAACCTATAATAAAATTATTTAACCCCTAATCTGCCGACCGGACACCGCCGCCACCTACATTATAGCTATTAACCTCTAATCTGCTGTCCCTAACACCGCCGACCACTACATTATAGTTATTAACCCCTAATCTGCCCCCCCCAACGTTGCCGCAATCCTAACTACAAGTATTAACCCCTAATCTGCCGACCGGACACCGCCGCCACCTACATTATAGCTATTAACCCCTAATCTGCTGTTCCTAACATCGCCGACCCCTACATTATAGTTATTAACCCCTAATCTGCCCCCCCCCAAAGTCATGCAACCTAACTACAAGTATTAACCCCTAATCTGCCGACCGGACATCACCGCCACTATAATAAATGTATTAACCCCTAAACCGCCGCACTCCCGCCTCGCAAACACTATAATAAACTTTATTAACCCCTAATCTGCCCTCCCTAACATCGCCGCCACCTACCTACAATTATTAACCCCTAATCTCCCGCCCCCAACGTCGCCGCTACTATAATAAGGTTATTAACCCCTAAACCTAAGTCTAACCCTAACTCTAACACCCCCTAACTTAAATATAATTTAAATAAAACGAAATAAATTTACTATAATTAAATAAATGAATCCTATTTAAAACGAAATACTTACGTATAAAATAAACCCTAAGATAGCTACAATATAACTAATAGTTGCATTGTAGCAATCTTAGGGTTTATTTTTATTTTACAGGCAACTTTCTATTTATTTTAACAAGGTACAATAGTTATTAACTAGTTAATAACTATTTAATAACTACCTAGCTAAAATAAATACAAATTTACCTGTAAAATAAATCTGAACCTAAGTTACAATTACACCTAACACTACACTATCATTAAATTAATTAAATAAATGAATCCTATTTAAAACTAAATACTTACCTGTAAAATAAACCCTAATATAGCTGCAATATAACGAATAGTTACATTGTAGCTATTTTAGGATTTATATTTATTTTACAGGCAACTTTGTATTTATTTTAACTAGGTACAATAGCTATTAAATAGTTATTGACTATTTAATAGCTACCTAGTTAAAAAAATTACAAAATTACCTGTAAAATAAATCCTAACCTAAATTACAATTAAACCTAACACTACACTATCATTAAATAAATTAACTACAAGTACCTACAATTATCTACAATTAAATAAACTAAACTACAAAGTACAAAAAAACCAAAACACTAAATTACAGGACATCCAGACCGGTAATTTTAAACTAATTACAGCTAATCTAAGCCCCCTAATAAAATAACAAAGCCCCCCAAAATAAAAAAATGCCCTACCCTATACTAAATTACAAAAGTTAACAGCTCTATTACCTTACCAGCCCTTAAAAGGGCCTTTTGCGGGGCATGCCCCAAAGAAAACAGCTCTTTTGCCTGTAAAAAAAAAACACCATCCCCAACATTACAACCCACCACCCACATACCCCTACTCTAACCCAAACCCCCCTTAAATAAACCTAACACTACCCCCCTGAAGATCTCCCTACCTTGAGTCGTGTTCACCCAGCCAGGCCGAAGTCTTCATCCGATGGGGCAGAAGAGGACATCCAGACCGGCAGAAGTCTTCATCCAAGCGGGGCAAGAAGAGGTCTTCCATCCATCAGAAAAGTACCAAAAAACAAACAAACACTAAATTACCAAAAATAATAAAATATTACAATAATTTTAAACTAATTACACCTAATCTAAGCCCCCTACTAGCTATTAATATAGCTACAATATAACTAATAGTTACATTGTAGCTATTTTAGGATTTATATTTATTTTACAGCCAACTTTGCATTTATTTTAACTAGGTACAATAGTTATTAAATAGTTAATAACGATTTAATAACTACCTAGCTAAAATAAATACAAATTTACCTGTAAAATAAATCCTAACCTAAGTTACAATTACACCTAACACTACACTATCATTAAATTAATTAAATAAATGAATCCTATTTAAAACTAAATACTTACCTGTAAAATAAACCCTAATATAGCTGCAATATAACTAATAGTTATATTGTAGCTATTTTAGGATTTATATTTATTTTACAGACAATTTTTTATTTATTTTAACTAGGTAAAATAGCTATTAAATAGATATTGACTATTTAATAGCTACCTAGTTAAAATAATTACAAAATTATCTCTAAAATAAATCCTAACCTAAGTTACAATTAAACCTAACACTACACTATCATTAAATAAATTAACTACAAGTACCTACAATTAAATACAATTAAATAAACTAAACTAAAGTACAAAAAAAACACTAAATTACAAAAAATAAAAAATATTACAAGAATTTTAAACTAATTACACCTAATCTAAGCCCCCTAATAAAATAACAAAGCCCCCCAAAATAAAAAAATGCCCTACCCTATACTAAATTACAAAAGTTAATAGCTCTATTACCTTACCAACCCTTAAAAGGGCTTTTTGCGGGGCATGCCCCAAAGAAAACATCTCTTTTGCCTGTAAAAAAACCACAATACCCCCCCCACATTACAACCCACCACCCACATACCCCTACTCTAACCCAAACCCCCCTTAAATAAACTTAACACTACCCCCCTGAAGATCTCCCTACCTTGAGTCGTGTTCACCCAGCCGGGCCGAAGTCTTCATCCGATGGGGCAGAAGAGGACATCCAGACCGGCAGAAGTCTTCATCCAAGCGGGGCAAGAAGAGGTCTTCCATCCATCAGAAAGGTACCAAAAAACAAACAAACACTAAATTACCAAAAATAATAAAATATTACATTAATTTTAAACTAATTACACCTAATCTAAGCCCCCTACTAGCTATTAATATAGCTACAATATAACTAATAGTTACATTGTAGCTATTTTAGGATTTATATTTATTTTACAGGCAACTTTGTATTTATTTTAACTAGGTAAAATAGCTATTAAATAGATATTTACTGTTTAATAGCTATCTAGTTAAAATAATTACAAAATTACCTGTAAAATAGATCCTAACCTAAGTTACAATTAAACCTAACACTACACTATCATTAAATAAATTAAATAAATTAACTACAAGTAACTACAATTAAATACAATGAAATAAACTAAACTAAAGTACAAAAAAACAAACACCAAATTACAAAAAATAAAAAAATATTACAAGAATTTTAAACTAAGTACACCTAATCTAAGCCCCCTAATAAAATAACAAAGCCCCCCAAAATAAAAAAATGCCCTACCCTATACTAAATTACAAAAGTTAACAGCTCTATTACCTTACCAGCCCTTAAAAGGGCTTTTTGGGGGGCATGCCCCAAAGAAAACAGCTCTTTTGCCTGTAAAAAAAACACAATACCCCCCCCCCCCCACATTACAACCCACCACCCATGTTCATCCATCCGGAGCGGAGCGGCAGCATCCTGAATACATCCGACGCGGAGCATCCTCTTCTTTCTTGATCCGACGACTAAATGACTGTACCTTTAAGTGACGTCATCCAAGATGGCGTCCCTTGAATTCCGATTGGTTGATTGGATTCGATCAGCCAATCGGAATTAAGGTAGGAAAAATCTGATTGGCTGATGGAATCAGCCAATCAGATTCAAGTTCAATCCGATTGGCTGATCCAATCAGCCAATCAGATTGACCTCGCATTCTATTGGCTGATCGGAACAGCCAATAGAATGCGAGGTCAATCTGATTGGCTGATTGGATCAGCCAATCGGATTGAACTTGAATCTGATTGGCTAATTGAATCAGCCAATCAGATTTTCCTACCTTAATTCCGATTGGCTGATAGAATCCTATCAGCCAATCGGAATTCAAGGGACGCCATCTTGGATGACGTCACTTAAAGGTACAGTCATTTAGTCGTCGGATCAAGAAAGAAGAGGATGCTCCGCGTCGTTAGTATAGGGTAGGGCATTTTTTATTTTGGGGGGCTTTGTTATTTTATTAGGGGGCTTAGATTAGGTGTAATTAGTTTAAAATTCTTGTAATATATTTTATTTTTTGTAATTTAGTGTTTTGTTTTTTTTTTGTAATTTAGTGTTTTATTTTTTTGTACTTTAGTTTAGTTTATTTTATTGTAGATAATTGTAGGTACTTGTATTTAATTTATTTTATGATAGTGTAGTGTTAGGTTTAATTGTAACTTAGGTTAGGATTTATGTTACAGGTAATTTTGTAATTATTTTAACTAGGTAGCTATTAAATAGTCAATAACTATTTAATAGCTATTTTACCTAGTTAAAATAAATACAAAGTTACCTGTAAAATAAATATAAATCCTAAAATAGCTACAATGTAACTATTAGTCATATTGCAGCTATATTAGGGTTTATTTTACAGGTAAGTATTTAGTTTTAAATAGGATTCATTTATTTATTTAATTAATTTAATGATAGTGTAGTGTTAGGTGTAGTTGTAACTTAGGTTAGGATTTATTTTACAGGTAAATTTGTATTTATTTTAGCTAGGTAGTTATTAAATAGTTATTAACTATTTAATAACTATTGTACCTAGTTAAAATAAATACAAAGTTGCCTGTAAAATAAAAATAAACCCTAAGATAGCTACAATGTAACTATTAGTTATATTGTAGCTATCTTGGGGTTTATTTTATAGGTAAGTATTTAGTTTTAAATAGGATTCATTTATTTAATTATAGTAAATTTATTTTGTTTTATTTAAATTATATTTAAGTTAGGGGGTGTTAGGGTTAGGGTTAGACTTAGGTTTAGGGGTTAATAACCTTATTATAGTAGCGGCGACGTTGGGACGGGAGATTAGGGGTTAATAAAAATGTATTATAGTGTTTGCGAGGCGGGAGTGCGGCGGTTTAGGGGTTAATACATTTATTATAGTGGCAGCGATGTCCGGTCGGCAGATTAGGGGTTAATACTTGTAGTTAGATTGTGGCGACGTTGGGAGGGGGCAGATTAGGGGTTAATAACTATAATGTAGGGGTCGGCGATGTTAGGGACAGCAGATATGGGGTTAATAGCTATAATGTAGGTGGCGGCGTTGTCCGGTCGGCAGATTAGGGGTTAATACTTGTAGTTAGATTGCGGCGACGTTGGGGGGGGCAGATTAGGGGTTAATGAAATTTATTATAGTGTTTGCGAGGCGGGAGTGCGGCGGTTTAGGGGTTAATACATTTATTATAGTGGCGGCGATATCCGGTCGGCAGATTAGGGGTTAATAAAATAATGCAGGTGTCAGCGATAGCGGGGGCGGCAGATTAGGGGTTAATAAGTGTTAGATTAGGGGTGTTTAGAGACTCGGGGTACATGTTAGGTTGTTAGGTGCAGACTTAGTTTTTCTCCATAGGAAACAATGCGTCTGCAGTGTTAGGTTTTTTTTCAGCCGAAACTAACCATTGTTTCCTATGGGGAAATGCCAAATTTTACCGAGCTAATTCGGATTTATTCGGAGATACGGCAGCTATTTCGGATTAATTCGGTAGATTCGGAAGTATTTTAATTTGGAAATTCAAATCGATCCGAATCTCCGAATTTACCGAATTTTCCGAATTTCCGAATAAATCCGAAATGAACCGCACATGTCTACTACAAAGCAAATAGTCTACTAGCTCTGGAGATCAACACTTGATACTAACTTCTAAATAGCATTGTTTGACAGCAGAAAGCCTGAGATTTGAATTGATATGCATAACTCCTCAGAAAACCAATATCCAATTAAGTTATCCACAGTGAACACATTAAAATGCAACGGACTCACATGGTCCCCTTAACCCTGATCAATAATATCTGCGCCACACTGAACACATACCGTGGCACGACTCCTGGCTGGCTTTCCTAAAAGTTAGCAGACTTCAGAGTGATAAGGGGTGTGATCTTGTCGGTGGCAAATGGAACTCGCCACTACACCATCAAGTATGGAGGACTTTTACTCACAAGTGCGGATGTTACTTTGCAGCCTTGAAGAGAAGATGCAACATAATTTTGAAGACCTATTACTTGCCTGCAGGTCTGAGTTCACGGATGCAATTGCTTCAAAAACGACCACAAACACGGCTAACATGGCAGCCCCCATACCGGACCTCGCTAAGGATAGCTCAAGTACTCCCGCGATAATGCATCTTAATAATCCCCATTCAGAAAAGCACCACAGAGAGGGAGCATATGCTGTAATCCGGTTTGTACAAATAGGGGAGTCCGGAGTATTGACCATACCTATAACAACGCGGTCTCCTGGTACAGCATGCACGATCCTGCAGTAGCTCCAACTTTCTCCAAGCTGAGCGGATGGACAGACCTATACATCGCTGACCTGTTACCTACCCTGCTCCCGCATATCGCCACGTTGACACGGAGAGGCAATGAATGGAAACCCTCTGCGGTCTTGACCCGGACCTCTTTCATACCTCCGTCTCCATTTCTCCAGAGTATTGCTCCGAGGCAGATTCTCATACCGGCTCATATGCCTCCAGCCTTTAAAATTGGAGTGGGGTAGAATAGCTCTAATAATCTCCACTACGACTGTATATGATTAATGTCTATGTGTGGAGATGGTTCCCTGGCCATTAGCTACTAAATGGTTTCTACCCCGGATGACGGCCTTTGGACCTGATACTTGTGAACCCATAACTCTAGGCATTATAATACTCCCCCTGTAATGTTGCTACAAGGCAGTAGTCTTTCTAGTGTACCTTAATTTTTTATTTGTTTTTCTATTTGTGTTTTTTTTTTCTCACTTTAACCTCCCTTAGTTATACAAATGGATATATAGAGGCTAGGCTTTTCATGTGTATATAAGTCTGCATTTATAACAGTATAGTACTATTTCCTTACAGACTTGGGAGAACCGTTAATCATACAAGAAAGTGTGTGTTTATATCTGAATCCTTGCAAACCCTTTGTTGTTTTATTTATATCTTCTCAGATTTTATAGGCAACTTACTTAATCTCCTCATAGTTTATGCCTGTAGACATCCAACTTAGTCATTATCAGCGTACTCATGAATGAGCATATATACCCAACCATTATTATTATGCTCTTAACTAGCTCAAAGGTTTATTTCCACATTTTTGGGAGGGTATGCAGTGCCAGTTTAGGGTTACATAAATATCATTACTTATTGTGAGAAGGGCTTCTGATAATACTACATACCCATTAAAACTTCTATACGGATGGCTTATTTAATACTCTTATTTTGTGCCTATACTTTGCTCAAGAAATTAGCGTTATATGGAGTATTTATCTTTAGCAACCTAATACTACATCATCCCAAGGTCTAGGTATTATGCTCTTTATAACATAGTTACCCTTTAATTGTTATGACACTGGGGTGATATGTTATATACTTCCTCATTGAATGTGTCTTAATCCTTCTCTTGAGATAGTTCAAGTTTTGCTTCCAGTAGCCTATATTATTATTTATATTCAGCTTTACAGGAATAGGTGAGAACCCAATGTGATGATACGTATAAATACGAACTAATCCACTCTAACGATAACTTATAATATGTAATACATATAACAGAGTGGCCTTACTTGGCTGTGTCCCTTCGGGATTATAGTTTCACTCGAGATGAAGGGTCCTCCCTTTCACCTTAATACATAATATCTACATCCTTACATTCCTCTTATCTGATGTATCTCCATCTGATGTCATAGAATGATTCACTAGCTCAGGTATCTCAGGCACCAATTTTAACATATCTATCCCTTCCCTCCAAGCTTGGTAGCTAGTATAGGAAAAGATTATTTCTTCCCAATACACTGTTTATCCTATGCAACATTTTTTCTTCTATGTCAGTTAAGCTGCATGGCTGTTACAGGTGTTTTGATCCATGTCCTATCCTAGTTCTGTTGCTGTTAGAGCTGTTCAGCTCTTATAGAGGTAGCTTATGCAGTTATACTTTTGGAGGAGTTAATTTCTTAGAGCTATGACTCTTTGATATGAAGCCATTACTGCTCAGACCCCTTGTGTTTATTTTTCAAGTTGGGTATGTTTTTTAGTTATAGATTCCTCTCCTAGTCATACAAAAGTACACTCTTAGTTATATTGTCTATACATTATGAACATTTCTTATGTTTGTCTAATAGACAACTGTAACCCAAACCCTTTCTATCAGGGGTTGAAGCAGGTAGCACATTTATACTAAACTGAATTTTTGATCTCACTCCTGTGACTGCCTTAACTTTATCTCTCCCTATCCCCTAGACATCTTGAAGAAAATGTGTTAACTCAATAGAGTGATTATGTGTTATAGATATTGTTCATGTATTTACATTATTTTCGTATACTAACCTTGGTTATTTACTAGTATTATAGGTTTACTGCATAGTCAACTACTTCTGGTCTATATGGATTGCTTGGACATATCCTACTAGAGTTTTTATTTAGTTTATTATGTCTTATAACTCTGTTTGTGAACAATCATACTATTAAGGGTCTTTCATGCAACTAACTTGGACACCTTGCTTATATATACTTAAGTTTATGATTCATTATGCAGGCACATCGTTAGGACTTTCATTACATCATACAGACACATCTTTAGTACTTTCATTACTTCAATCATTATGCCTGTAGGAGTGGGCTACATTAGTTTCTAGGTATGTCTTAATTATAAGGGGTACGTGTGGCTATCTCACTTAGCAATATCGTCCCTAGTGCTGATTCACAGGGGGTATATCTTACTTACATTTAGCTACCCAGTTAACCCATATATATATCACTAGTAATTCTGTGTCAAAGATAGATATTTATATATGCATACTTATCTATTATATGCTATGCCCATGACAATCCATGTACTGATTTAATACCCCATCCTACTACGCCTACAATTTCTGCCTACAAGGAGACGCAGATTTGTTAATTAGATTAGTTGTTATTGTTTTTGTATATTTCTGCATCCTAATCGATGTATGTATCTTGAACTTGTTGCTATTTTCTTAAGAAAGGGCCTAAGTGTTGTACTGTAAATCCACTTACCACTTGTATATTAATGCCTGACGTTATATTTAATTTTTCCTCTATGCACACCACCAATCCCCCATCTTCTCGACTACTTCACTGTTTTGATATAGATGGCTCTGCCCCCCCCCTTTTTCTACCCTATATTTCGGAGCGGCTTTTTGCCGGCTGACTATCCCCCCCTTTATATATATTTAGAATTTTCATCTCATCATAAGGTCCCGGAGGGGCCTTCCTAGAGACTACCATATATGTTTTATTTACGTGTTCATGTGACCCATAAGTGGTTAGCTCAGTAGTCACCTCAATAAGCTATTATTATTACAAAATAAAGGATTCAAAAGCTCATGTCACTTACTATTCCAATCACTATTTTCAATATAACCTGTTCATGTATTTGATATGTTTCTGTGTCTAAAATAGCAACACTTGTGGCTATTACCATCTGGTGTACTGTTTGAATATCCTCAATAAAAAAGTATTTAAAAAAAAAAAAAAAGTGATGCAGTCCCAAACAGCATTACCACCCCTCATAGAATTCCATTCCCGCTCATGCCTCAAGTGGAGAAGGAATTTCTGCGTATGAAGAATATGAGAGTTATTGAAGAGGTTGTTGAAGCAAATGACTGATGTGCCCCTATTGTGCCTGTTGCAAAGAAAAACGGGAAGGTACGCATCTGCGTAGACCTGAAAAGGCTGAATGAGGTGGTGAAGAGAGAGAGAGATATGTGCTGCCGACGCTTAAAGACATAGCTCTGAAGCTGGTTGGGGCGAAGTTCTTCTCTACACTGGATGCTTTCAGCGGCTTCTGGCAGATAACTTTAGATCCACAGTGCCACAAACTGACTACCTTCATTACACTGGTAGGTCAGTTTTGCTTCTGCAGACTCCCCTTTGGGATATCCTATGCTCCTGAAATCTTTCAAAGAGAGATGAGTTCCCTCCTAAGGGACCACAAGGGCACGGCGGTTGACATAGACAACATTTTAGTGTAAGGGTCTACATTGGAAGAACACGATCATCGATTGAGCTGCGTGCTGCAGACCATTAGAGAGTCCGGGCTGAAATTAAATAAAGAGAAATGCCATTTCAGAAAATCTGAGTTATGTCACTTTGGGCATATCATCAATGGAGCTGGCATCAAGATGGACCCTGATAAAATTCTTGCTATTGAACAAATGAAAAGTCCTTCTGATGTACATGAGCTGAGACAAATATTGGGCCTTGTGAATTATGTGGGCAGGTTACAGGTCACAGTACTGCACCCTATCACAGAGTTGTTGAAGAAAGATGTTGCCTGGATCTGGGTTCTTGCTGGGGTCTGCTACAGTGTTAGGGTTCTACGACCCTTCTAAAAAGACTGTGGTTAGTTAGGGGCCACCCTCCTGCAGCTGAATGAGAACAAACTACAGCCCATCGCCTACTGTTCCCGTACACTGATGGATGCGGAGTCTAAATATGCCCAAGCTGAAAAAGAGTGCCTGGCTGCAGTTTAGGCCTGTGAGCACTTCAAGCGTTGCCTAGTGGGTTAAGAGAAATTTAGTCTGGAGACTGACCATAAACCGTTAGTCCCTCTGATCAACTCCTATGATATTGACAAAACACCCCTAATATGCCAGAGACTTCTGATGAGGCTGCTCAGGTTCAATGTTCAGGCAGTGCATGTGCCAGGGAAACAACTGGTAGTGGCAGATACACTTTCCAGTCTCCCGGTGGCTGCTGCTGAAGAATCTTCAACGGAATCAGATGTGAAAGTGTATGTGGATTCAGTTCTGGCATCCAAATCCATTTAGTCAGGAAAGCTGGAGCAAATGAGAAAGGAGACACATTTAGATACAGACCTGCAAGAAGTTATTAAGTACATAAAAGAACAGGTTGGCATAACAAGTACATAAAAGAAGGTTGGTCCAAGAGCCTGGATATCTTTAAGTTCTTACCAGTCAGAGAGGTCTCAGCTCACGGAGCTGGATGGATTCGTGCTATTCCAGGACCGCATTGTTATTCCTGTTAGCATGCAGCAGGAGATGTTAAGCAGGATTCATGATGGCGACTTGGGCATTACAAAGTGCAGAGAAAGGGCAGCTATGGCAGTATGGTGGCCTGGGATCAGTTCCGACATTGCAAGCCACGTGTCAAAATGTGCCTTTTGCCGGGAACGCTGGCCTCTCAGAGAAGGGAGCCCTTAATTTCTACTCTGCTGTCTACAGGCCCATGGCAGAAAATAGCTGCAGATTTGTGCAAACTGCATTGGAAGAAGTACCTAGTCTTGATTGACTACTATTCCTGGTATTTGGAGATTGCACACTTAAATGAGATAACCAGTCAAGCCGTTATAACTCGTCTCAAGAGCTTGTTTGCCCGGTGGGGCATACCAATGGAGTTAGTGAGTAACAGAATGCAGTTTGTTTCCATGGAGTTCAGTTATTTCAGCAGTGAATATGATTTTGTCCATTCTACGTCAAGTCCACAATACCCGCAGGACATAGGAATGACTGAAAGTACAGTTCAAACAACAAAATTCATTTTAAAGCAATCTAAGCCGTACCTAGCTCTCTTGGCCTATAGGGCAAATCCCATCCAAGCCACGGGTTTTAGCCCAGCACAGCTGCTGCTAGGACATCAGATTCACATAACTTTATCCTCTGTGGGTGTCTTCCATCCAACCAGCTCTATTCCTCAGGATGAGGTCCTTAGGAGGGATGAAGAGGCTAAAAGGGGTTATCGATTCTTCTACGACATGAAACACTCTGTGAGGCCCTTGAAAGAGCTGAATGGGGGGCAAAGTGTCAGAGTTAAACTGGATGATGAGAAGAAATGGAAGACGCCTGCTACGGTAATTGAACGCTCTCCAGAACCAAGGTCTTATGTAATCCTTACTGATGGAGGGACAGTCACTTCTTTGCTTCCGCAAATAGAAATATAGATCAATCCAGCACTCAACGACCCCTGCACGCTACTCCAGAGGCCCACTCAAGTCTCTGAATCCATCAGACAAATCCACACTGAGTAGCAGCAAAAAAAGTGTTTTATTATTTAACACAGCAATAAACAGCAGCAACGTTTCGGTATTGCTACCTAAGGTAGCAATACCGAAACGTTGCTGCTGTTTATAGCTGTGTTAAATAATAAAACACTTTTTTAGCTGCTACTCAGTGTGGATTTGACGTCTTTGCTTCCAGCAGACTCTCAATCACCTTCTTCTGTATCAGAGAAGAGTTCATGTAAAATGACGTCAAGTGGAAGAGTTGTGAAACTTCAAGACTGCTATCGGGATTAGCACTAGTTAGAGCAGTGACCAGAAGAATGGGCAGAATAATCCCATGGTCACTGTGGACTAGGGTAGTCTACCCCGATGTTCAAGTCAGGATTGTATATCTTTTTGTTCATATATATTCTTTAACTTATTTGTTATACACTATACAAAAACTATTTTGTATGCTTTTTGTATACCTTGTTTGTTGTACTCTAAAAAAAAAGAATGCATGCTTTGTCCTTTGAAAAAGAGGAAGATGTAATGAGAGTGGGAGGTGATGTCACCGGATGGGGGTGTTGCATATAGACGTTATTAGTCTATGTCGCAGTTACTAAGTTAGATGTATTTTACAAGCTGTTTACGTCTATGCTCTGCAATAAAATAGCATTGTACCTTCTATGCGGTGTCCTGTATCGCATGACATGACAGGGGGCAGAGAACAGGGAATTTCAATTTCATATCTATAATTAAAAGTAAGTTATAGCGCATCTTCATTACAACTGATGAATTAACCTCCATCTAAAATTTCCCTAACATTCTGGATCAGTTTTTATAAAGGGGAATAGTGTAGAGGAAGAAGTCTGAGAGAAATTAATTTGTAAATTAATTTGAAATCTTGAAAAAAGGAAGTGAAAGCTAAATAAAATAGTTATCAACAGTTGGGAGAAAATGTATATTGCAAAGAATGAAAAAGCAGATAAACTTAAACAAAATGTTGCTTATAAGCTTTTTTTTTGTATTGTAATGTTTGATGGACAAAACAGCTTGCATGAGAGGATAACATATTTACATGGTGAAAACTAATTACAAACTGACATACTGTAGTCAAATAAAACATATGCTTTTTGCAAATTCATTTCCTAACATATTCTATCTTATTGTATCATGTCATATACTATAGAATGCTTGTGTGTTGGATATAGTTGTAGCAATAGTATAATCTCTTTTGAGATAAACTTTAAAAGTCTACTAAATACAATACAAGTGAATAATTGACAGTTAAACAATACAAAGATATTCAACAGCAAAATATAAGTTTACAGGCGCACAGGATAAATAACTAACAAAACTAATAATAATGGTGATAACAGATACTCAAAAATAAGTTAAAAAATACTAATTGCATAAAAGAATGAAAATTTAGGTCCAGAGTGGCAGGCTAAAAAGGGTTTATCACATCTGCGTGCGTCAGGTATAGCGCTCGTTTTGTTAAAAGTAAATGCGATCAATTGAGCGCAATTGAAGTTAACACGCATCGGGATAGTGTGCCTCAGAGCTTTGGTCAACTGTTTTCTGAAACAAAAAAGTGTCACAAAATACATCAAAAATACATTACAAAGTACAGTTACAATAATAATAACACTATCTAATAAAACATTTTTTAAAAAAATATTGCACAAAAAAGTGATAAGGACTTAAAGATATGCAGTCTTTAATATAGAGATACATGCATACAGATGTCTAAATATGTACACGTATATTTATAAGTATATTTGTGCGTACATATATATTTATGTATGTATACATGCATGTATGTATTTACAGACATATATACACATATAAATACATATATATATACAGGGAGTGCAGAATTATTAGGCAAGTTGTATTTTTGAGGATTAATTTTATTATTGAACAACAACCATGTTCTCAATGAACCCAAAAAACTCATTAATATCAAAGCTGAATAGTTTTGGAAGTAATTTTTAGTTTGTTTTTAGTTATAGCTATTTTAGGGGGATATCTGTGTGTGCAGGTGACTATTACTGTGCATAATTATTAGGCAACTTAACAAAAAAAAATATATATACCCATTTCAATTATTTATTTTTACCAGTGAAACCAATATAACATCTCAACATTCACAAATATACATTTCTGACATTCAAAAACAAAACAAAAACAAATCAGTGACCAATATAGCCACCTTTCTTTGCAAGGACACTCAAAAGCCTGCCATCCATGGATTCTGTCAGTGTTTTGATCTGTTCACCATCAACATTGCGTGCAGCAGCAACCACAGCCTCCCAGACACTGTTCAGAGAGGTGTACTGTTTTCCCTCCTTGTAAATCTCACATTTGATGATGGACCACAGGTTCTCAATGGGGTTCAGATCAGGTGAACAAGGAGGCCATGTCATTAGATTTTCTTCTTTTATACCCTTTCTTGCCAGCCACGCTGTGGAGTACTTGGACGCGTGTGATGGAGCATTGTCCTGCATGAAAATCATGTTTTTCTTGAAGGATGCAGACTTCTTCCTGTACCACTGCTTGAAGAAGGTGTCTTCCAGAAACTGGCAGTAGGACTGGGAGTTGAGCTTGACTCCATCCTCAACCTGAAAAGGCCCCACAAGCTCATCTTTGATGATACCAGCCCAAACCAGTACTCCACCTCCACCTTGCTGGCGTCTGAGTCGGACTGGAGCTCTCTGCCCTTTACCAATCCAGCCACGGGCCCATCCATCTGGCCCATCAAGACTCACTCTCATTTCATCAGTCCATAAAACCTTAGAAAAATCAGTCTTGAGATATTTCTTGGCCCAGTCTTGACGTTTCAGCTTGTGTGTCTTGTTCAGTGGTGGTCGTCTTTCAGCCTTTCTTACCTTGGCCATGTCTCTGAGTATTGCACACCTTGTGCTTTTGGGCACTCCAGTGATGTTGCAGCTCTGAAATGTGGCCAAACTGGTGGCAAGTGGCATCTTGGCAGCTGCACGCTTGACTTTTCTTAGTTCATGGGCAGTTATTTTGCGCCTTGGTTTTTCCACACGCTTCTTGCGACCCTGTTGACTATTTTGAATGAAACGCTTGATTGTTCGATGATCACGCTTCACAAGCTTTGCAATTTTAAGAGTGCTGCACCCCTCTGCAAGGTATCTCACTATTTTTGACTTTTCTGAGCCTGTCAAGTCCTTCTTTTGACCCATTTTGCCAAAGGAAAGGAAGTTGCCTAATAATTATGCACACCTGATATAGGGTGTTGATGTCATTAGACCACACCCCTTCTCATTACAGAGATGCACATCACCTAATATGCTTAATTGGTAGTAGGCTTTCGAGCCTATACAGCTTGGAGTAAGACAACATGCATAAAGAGGATGATGTGGTCAAAATACTAATTTGCCTAATAATTCTGCACTCCCTGTATGTATATATATATATATATATATATATATATATATATATATATATATATATATATATATATATATATATATATCTATATATATATGCATTGGGGCCCTTTACAGTCAAGTAGATAAAACATGAAAAATCATATTTATTATTTAATAAACTGTGTATTTACTGTAAATATTTCACATTGCAATGTTCTGCACACAGCAGAATGTGTTCTAAGGATTTATAAATTGATATTCCTATATATACAGTATATATTCGTTGTTTTGGGTTCCCAGCACTCACTGTTTAGGTAAAGTGCCTGGGTGCTCTCTATGGTAGATGGGTAGAAACTTTAAAGCAAGAAGAGGCACTCACAGGTCTTAATGAACATACTTTTATTATTCTTTCATCAATAAATTTTCATTCAATGTTTTGGTCCTCGCAGGGACTTTTTTCAAGACTGTTTTGTAATAAAAGATACATAAGTAAAACAACAGTTAATACCCCTAAATGTTAAGTAACACCTAGCCAAAAAAATAAACAAACAAAATCTAACAATGGGGCAGTTTGAGCTGAAAAAAACCTAACACCTGCAAAAAAGCAGCGTTCAGCTCCTAACGCAGCCCCATTGTTTCCTATGGTGAAATACTTCCTAAGTCTGCACCTAACACCCTAACATGTACCCCGAGTCTAAACACCCCTAACCTTACACTTATTAACCCCTAATCTGCTGACCCCGCTATCGCTGACCCCTGCATATTATTTTTAACCCCTAATCTGCCGCTCTATACACCGTCGCAACCTACGTTATCCCTATGTACCCCTAATCTGCTGCCCCTAACACCGCCGACCCCTATATTATATTTATTAACCCCTAATCTGCCCCCTCAACGTCGCCGCCACCTACCTACAATTATTAACCCCTAATCTGCCGACCGGACCTCACAGCTACTCTAATAAATGTATTAACCCCTAAAGCTAAGTCTAACCCTAACCCTAACACCCCCCTAAGTTAAATATAATTTTATTCTAACGAAATAAAATAATTCTTATTAAATAAATTAATCCTATTTAAAGCTAAATACTTACCTGTAAAATAAACCCTAATATAGCTACAATATAAATAATAATTATATTGTAGCTATTCTAGGATTAATATTTATTTTACAGGCAACTTTGTATTTATTTTAACCAGGTATAATAGCTATTAAATAGTTAAGAACTATTTAATAGTTACCTAGTTAAAATAATTACAAAATTACCTGTAAAATAAATCCTAACCTAAGTTACAATTAAACCTAACACTACACTATCAATAAATAATTTAAATAAACTATCTACAATTACCTACAATTATATCAACTAAATTACAAAAAACAAACAAACACTAAATTACAAAAAATAAAAAAAGATTACAAGAATTTTAAACTAAATACACTTACTCTAATCCCCCTAAAAAAATAACAAAGCCCCCCAAAATAAAAAAATGCCCTACCCTATTCTAAAATAAAAATTGTAAAGCTTTTTTACCTTACCAGCCTTTAAAAGGGTCTTTTGCGGGGCATGCCCCAAAGAATTCTGCTCTTTTGCCTGTAAAAAAAAACATACAATACCCCCCCAACATTACAACCCACCACCCACATACCCCTAATCTAACCCAAACCCCCCTTAAATAAACCTAACACTAAGCCCCTGAAGATCTCCCTACCTTGTCTTCACCACGCCGGGTATCACCGATCCGTCCAGAAGAGGGTCCGAAGTCTTCATCCTATCCGGCAAGAAGAGCTCCTCCAGAGGGTCCAAAGTCTTCATCCTATCCGGGCAGAAGAGGAGATCCGGACCGACAGACATCTTCATCCAGATGGCATCTTCAATCTTCTTCAATCCGGCGCGGAACGGGACCATCTTCAAGCAGCCGACGCGGAGTCATCCTTCTTCACCAACGGACTAACAACGAATGAAGGTTCCTTTAAGGGACGTCATCCAAGATGGCGTCCCTCGAATTCCGATTGGCTGATAGGATTCTATCAGCCAATCGGAATTAAGATAGGAAAAATCTGATTGGCTGATTGAATCAGCCATTCAGATTCAAGTTCAATCTGATTGGCTGATCCAATCAGCCAATCAGATTGAGCTTGCATTCTATTGGCTGTTCCGATCAGCCAATAGAATGCGAGCTCAATCTGATTGGCTGATTGGATCAGCCAATCGGATTGAACTTGAATCTGAGCTTCAGGGGCTTAGTGTTAGGTTTATTTAAGGGGGTTTGGGTTAGATTAGGGGTATGTGGGTGGTGGGTTGTAATGTTGGGGGGGGTATTGTATGTTTTTTTTTACCGGCAAAAGAGCAGAATTCTTTGGAGCATGCCCCGCAAAAGGCCCTTTTAAGGGCTGGTAAGGTAAAAGAGTTTTACAAATTTTATTTTAGAAAAGGTTAGGGCATTTTTTTATTTTGGGGGGCTTTGTTATTTTTTAGGGGGCTTAGAGTAGGTGTAATTAGTTTAAAATTCTTGTAATCTTTTTTTTTTTGTAATTTAGTGTTTGTTTTTGTAATTTAGTTTAGTTGATATAATTGTAGATAATTGTAGGTAGTTTATTTAATTTATTTATTGATAGTGTAGTGTTAGGTTTAATTGTAACTTAGGTTAGGATTTATTTTACAGGTAACTTTGTAATTATTTTAACTAGGTAACTATTAAATAGTTCTTAACTATTTAATAGCTATTGTACCTGGTTAAAATAAATACAAAGTTGCCTGTAAAATAAATATTAATCCTAAAATAGCTACAATATAATTATTATTTATATTGTAGCTATATTAGGGTTTATTTATTTAATAAGATTTATTTTATTTAGTTAGATTTAAATTATATTTAATTTAGGGGGGTGTTAGGGTTAGACTTAGCTTTAGGGGTTAATACATTTATTAGAGTAGCGGTGAGGTCCGGTCGGCAGATTAGGGATTAATAATTGTAGGTAGGTAGCGGCGACATTGGGGGGCGCAGATTAGGGGTTAATAAATATTATGTAGGGGTCGGCGATGTTAGGGGCAGCAGATTAGGGGTACATAGGGATAATGTAGGTGGCGGCGGTGTGCGGTCGGCAGATAAGGAGTTAAAAAAATTTAATAGAGTGGCGGCGATGTGGGGGGGCCTCGGTTTAGGGGTACATAGGTAGTTTATGGGTGTTAGTGTACTTTAGAGCACAGTAGTTAAGAGCTTTATAAGCCGCCGTTAGCCCATAAAACTCTTAACTCCTGGCTTTTTTCTGCGGCTGGAGTCTTGTCGTTAGATTTCTAACGCTCACTTCATCCAAGACTCTAAATACCGGCGTTAGAAAGATCCCATTGAAAGGATAGGATACGCAATTGGCGTAAGGGGATCTGCGGTATGGAAAAGTCGCGGCTGGAAAGTGAGCATTAGACCCTTTCCTGACTGACTCTAAATACCAGCGGGCGGTAAAAACCAGCGTTAGGACCCCCTAACGCTGGTTTGGACGGCTAACGCACAACTCTAAATCTAGGCGTAAATTAGCTATATACATGTAATAAAAATCACAGAAAGTTCTATATAGTTTCCATATAGAGTTAAAGTTCATATACAGTAGTATAAACTGTTTACCAACTATATCCACACTTAAGTAACTAAACAACCAAAGTATAAAGGATAAAGAATATAATATTATTATTATTTAGCCATACACAGCTATATTCATTCTAATTGGCATATGATAAAAACATATTATAAAGAAAGTTTCAGTATGTGTGTGTCTTTCTGAAGACAAGATTCTAACCATAGTGTATACAATCCCTATTATCTATAGGGAGATATTATATGTATGTAATGAGGCAACAGTGTGCATATGGTGGAAACAAATCCAATTACTAACCTAATATAAATATAAATGGGTATGTACAGAAAAACATAAGGGAAGTACATGTAGCATGTCTGTTATCCATTCTAGCTTAAAACATAGTAAGATATATTAAATTTGTAAAAATGTACAACTATAGAGGACTAGGTAATAGAAGATATAATAAGGAGAAATCAGAGGCAGATGTGACAATTACAAATGTGTAGATAGATCGTATATTCAACACATAAGGGGCATGGCCGTTAAAGTATTAAAGGATGTACAGCCAGTAGAATCTAATATTATAATGTTAGCTAAGGTATATGTGATAATACAAAATATATAGTACAAGGTGAGATCATATATGAGAATGTGAGTATAAGTAATGTGGGTATACTCACTAAGGGCTCGATGATTGAAAGCTCTCTGGGCTGGCAAGATTATTAATGAATGCTTGCCAGTCCTTCTATTTCCCTGGTGGAATGATCTAAATCCATTTTTTACCCTGAAAACAGGGTTTCTCGCTAAGGGGCGTATACTGCATTTTTATGTGAAATGTGCACAACAAAATGCGTATTTTAAACATTATACAAAACAAATATTTTAACCATTCACACAAAAATAAGCAGGGAAAAATTGTATTGTTAAGGTGCATCAAAAATCGTAACAAAATTCCTCACCAAAAATCGTATGTTAACAAAAAAGTAAAATTAGTATGTAATTTACACAGGAATAAATCAAATTAATTATGCACAGAGTAAATCGTAATTGTAGTACACTGGATGTGCAAAAATCACACAGAAATTTGAATTTATAAATACAAAATGCACAGTGTAATTGTTGTTTTTTTCGTAAAATGGGCTGAACATGGGCGTTCCATGTGCCTATATGACAATGTCTCACTAATCCCAGCATAATTCTATAAAGATGTTCGCACTGCAAATATCACAGTTTTTTTCTCGCCAACTAAAAGGTGGCAAGCATTTCTCAAAACAATACGAACACTTATAACCCCAATAGAAAAATAAGTGCATACTAAAATATAGGCAAATGTAAGATGCTATAAGCAGAAAGCAGCGTAATGTGAATTATATTGACCTGCAGGATTTTAATTTTAAAGTGCTCCTCCAACTCCTTGATAACTTCGCACTAAGGAGCAAAGTTTCCCTAACCAGTGAGCTACTTGCAACTCACAGGGACTGCCCCTTTTTTTACGATCATTGCACTGGGGCAGCCCTGCGAGTGTCAGCGAGAAAAAGAAGGTTTTAGCTGGCGAAGATTATATTATCGAACTCTAAGTGTTAGGCTGGCTGCAGTAAATAGAATCCCATACGGTGTTTATGAAAAGTGGCTATGCGTTGGCCATGTAAATGCAGTTAGCGTTATAGAATCCCAAATGTGGCCAGGTGTAGGTGTGCTATGGTGATGCCCTGTAGCAGAGCGTGCTTACCTAGTGGTAGGTCACAGGATATGCTCAGAAACGTGGGAGGCTGCTTGTAATCCGCTCTTAAATATTGGGAGACAACGAGGCATGCTGATGATAGTGATGTCATCCGCGGTGCGACGTGCACATGTTTACGGCGGTTGTCATGGCAGCATATCTTTTGTATTATCACATATACCTTAGCTAACATTATAATGTTAGATTCTACTGGCTGTACATCCTTTAATACTTTAATGGTCATGTCCCTTATGTGTTGAATATACAATCTATCTACACATTTATAATTGTCACATCTGCCTCTGATGTCTCCTTATTATATCTTCTATTACCTAGTCCTCTATAGTTGTACATTTTTACAAATTTAGTATATCTTACTATGTTTTAAGCTAAAACGGATAAGACGCACTCTACATGTACTTTCCTTATATTTTTTCTGTACTTACCCATTTATATTTATACTAGTCCTAAAGCCTGTGTACATAGGCCATTTTTTGCAGTACAGCGGTCCCACCCCTTGCTCTCTCTCCCCCTCTTTTGCTGTCTCTCTCCCTCTCTTTTTGCTCTCTCTCTCCCCCGCTTTTGCTATCTCTCTCCCTCTCTTTTGCTCTCTTCCCCCCCCCTCGTTTCCTTTCTCTCCTCTCGTTTGCTCTCTCTCTCTCCTCTCGTTTGGTGTCTCTCTCTCCTCTCTTTTGCTGTCTTTCTCCCTCTCTTTTGTGCTCTCTCCCCCTCTCTTTTGTGCTCTCTCCCTCTCTCTTTTCTGCTTTCCCCCTCTCTTTTGCGCTCTCTCCCCCTCTCTTTTGCGCTCTCTCCAGCCTCTCTTTTGTGCTCTCTCCCCAGCCTCTCTTTTGTGCTCTCTCCCCCTCTCTTTTGCGCTCTCTCCCCCTCTCTTTTGCGCTCTCTCCCCCCCTCTTTAGCTCTCTCTTTTGCATACTCTTCCCCCTCTCTTTTGCTGTCTCTCTCCCCCCTCTCTTTTGCTGTCTCTCTCCCCCCTCTCTTTCGCTCTCTCTCTCCCCTCTCTTTGCTCTCTCTCCCCCTCTCTTTTGCACTCTCTCCCCCCTCCCTTTTGCACACTCTCCCCCCTCTCTTTCGCGCACTCTCCCCCCTCTCTTTTGCGCACTCTCCCCCCTCTCTTTTGCGCACTCTCCCCCCTCTCTTTTGTGCACTCTCCCATTCTCTTTTGCTCTCTCTCTCCCCCCTCACTTTTGCTCTCTCTCTCCCCCTCTCTTTTGCGCTCTCTCCCCCCTCTCTTTTGTGCTCTCTCCCCCCTCTCTTTTGTGCTCTCTCCCCATCTCTTTTGCGCACTCTCCCCCCTCTCTTTTGCGCACTCTCCCCCCTCTCTTTTGCGCACTCTCCCCCCTCTCTTTTGCGCACTCTCCCCCCTCTCTTTTGCGCACTCTCCCCCCTCTCTTTTGTGCTTTCTCCCCCCTCTCTTTTGCGCTCTCTCCCCCTCTCTTTTGCACTCTCCCCCTCTCTTTTGCGCTCTCCCCCTCTCTTTTGCATTCTCTCCCCCCTCTCTTTTGCTCTCTACCCCCCCTCTCTTGTTTTACTCTCCCCCTCTCTTTTGCTGTCTCTCTCCCCCCTCTCTTTTGCTGTCTCTCTCCCCCTCTCTTTTGCTCTCTCTCTCCCCATCTCTCTTTTGCTGTCTCTCTCCCCCTCTCTCTTTTGCTGTCTCTCTCTTCCAATCTCTTTTGCTGGCTCTCCCCCCTCTCTTTTGCTGTCTCTCTCCCCTCTCTCTTTTGCTGTCTCTCTCTCCCACTCTCTTTTGCTGTCTCTCTCCCCCCTCTCTTTTGCGCACTCTCCCCCCTCTCTTTTGCGCACTCTCCCCCCTCTCTTTTGTGCACTCTCCCATTCTCTTTTGCTCTCTCTCTCCCCCCTCACTTTTGCTCTCTCTCTCCCCCTCTCTTTTGCGCTCTCTCCCCCCTCTCTTTTGTGCTCTCTCCCCCCTCTCTTTTGTGCTCTCTCCCCATCTCTTTTGCGCACTCTCCCCCCTCTCTTTTGCGCACTCTCCCCCCTCTCTTTTGCGCACTCTCCCCCCTCTCTTTTGCGCACTCTCCCCCCTCTCTTTTGCGCACTCTCCCCCCTCTCTTTTGTGCTTTCTCCCCCCTCTCTTTTGCGCTCTCTCCCCCTCTCTTTTGCACTCTCCCCCTCTCTTTTGCGCTCTCCCCCTCTCTTTTGCATTCTCTCCCCCCTCTCTTTTGCTCTCTACCCCCCTCTCTTGTTTTACTCTCCCCCTCTCTTTTGCTGTCTCTCTCCCCCCTCTCTTTTGCTGTCTCTCTCCCCCTCTCTTTTGCTCTCTCTCTCCCCATCTCTCTTTTGCTGTCTCTCTCCCCCTCTCTCTTTTGCTGTCTCTCTCTTCCAATCTCTTTTGCTGGCTCTCCCCCCTCTCTTTTGCTGTCTCTCTCCCCTCTCTCTTTTGCTGTCTCTCTCTCCCACTCTCTTTTGCTGTCTCTCTCCCCCCTCTCTTTTGCTGTCTCTCTCCCCTCTCTCTTTTGCTGTCTCTCTCTCCCACTCTCTTTTGCTGTCTCTCTCTCCCACTCTCTTTTGCTGTCTCTCTCCCCCTCTCTCTTTTGCTATCTCTCTCTCTTTTGCTGTTTCTCTCTCTCCCTCTCTCTACCCCCCCTCTCCTGCTCTCTCTATTCCCATCCTTAGAGCTCACTTTCTCGGGCCGGCATTGATCATTCTGGCCCGCCCCCGCCCCACATCATGCTCGGCCACGCCCACTCCACCACTCGACACACCAGGTCAGTTGGAAGGCCAAGTATGTTTTTCCTCGCGACGCAGTCTCTACTGCGCATGACAGCTTCGGACAAACACACCTTGCCTTTTATTATATAGGATTAGGTTAGTAATTGGACTTGTTTCCACCATATGCACACTGTTGCCTCATTACATACATATAATGGACGCCATGTACTAAGCTTCTAAGTGACCGTCCATCTGTATTTCCGCATCAAAATTCGCTCACGATCTGCTTCTCGTATGTACCAATCTGCGATCTGGTCGAAAAACCACTATTTTCATCAGCGATCGTAATTTTACGCAACTGATCGTTCCAAAGCCTTTTTCCACTTACTACATGTTCGATCGCATGTAAATTCGCTGTAATCGGAAATTATGAATGTTACAACTAATCCGTCCACTCCAACTTTCACTGTAACTTCGCGTGATTTGCTTCGAGACCATTTAGGTAGTGAATACAATAGAAAACAATAGGGCAAATCAACCTGACGCCAGGTAGAAGTACTTAAGTGAAAGGAGTAGACTACTATTGTAGCATTATTGGTTTTTGGATCACTGAATGAAGATGGAGACACTTTTACACATGTTTCTTTTCCGATTAATTCAGTTACGAGGAAGAAGGGCTATACAGGCACCGGTTGACAACTTGCAAAGAAGGAGAGGTAGAAGAATCAGAGTCCCTAGAGTTTTCCTTCCACGTATGGGTTTGGAAAGCATTTCTGATCAAGAGATTATCCAGAGATTCCGTTTGGACAGAGAAGCTATTATGGAACTTTACTATGAAATAGCAGAATACCTGGAACCTATGACAGCGCGTTCACAAGCCATACCCGGACTATTAAAACTGTTGGCAGCTTTACACTTTTTTGCCACCGGTTCATTCCAAGCTGTGTCTAGCATTATAATTGGCATCAGCCAGTCTGCTTTTTCGAGGCACCTAACCAAAGTTATTGATGCTTTGATGGTCGTCTTTCCAAGGTACCTGTGCCTTCCAGCGACTCCAGAAGAGTGGCAATCTGTGAAGTCTAATTTTTATAGAATGGCCGGAATGCCCAATGTACTTGGAGCCATCGATTGCACCCATGTTGCAGTCAAACCATACCGAGAACGTGAGGAAGTTTTCCGGAACAGAAAACAGTACCATTCCCTCAATGTTAGGGTTGCGAGTCTTCTTAGAAGTAGCAGAATCTCCGGAGCAAGCCATCTTGTCAAAGTGAATACCGAAAAGTAAATAAACAATATTCTAAGATTTCTGGGAAAATGCACATTCTTATACATGTCAGCAGCCAGACGTTGCCGCTTGTCTGACGATTATGACACCTAGATCGTCACGTGGGTAAAGAACTAAACTAATCAGGTCGCAGACTGCTTCTTAACTTTGCTCTTTCGCACCGAACAAAGCTTCAAAGTTATCAATAATCCTATTGTCTTCGACACACAATAGACGCGAAATTTTACAGCTTGGTTTTTAGTACATTCATGTAACGAAGTGCCATCCGCATGGTGCGAATGCCGGCGGGTTATTTCGATACGGTCTGTGCAAAAAAATTGACGCCTTAGTACATGGCGCCCTATATCTCCCTATAGATAATAGGGATTTTATACACTATGATTAGAATCTTGTATTCAGAAAGACACACAGATACTGAAACTTTCTTTATAATATGTTTTTGTCATATGTCAATTATGTTGAAGCGTACGTCTGGGGTTTGTTTTCCCTTGTTCAAAGGAGATTTGCCTGGTATTTCGGTGCTGGACTGTCAAATGGCAGGGTCAGACTGATATGCTACAGGAGATTTTACCTTTGTGAAAGGCATAGTGTGCAGAAAGAGTTTGTACCCTTGGAGTAAGGAGGGACTAAGCAAGGCAGTGTTTCCAGCTTCACTTCTACGCCTAGTTGAGTGCATCTCTCTGTTTTTCTGTCATATGCCAATTAGAATGACTATAGCTGTGTATGGTTGAATAATAATATTATTATTTTTTATCCTTTATACTTTGTTTGTTTAGTTACTTAAATGTGGATATAGTTGCTAAAGAGTTTACACTACTGTATATGAACTTTAACTCTATATGAATACAATATAGATCTTTCTGTGATTTTTATTTACATGTATATAGCCAATTTAGATTTTGTTTGTTTATTTTTTGTCTAGTTGTTGTTACCCTACCGGTGTGTTACTTAACATTTAGGGGTATTGACTGTTATTTTACTTATGTACCTTTTATTAGAAAACAGTCTTGAAAAAAGTCCCTGTGAGGACCGAAACGTTGACTGGAAATTTATTGATATATATACATATATGTGATCTTAGGTATGGTGAAATACAATTGTACCAAAAAAATCAGATAATTTTCTAAATATGTATTTATGAATAAATAAAACATGAAAATATGAATATTTTACATCCCAACGTTCTTCACATGTTCTTCACACGTTTTTGTGTTTATGTCGGGTTAACACACTTGAGAATATGAGATCGGGTTTGCATGCGAGTAGGGTTTTTTTCCACTTTTTTTTGTTCCATTGACTTCTTTGGGGAATACATTAACAGGCACGTAATATCATAACTTCACCTTGTGTGCATTGGGTTAACGCGTGAGGGAAAACTTTGTACTTTCAACTTGTAATACAAGTACTACCCAACGCGCAAAAAGCTTACTTCTTAGTGGAGTTAGCACGTGAACGGGAGCGATAAATCCTCCACTTGTAATTTGGCTCTTATTGTTCTTGTGACTAATTTTTTAATTCAGTTTTCTTATGGGTATGGCAGTCAATTTTCAGAATATATATAGATGGAACATAATTTATTTCCAATGTGATATTGTACTTACATGACCCTACATCAATCCTATAAGGTAAGGGAAAGGCTCTGTCAGTGACAGGGAATGGATTTGCTTCCTACTGGTTTTCTCTAAAATCTCTTTGCCTCATGGAGTAGAAAGTTTATTTCAGAGTTGTTACTTCTGCTCCAGAAATGGCATAAAATATATCAAGGAGGATTGTTTGATATTGTTTATTGTTGTTTATTGTTTATTTAAAACTCAGTGCCTATATACATCATATAACAACTCCCATTTTGTATCCTCAATCAATTATGAGGTAAGGGTAATCATCATATTCAGTAACAAAAAACAGCTTATTCCTTTCTCTCTGTGATAGTTTTTTTTAGAGTGGTCTTAAACCTATATTTTAAGTTTGTGAGTGCTCAAGAAAGTTGGCCACTTGATGATTTCTTACGCGTTTCAAAGTTTTCCTTGTACTTTGACAAAACAATACAAAGACAATATAATAGTACTTACTTTAAATTAGAATATTTTCTGGCAAATTTCAAAGTTAATCCAATTGAATACACTCTGTATCATGTGGCATTCATCATCCAATAACAAAATGCATATACTGTACATTTTTGCACATGCTCAGTATGAGCTGGAGCCACAGAAAGTGTGCATATAAAAATAATGTGCACATATTCTATTTATTTTTTTTAAGACAAATTTTTTATTGAGGTTACGACAGATACAAGTATACAGTGGTAAGACATATTTACGTATGTCTGTTCATGTTACATAGTAAGCATAACACCATATAATAAATATCTTACATATGGATATATGCCAGACCTCATAAGAGATCTTGCCTATATGGAGGAACCTCATTTACATTATAAATAAGCACACAGTGCAAGACATCTAGTGACATTAGCAGCAGTCTCTGACCATAGGTCAATGGTGATAGATGACCTTGTAAAACACACTGGAGCTGTGAACCTCGGCTCCATGAACATAAACAAAGAGAAAAAGCATTAAAAAAACTATGTGATAACACTGGTTCCCATCAATACATCTTGATGTGATAATAATTTCAAATGGCACTATACGAGATATATCATGGAAAGTAGAAGCAAAGAGAAAAAGAAAAAGGGAGAGCGTAGTAATTGTTAGATATTGATAAGGACAGCCAGAAAAGATAGGAAAATAGGGGAGGAGGGGGGAGGGTAAAGGGGGGAGGGGAACAGCAGGTCGTCATTCATGCTCAAACTTTAGTCAGCCTACTTTGTGGGAGCATATCCCACATGGACCATATGTCAGAGTGTAAGTCTATGAGTCCCCTGTTTATATACACTTCCTCCATCGTTCGCACAGTAGAGATTATCTCTATAACTTTCCCCAAATGAGGGGCACTGTGTTGTTTCCAATGTCTTGCAATGGCAAGCTTGGTAGACATCAGCAGATATAAAAAGAGGTGTTTAAGGGGTTTGGGGAGTTTGGTAATGTTGAGATGAAGTAGGTAGGTCTCTGGGCCCCTATCTGTCGGGATGGCAAGGAGTCTGCACAGGGCAAGAACTCTAGTTCATAGTTTCTGGATTTCTGGGCAACTTCACCAGATGTGTAGATCATCCCCTTTTTTTTTAAATCCTCTCGAGTACCTGTCAGAGACAGTAGGAAAGAATCTGCATAGTCGGCTGGGCACCCAATGCCACCTCGTCAGTAGTTTATAGAACAGTTCAAAAAAGGTTACATTATGTATTGCCTGACTAGTGTGGGCTATAGCTCTCATCCATTCTTGACCATCAAAAACCCTGTATAGATCCCTCTCCCACGCCAGAATATTGTGTGTCTTCTGAAGAGTAGGGTAGTTTTGGATGCATTGGTAGTGTGTCGTCAAAGGTTGGTAACCCTGTATTCCCATGTGGAGCCTAGATTACCATAATGTGGGCATGCATGGCACAGATTTAAAAAAGTGCCAGCTGTGTAACATTAACCGGAAACACGTGACTTCAAAATGCATTTTACGTGGGATTGCGAAATGTGTTTTGAGTGTGGGTCTTGTGGCCCAGGAGTTATCAATATACATATCTTTAATAGTATAATGTGCATGTTTTGATAATGGAAGTATATTGCAAAGTTTTCTTAAATTGCATGCTTTATCTAAATCATTAAACTTTAATTTAGGCTTTATTAGTCGTTTAAATAAAGCATATTGTGTACCTTTTTTGAGTAAAAAGCTAAACTTCATCCAAGGCAATGGAACATATGCAATGGTTCTTTACCATAAAATGGTGCTGATTACAAAGCTAAATATAGGCATTGATGGGAGCCTTATCTCCTGATACCTATTCCTGTTATTATTCAAACATTTTTTCCATATTTTTTTAACCTTTTCCTTGCTCTACACAAGGCACTAGTCATTGGGGTACAGAGCATCTGCATATACCACACAATTTCTTTATTTTATTTTTTTATTAACCCCACTTTACACTGATATCTAGGGTTCAGTACAGACATACAGAAAATGTTGAGGTCTGTATACAGGTATACCTCACTTTACAGCGCTTCGCTAATACAGCACTTTGTGGAGCTGAAGTTCAACCTCCAAGGATTTTGAAACAGTGATGTAATCATCGTGAGATTGTGAGAAAAGGGACTGGCGCCATTTTGTTATGCACAGTTCCTACTGTTTACATCATTACAGTGCAAGCTGTGTCTTATCGATATAGTCTCGCAAATTGCACTACAGTAATTGTCACTATTTTACAGGTACAGTATTTATTGAATACTAATTGAATACTGTGCTGTGCTAGTGTTAAACTAAACTTAAAGGGACACTGAACGCAATATTCTTATTTTGTGATTCAGATAGAGCATGCAATTTTAAGCAACTTTCTAATTTACTCCTATTATCAATTGTATTTGTTCTCTTGCTATCTTTATTTGAAAAAGAAGGCATCTAAGCTAAGGAGCCAGCCATTTTTTGGTTCAGACCCTGGACAGCACTTGTTTATTGGTGGGTGAATTTATCCACCAATCAGCAAGAACAACCCAGGTTGTTCGCCAAAAATGGGCTGGCATCTAAACTTAAATTCTTGCTTTTCAAATAAAGATAGAGAATACAATTTTAAACAACTTTCCAATTTACTTCTATAATTTAATTTACTTCCTTCTCTTGTTATCATTTGCTGAAAGGTTTATATAGGCAAGTTCATGAGCAGCAGAGAACCTAGGTTCTAGCTGTTGATTGGTGGCTGCATATAATAATTGAAAGTGATTGGCACACCCATGTATTCAGTTAGAAACTAGTAATGCATTGCTGCTCCTTCAACAAATGATACCAAGAGAATGAAACAGATTAGATAATAGAAGTAAATTAGAAAGTTGTTTAAAATTGTATTCTCTATCTGAATCATGAAATAACATTTCTGGGTTTCATTTACCTTTAATACAAAAGAGAATGCTAGCAAGCTAAAGGCTTTTACAGCTGACTAACATATCCATCTGTTGCTACTGTTGAAGTTATTTTTTTCAGCAAAAGCTTTATACTACAACTCAAGGATACAATTGGACCTCAACAGTTAAATTTGCATTTACAAGACAGAGCAATATAAAATCATCATTAGCGTCTTACAGCTATACTCTTTGTGGACTCATATTTGGGATATTCTTTTTATAAAGAAATATCATTTTTAAAATTAATCATTGGCCCTACATCAATGAAAGATGGATGCTTTTCCTTGCAAGCACTATTGCAAGTTCTTTTTTTACCTTTTAGTTTATATCAATATTTTTTCCCCATTTAAAGTGACCACAGCGGAACTGCAATGCACAACATTACTTTTTTCATGGTGGCTCTGCTTTGCTGATGGGGGGATTGTAAATACAAATACTTTGTAGATCTAGGCTAAATAATTGTATTTGTTATTTATCATGAATTTGGGGATAACTTAGTTTACAATATACCTCTGCTATAAATTCATCAATTCATTCAAATTCATAGCAAAGTAATGAGACACCCCCCTTAGGAAGATTTTTTTTTAAAAAAAAGGAGGAACAATATAGCTTTTTATCAGGATCTCAACCTTTAAATTGAGCTGAGCAAATTTGCGAATAATATGTTTGTTTATTTTTCTATACATACAGAAACCACATGGAAGCGTTCAAATTTAAAGCCTCCCTTAGTTCATGTATTTATATATATATATATATATATATATATATATATATATATATATATATATATATATATATATACACATATACTGTTATACTGTATATATACACACACACACACACACACACACACATATAGCAGTCAGCTTAAGGCTGCCTTTCTAAAACTGAAAATAGTTGATATTGTAATGAAACTACACTGCACATGCAAAAAAAGGCCTAGATTTAGAATTGGGCGGTAGCCGTCAAAACCAGTGTTAGAGGCTCCTAACGCTGTTTTTTACCGCCCTCTGGTATTTGGAGCCAGTCATTAAAGGGTCTAACGCTCACTTTCCAGCTGCGACTTTTCCATACCGCAGATCCCCCTACACCATTTGCGTATCCTATCTTTTCAATGGGATCTTTCTAATGCCGGTATTTAGAGTCGTGGCTGAAGTGAGCGTTAGAAATCTAACGACAAAACTCCAGCCGCAGAAAAAAGTCAGTAGTTAAGAGCTTTCTGGGCTAACGCCGGTTTATAAAGCTCTTAACTACTGTGCTCTAAAGTACACTAACACCCATAAACTACCTATGTACCCCTAAACCGAGGTCCCCCCACATCGCCGCCACTCTATTAAATTTTTTTAACCCTTAATCTGCCGACCGCACGCCGCTGCCACCTACGTTATCCCTATGAACCCCTAATCTGCTGCCCCTAACACCGCCGACCCATATATTATATTTATTAACCCCTAATCTGCCCCCCTCACCGTCGCCTCCACCTGCCTACACTTATTAACCCCTAATCTGCCGAGCGGACCGCACCGCTACTATAATAAAGTTATTAAACCCTAATCCGCCTCACTCCCGCCTCAATAACCCTATAATAATTAGTATTAACCCCTAATCTGCCCTCCCTAACATCGCCGACACCTAACTTCAAGTATTAACCCCTAATCTGCCGATCGGAGCTCACCGCTACTCTAATAAATTTTTTAACCCCTAAAGCTAATTCTAACCCTAACCCTAACACCCCCCCTAAGTTAAATATAATTTTATTCTAACGAAATAAATTAACTCTTATTAAATAAATTATTCCTATTTAAAGCTAAATACTTACCTGTAAAATAAACCCTAATATAGCTACAATATAAATTATAATTATATTGTAGCTATTTTAGGATTAATATTTATTTTACAGGCAACTTTGTATTTATTTTAACCAGGTACAATAGCTATTAAAAAAGTTAATAACTATTTAATAGTTACCTAGTTAAAATAATTACAAAATTACCTGTAAAATAAATCCTAACCTAAGTTACAATTAAGCCTAACACTACACTATCAATAAATTAATTAAATAAAATACCTACAATTATCTACAATTAAACCTAACACTACACTATCAATAAATAAATTAAATACAATTCCTACAAATAAATACAATTAAATAAACTAACTAAAGTACAAAAAATAAAAAAGAACTAAGTTACAAAAAATAAAAAAATATTTACAAACATTAGAAAAATATTACAACAATTTTAAACTAATTACACCTACTCTAAGCCCCCTAATAAAATAACAAAGACCCCCAAAATAAAAAAATGCCCTACCCTATTCTAAATTACAAAAGTTCAAAGCTCTTTTACCTTACCAGCCCTTAAAAGGGCCCTTTGCGGGGCATGCCCCAAAGAATTCAGCTTTTTTGCCTGTAAAAAAAAACCATACAATACCCCCCCCCACATTACAACCCACCACCCACATACCCCTAATCTAACCCAAACCCCCCTTAAATAAACCTAACACTAAGCCCCTGAAGATTTCCCTACCTTGTCTTCACCATGCGAGGTTCACCGATCGGTCCAGAAGAGGGTCCAAAGTCTTGATCCAAGCCCAAGCGGGGGGCTGAAGAGTGACGTCCATCCTCGGGCTGAAGTCTGGATCCAAGCGGCGGCTGAAGAAATCCATCATCGGGCTGAAGTCTTGATCCAAGCGGGCGCTGAAGAAGTCCATCATCGGGATGAAGTCTTCTATGAAGCAGCATCTTCCTTCTTCTTTCTTCCGGAGCCATCATCTTCCAGCCGACGCGGAACATCCTCTTCTACCGACGCCTACTCGCCGAATGACGGTTCCTTTAAATGACGTCATCCAAGATGGCGCCCGTTGAATTCTGATTGGCTGATAGGATTCTATCAGCCAATCAGAATTAAGGTAGGAAAATTCTGATTGGCTGATGGAATCAGCCAATCAGAATCAAGTTCAAGTTCAATCCGATCAGATTGAGCTCGCATTCTATTGGCTGATCGGAACAATCCAATCGGAATTCAACGGACGCCATCTTGGATGACGTCATTTAAAGGAACCGTCATTCGGCCAGTAGGCGTCAGTAGAAAAGGATGTTCTGCTCCGGAAGAAAGAAGATTGAAGATGCTGCTTCATAGAAGACTTTATCCCAATGATGGACTTCTTCAGCGCCCGCTTGGATCAAGACTTCATCCCGATGATGGATTTCTTCAGCCGCCGCTTGGATCCAGACTTCAGCCCGAGGATGGACGTCACTCTTCAGCCCCCCGCTTGGGCTTGGATCAAGACTTTGGACCCTCTTCTGGACCGATCGGTGAACCTGGCATGGTGAAGACAAGGTAGGGAGATCTTCAGGGGCTTAGTGTTAGGTTTATTTAAGGGGGGTTTGGGTTAGATTAGGGGTATGTGGGTGGTGGGTTGTAATGTGTGGGGGGGTATTGTATGGGTTTTTTTTTTACAGGCAAAAGAGCTGAATTCTTTGGGGCATGCCCCGCAAAGGGCCCTTTTAGGGGCTGGTAAGGTAAAAGAGCTTTGAACTTTTGTAATTTAGAATAGGGTAGGGCATTTTTTTATTTTGGGGGTCTTTGTTATTTTATTAGGGGGCTTAGAGTAGATGTAATTAGTTTAAAATTGTTGTAATTTTTTTCTAATGTTTGTAAATATTTTTTTATTTTTGTAACTTAGTTCATTTTTATTTTTTGTACTTTAGTTAGTTTATTTAATTGTATTTATTTGTAGGAATTGTATTTAATTTATTTATTGATAGTGTAGTGTTAGGTTTAATTGTAGATAATTGTAGGTAGTTTATTTAATTAATTTATTGATAGTGTAGTGTTAGGTTTAATTGTAACTTAGGTTAGGATTTATTTTACAGATACTTTTGTAATTATTTTAACTAGGTAGCTATTAAATAGTTATTAACTATTTAATAGCTATTGTACCTGGTTAAAATAATTACAAAGTTGCCTGTAAAATAAATATTAATCCTAAAATAGCTACAATATAATTATAATTTATATTGCAGCTATATTAGGGTTTATTTTACAGGTAAGTATTTAGCTTTAAATAGGAATAAGTTATTTAATAAGAGTTAATTTATTTTGTTAGATTTAAATTATATTTAATTTAGGGGGGTGTTAGGGTTAAAGTTAGACTTAGCTTTAGGGGTTAATAAATTTATTAGAGTAGCGGTGAGCTCCTGTCAGCAGATTAGGGGTTAATACTTGAAGTTAGATGTCGGCAATGTTAGGGAGGGCAGATTAGGGGTTAATACTATTTATTATAGGGTTATTGAGGCGGGAGTGAGGCGGATTAGGGGTTAATACATTTATTATAGTAGCGCTCAGGTCCGGTCGGCAGATTAGGGGTTAATAAGTGTAGTTAGGTGGAGGGATAATGTAGGTGGCGGGGGTGTACGGAGCGGCAGATTAGGGGTTAAAAATAATATGCAGGGGTCAGCAATAGCGAAGGTGGCAGATTAGGGGTTAATAAGTGTAAGGTTAGGGGTGTTTAGACTCGGGGTACATGTTAGGGTGTTAGGTGCAGACGTAGGAAGTGTTTCCCCATAGGAAACAATGGGGCTGCGTTAGGAGCTGAATGCTGCTTTTTTGCAGGTGTTAGGTTTTTTTTTCAGCTCAAACAGCCCCATTGTTTCCTATGGGGGAATCGTGCACGAGCACGTTTTTTAAGCTGGCCGCGTCCGTAAGCACCGCTGGTATCTAGAGTTGCAGTGGCGTTAAATTATGCTCTACGCTCCCTTTTTGGAGCCTAACGCACTGAAAACCCAGCCATTCTGTGAACTCTAAATACCAGCGGTATTTAAAAGGTGCGGGAGAAAAAAAGCATGCGTAGCTAAGGCACCCCTTTGGCCGCCAAACTCTAAATCTAGCCGCCAGTGAAATTCATATTTATAATATGAAATTCAAAGCATATTGTTTGAATTCTGGTGAAGTTTTGATCACTGAATCCTATGTCTACATTTCAAATGAGTAGTAGAATTTTTTCTAACAAATTTTAAAGTTACTTCCATTCTCCTAATTTTTATTCCTATGCATATTCCGTGAGCCTATTTTACCTGCTGTTTTATGCATAGAATAAAGCTATACTTTTCTGGCCATATAAATCTCTTTCCTAATTGATAACATTACCATGTCTGTATGTCACCTTTCAGCTGTCATATTATACCTTCTGCTATTTTATCTCTCTAAAATCCATTAAGACCTGTCACAACCCACACATAGTAAATCAAATTATAAAAAAACAATTTAAACGTTACCATCATAATCAACTTAAAACATATAACTTCTCTTTTACTCACAAATTGGTACCAGCCTCTTTTAAGGGACAGTCTACAAAATCATTTTTATTGTTTAAAAAGATAGATAATCCCTTTATTACCCATCCGCCAGTTTAGCATAACCATCACGGTTATATTAATATACTTTTTATTCTATAATTACCTTCTATCTGAGCCTCCTCAGACTGTCCCCTTATTTCATTTATTTTAGACAGACATGCATTTTAGCCAATCAGTGCTGACTCCAAGCGTGAACACAATGTTATCTATACTGCACACATGAACTAACACCATCTAGCTGTGAAAACCTGTCAAATGCATTCAGATAAGAGGTGGCCTTTAAGGGGTTAGAAATTAGCATATGAGCCTACCTAGGTTTAGCTTTCAACAATGAATAACACAAGAACAAAGTAAATTTGATGATAAAAGTAAATTGGAAAGTTGTTAAAAATGACATGCCCTATCTGAATCATGAAAGTTTAATTTTGACTAGACTGTCCCTTTAACTGCCTTGTTTTTTGTTTTGCTTTTACTTTAAATTTACTATGTGAAAAATATTTGTTTCTATATCTCTTGCATATTTTTATGTTTTTCTTTAATATTTTAATATTATTAATTTTTAATAATTGTGTAACTTTGGGTGTACATTAACCTTTAAAGGAGAAGATCAATTATCATTATCAAATTAAAGGGACAGTGAAGTTAAAATTAATCTTTCATGATTCATAAAGAAGATATGATTTTGAACTAATCTTTCCATTTTACTTTAGTCATTAAGGGGCATATTTATCAATATGCGAGCAGACATGATATGAAATAGCATATCATGTCCGCTGCAGATTGATAAATGCCAACAGCATACGCTGTCGGCATTTATCATTGCACCAGCAGTTCTTGTGAACAGCTGGTGCAATGCCGCCCCCTGTAGATTTGCGGCCAATCGGCCGCTAGCAGGGGGTGTCAATCAACCCGATCGTATTCGATCTGATTGATTTCTGTCCGCGGCCTCAGAGCAGACGGACAATTTATGGAGCAGCGATCTCTAGACTGCTGCTTCATAACTTCTGTTTCCGGCGAGCCTGAAGACTCGCCGGAAACAAGGGACATCAAGCTCCATACAGAACTTGATAAATATGCCCCCTAATGTGTCTCTTTCTCCTTGTATCTTTTGTTGAAAGTTCCTTTCCATGAGAGCATACTGAAGTTGGATCCGAAATCTGCATGTGTCTTGAGCACTTAAAGGGACACTAAACCCAAATTGTTTTCTTTCATGTAATTAGCAAGAGTCCATGAGCTAGTGACGTATGGGATATACATTCCTACCAGGAGGGGCAAAGTTTCCCAAACCTCAAAATGCCTATAAATACACCCCTCACCACACCCACAAATCAGTTTTACAAACTTTGCCTCCTTTGGAGGTGGTGAAGTAAGTTTGTGCTAGATACTACGTTGATATGCGCTCCGCAGCAGGTTGGAGCCCGGTTTTCCTCTCAGCGTGCAGTGAATGTCAGAGGGATGTGAGGAGAGTATTGCCTATTTGAATGCAGTGATCTCCTTCTACGGGGTCTATTTCATAGGTTCTCTGTTATCGGTCGTAGAGATTCATCTCTTACCTCCCTTTTCAGATCGACGATATACTCTTATATATACCATTTCCTCTACTGATTCTCGTTTCAGTACTGGTTTGGCTTTCTACTACATGTAGATGAGTGTCCTGGGGTAAGTAAGTCTTATTTTCTGTGACACTCTAAGCTATGGTTGGGCACTTTTTATATAAAGTTCTAAATATATGTATTCAAACATTTATTTGCCTTGACTCAGGATGTTCAACATTCCTTATTTCAGACAGTCAGTTTCATATTTGGGATAATGCATATGAATAATTCATTTTTTTCTTACCTTAAAAATTTGACTTTCCCTGTGGGCTGTTAGGCTTGCGGGGGCTGAAAATGCTACATTTTATTGCGTCATTCTTGGCGCGGACTTTTTTGGCGCAAAAATTATTTTCTGTTTCTGGCATCATACGTGTCGCCGGAAGTTGCGTCATTTTTGACGTTCTTTTGCGCCAAAAGTGTCGGCGTTCCGGATGTGGCATCATTTTTGGCACCAAAAGCATTTAGGCGCCAAATATTGTGGGCGTCTTTTTTGGCGTGAAAAAATATGGGTGTCACTTTTGTCTCCACATTATTTAAGTCTCATTGATTTTTGCTTCTGGTTGCTAGAAGCTTATTCACTGGCATTTTTTTTCCCATTCCTGAAACTGTCATTTAAGGAATTTGATCAATTTTGCTTTATATGTTGTTTTTTCTATTACATATTGCAAGATGTCCCACGTTGAAGCTGAGTCAGAAGATACTTCTGGAAAATCGCTGCCGGGTGCTGGAGCTACCAAAGCTAAGTGTATCTGCTGTAAACTTTTGGTATCTGTTCCTCCAGCTGTTGTTTGTACTGTTTGTCATGACAAACTTGTTAATGCAGATAATATTTCCTTTAGTACTGTTACATTACCTGTTGCTGTTCCATCAACATCTAATATTCAGAGTGTTCCTGATAACATAAGAGATTTTGTTTCTAAATCCATTAAGAAGGCTATGTCTGTTATTCCTCCTTCTAGTAAACGTAAAAAGTCTTTTAAAACTTCTCATTTTTCAGATGAATTTTTAAATGAACATCATCATTCTGATACTGATATTGGTTCTTCTGATTCAGAGGATTCTGTCTCAGAGGTTGATGCTGATAAATCTTCATATTTATTTAAAATGGAATTTATTCGTTCTTTACTCAAAGAAGTCCTAATTGCATTAGAAATTGAGGATTCTAGTCCTCCTGATACTAAATCTAAACGTTTAGATAAGGTTTTTTAATCTCCTGTAGTTATTCCAGAAGTATTTCCTGTCCCTGGTGCTATTTCTGAAGTAATTTCCAGGGAATGGAATAATTTGGGTAATTCTTTTACTCCTTCTAAACGTTTTAAGCAATTATATCCTGTGCCATCTGACAGATTAGAGTTTTGGGACAAAATCCCTAAGGTTGATGGGGCTGTCTCTACTCTTGCTAAGCGTACTACTATTCCTACGGCAGATGGTACTTCCTTTAAGGATCCTTTAGATAGGAAAATTGAATCCTTTCTAAGAAAAGCTTACTTGTGTTCAGGTAATCTTCTTAGACCTGCTATATCTTTAGCGGATGTTGCTGCAGCTTCAACTTTTTGGTTAGAAGCTTTAGCGCAACAAGTAACAGATCATAATTCTCATAGCATTATTATTCTTCTTCAAAATGCTAATAATTTTATTTGTGATGCCATCTTTGATATCATTAGAGTTGATGTCAGGTATATGTCTCTAGCTATCTTAGCTAGAAGAGCTTTATGGCTTAAAACTTGGAATGCTGATATGTCTTCTAAGTCTACTCCGCTTTCCCTTTCTTTCCAGGGTAATAAATTATTTGGTTCTCAGTTGGATTCTATTATCTCAACTGTTACTGGAGGGAAAGGAACTTTTTTACCACAGGATAAAAAATCTAAAGGTAAATTTAGGTCTAATAATCGTTTTCGTTCCTTTCGTCACAACAAGGAACAAAAGCCTGATCCTTCATCCTCAGGAGTGGTATCAGTTTGGAAACCATCTCCAGTCTGGAATAAATCCAAGCCTTTTAGAAAACCAAAGCCAGCTCCCAAGTCCACATGAAGGTGCGGCCCTCATTCCAGCTCAGCTGGTAGGGGGCAGATTATGTTTTTTCAAAGAAATTTGGATCAATTCCGTTCACAATCTTTGGATTCAGAACATTGTTTCAGAAGGGTACAGAATTGGCTTCAAGATAAGGCCTCCTGCAAAGAGATTTTTTCTTTCCTGTGTGCCAGTAAACCCAGCGAAGGCTCAAGCATTTCTGAAATGTGTTTCAGATCTAGAGTTGGCTGGAGTAATTATGCCAGTTCCAGTTCTGGAACAGGGACTGGGGTTTTATTCAAATCTCTTCATTGTACCAAAGAAGGAGAATTCCTTCAGACCAGTTCTGGATCTAAAAATATTGAATCGTTATGTAAGGATACCAACATTCAAGATGGTAACTATAAGGACTATCCTGCCTTTTGTTCAGCAAGAGCATTATATGTCCACAATAGATTTACAGGATGCATATCTGCATATTCCGATTCATCCAGATCACTTTCAGTTTCTGAGATTCTCTTTCCTAGACAAGCATTACCAGTTTGTGGCTCTGCCGTTTGGCCTAGCTACAGCTCCAATAATTTTTACAAAGGTTCTCGGTGCCCTTCTGTCTGTAATCAGAGAACAGGGTATTGTGGTATTTCCTTATTTGGACGATATCTTGGTACTTGCTCAGTCTTCACATTTAGCAGAATCTCATACGAATCGACTTGTATTGTTTCTTCAAGATCATGGTTGGAGGATCAATTTACCAAAAAGTTAATTGATTCCTCAGACAAGGGTAACCTTTTTAGGTTTCCAGATAGATTCAGTGTCCATGACTCTGTCACTAACGGTCAAGAGACGTCTAAAATTGATATCAGCTTGTCGAAACCTTCAGTCACGATCATTCCCTTCGGTAGCTTTATGCATGGAAATTCTAGGTCTTATGACTGCAGCATCGGACGCGATCCCCTTTGCTCGTTTTCACATGCGACCTCTTCAGCTCTGTATGCTGAACCTGTGGTGCAGGGATTACACAAAGATATCTCAATTAATATCTTTAACACCGATTGTACGACACTCTCTGAGGTGGTGGACAGATCACCATCGTTTAGTTCAGGGGGCTTCTTTTGTTCTTCCGACCTGGACTGTAATTTCAACAGATGCAAGTCTGACAGGTTGGGGAGCTGTTTGGGGGTCTCTGACAGCACAAGGGGTTTGGGAATCTCAGGAGGTGAGATTATCGATCAATATTTTGGAACTCCGTGCAATTTTCAGAGCTCTTCAGTCATTTCCTCTTCTAAAGAGAGAATCGTTCATTCGTTTTCAGACAGACAATGCCACAGCTGTGGCATACATCAATCATCAAGGAAGGACTCACAGTCCTCTGGCTATGAAGGAAGTATCTCGAATTCTGGTATGAGCGGAATCCAGCTCCTGTCTAGTTTCTGCGGTTCATATCCCAGGTATAGACAATTGGGAAGCGGATTATCTCAGCCGCCAAACGTTACATCCGGGCGAATGGTCTCTTCACCCAGAGGTTTTCATTCAGATTGTTCAAATGTGGGGACTTCCAGAAATAGATCTGATGGCCTCTCATCTAAACAAGAAACTTCCCAGGTATCTGTCCAGATCCAGGGATCCTCAAGCGGAAGCAGTGGATGCATTGTCACTTCCTTGGAAGTATCATCCTGCCTATATCTTTCCGCCTCTAGTTCTTCTTCTAAGAGTAATCTCCAAGATTCTGAAGGAATGCTCGTTTGTTCTGCTGGTAGCTCCAGCATGGCCTCACAGGTTTTTGGTATGCGGATCTTGTCCGGATGGCCTCTTGCCAACCGTGGACTCTTCCATTAAGACCAGACCTTTTGTCGCAAGGTCCTTTTTTTCCATCAGGATCTCAAATCCTTAAATTTAAAGGTATGGAGATTGAACGCTTGATTCTTAGTCAAAGAGGTTTCTCTGACTCTGTGATTAATACTATGTTACAGGCTCGTAAATCTGTATCTAGGGAGATATATTATAGAGTCTGGAAGACTTATATTTCTTGGTGTCTTTCTCATCATTTTCCCTGGCATTCTTTTAGAATTCCGAGAATTTTACAGTTTCTTCAGGATGGTTTGGATAAAGGTTTGTCTGCAAGTTTCTTGAAAGGACAAATCTCTGCTCTTTCTGTTCTTTTTCACAGAAAGATTGCTAATCTTCCTGATATTCATTGTTTTGTACAAGCTTTGGTTCGTATAAAACCTGTCATTAAGTCAATTTCTCCTCCTTGGAGTTTGAATTTGGTTCTGGGGGCTCTTCAAGCTCCTCCGTTTGAACCTATGCATTCATTGGACATCAAATTACTTTCTTGGAAAGTTTTGTTCCTTTTGGCCATCTCTTCTGCCAGACGAGTTTCTGAATTATCTGCTCTTTCTTGTGAGTCTCCTTTTCTGATTTTTCATCAGGATAAGGCGGTGTTGCGAACTTCTTTTAAATTTTTACCTAAGGTTGTGAATTCTAACAACATTAGTAGAGAAATTGTGGTTCCTTCATTGTGTCCTAATCCTAAGAATTCTAAGGAGAGATCATTGCATTCTTTGGATGTAGTTAGAGCTTTGAAATATTATGTTGAAGCTACTAAGAATTTCCGAAAGACTTCTAGTCTATTTGTTATCTTTTCTGGTTCTAGGAAAGGTCAGAAGGCCTCTGCCATTTCTTTGGCATCTTGGTTGAAATCTTTAATTCATCATGCTTATGTCGAGTCGGGTAAAACTCCGCCTCAAAGGATTACAGCTCATTCTACTAGGTCAGTTTCTACTTCCTTGGCGTTTAGGAATGAAGCTTCGGTTGATCAGATTTGCAAAGCAGCAACTTGGTCTTCTTTGCATACTTTTACTAAATTCTACCATTTTGATGTGTTTTCTTCTTCTGAAGCTGTTTTTGGTAGAAAAGTACTTCAGGCAGCTGTTTCAGTTTGAATCTTCTGCTTATAATTTCAGTTTTTTTCATTTAATCTTTATTTTGGGTGTGGATTATTTTTCAGCAGAATTGGCTGTCTTTATTTTATCCCTCCCTCTCTAGTGACTCTTGCGTGGAAAGATCCACATCTTGGGTAGTCATTATCCCATACGTCACTAGCTCATGGACTCTTGCTAATTACATGAAAGAAAACATAATTTATGTAAGAACTTACCTGATAAAATCATTTCTTTCATATTAGCAAGAGTCCATGAGGCCCACCCTTTTTTGTGGTGGTTATGATTTTTTTTGTATAAAGCACAATTATTCCAATTCCTTATTTTTTATGCTTTCGCACTTTTTTCTTATCACCCCACTTCTTGGCTATTCGTTAAACTGATTTGTGGGTGTGGTGAGGGGTGTATTTATAGGCATTTTGAGGTTTGGGAAACTTTGCCCCTCCTGGTAGGAATGTATATCCCATATGTCACTAGCTCATGGACTCTTGCTAATATGAAAGAAATGAATTTATCAGGTAAGTTCTTACATAAATTATGTTTTTTTCATGATTAAGGTGAAGAATACGTTTTTAAACAACATTCCAATTTACTTCTATTATCCAATTAGCTTAATTCTTTAGATATCCTTTCTTCCACATGGATGAGCCAATCACACGAGGCATCTATGTGCAGCCACCAATCAGCAGCTACTGAGCCTATCTAGATATACTTTTCAGCAAAGGATATAAAGAGAATGAAACAAATTAGATAATTAGAAAGTTGTTTAAAATAACATGCTCTTTCTAACTCATGGAAGAAAAAATGTGGGTTTCATGTCCCTTTAATGTATCACATTGTTACAAACATCCCTGTATGCTCCTGATCTAGATATTCTCTCATTAGATTGAACTAAGGGAAAAATTATTGCAGGTGGACAGGTTTGCAAGTGGAGAACTTGTCCACCTGCAATTACCACTTGCAATACTGCATCACAGGGTGAAACTTTGAATTGATCAAGTGCTTTCTTGTGCAATGCCACCTCTACTTTAGCGCGTTTGTGTGGGAGCAGGGCACGTCAATCACCCTGAATGAGCGAGTTATGCAGTGATTGATTTAACTACTTCTGAGATGGCAGAGAGGTGAAAGAAGCAGTTCCTGCTTCTTGAATTAGTTTTTGCAGGGTCCAATAGGCCTCAAAAGCTTTAAATACAGATTAATAAAAGAGAGGCAAATTTATGATAAAAGAATAGTGAATAAAGCTTCAAATGGTAGATTCTATCTGGATCGTGAAATTAATATATATTTTTAATTAATCCTAAATACATTTCTGTACATTACAACTACAACTACAAATAATCTTCTAACCATGTTGTGCTTTCATAATAATCGGGCCATCTTCAGGTATAAAAGCCTGGTTGATCCTTCCTTTATTCCATTCTCAGTAAATTTGCACTGAGGTAAGTAAAATCTAAAAATAAAGAAGGTGTTTATGTTTCAACATTATTTAACACATACCATAGTACATAAAATTTCCCCTGATCCGTTAGGGGTGATTGGCAGTTCCTGCTCTTGCAGAATTGGTTGCGTAAGAGCAGTAGGTGGGATTGCACAAGAGCAGTACTGTATTGTGCAATCAAAACTTCCTCCAGCGATGCTTGCATTACAATTGGTGTTCTTGGGCAAACAGATTCTGTGCTTGGGTGGTCTATTATTATTATTATAATTATTAAAGGGCCATAATACCCAAATGTTTAAACACTTGAAAAAGCTGACTAGAAAATATCACATGAGCATCTCTATGTAAAAAAGAAAGATATTTTATCTCAAAAGTTTCTCAGTAGCCACATCCCATTGTAAAGGACTCAAAGCAACAAATAACATAATTTATGTAAGAACTTAACTGATAAATTCATTTCTTTCATATTAGCAAGAATCCATGAGCTAGTGACGTATGGGATATACATTCCTACCAGGAGGGGCAAAGTTTCCCAAACCTCAAAATGCCTATAAATACACCCCTCACCACACCCACAAATCAGTTTAACGAATAGCCAAGAAGTGGGGTGATAAGAAAAAAGTGTGAAGCATAAATATAAGGAATTGGAATAATTGTGCTTTATACAAAAAAATCATAACCACCACAAAAAAAGGGTGGGCCTCATGGACTCTTGCTAATATGAAAGAAATGAATTTATCAGGTAAGTTCTTACATAAATTATGTTTTCTTTCATGTAATTAGCAAGAGTCCATGAGCTAGTGACGTATGGGATAATGACTACCCAAGATGTGGATCTTCCACGCAAGAGTCACTAGAGAGGGAGGGATAAAATAAAGTCAGCCAATTCCGCTGAAAATAATCCACACCCAAACAAAGTTTAAAACTTATAATGAAAAAAACTGAAATTATAAGCAGAAGAAACAAACTGAAACAGCTGCCTGAAGTACTTTTCTACCAAAAACTGCTTCAGAAGAAGAAAACACATAAAAATGGTAGAATTTAGTAAAAGTATGCAAAGAAGACCAAGTTGCTGCTTTGCAAATCTGAACAACCGAAGCTTCATTCCTAAACGCCCAGGAAGTAGAAACTGACCTAGTAGAATGAGCTGTAATCCTTTGAGGCGGAGTTTTACCCGACTCGACATAAGCATGATGAATTAAAGATTTCAACCAAGATGCCAAAGAAATGGCAGAAACCTTCTGACCTTTCCTAGAACCGGAAAAGATAACAAATAGACTAGAAGTCTTTCGGAAATTCTTAGTAGCTTCAACATAATATTTCAAAGCTCTAACTACATCCAAAGAAAGCAATGATTTCTCCTTAGAATTCTTAGGATTAGGACATAATGAAGGAACCACAATTTCTCTACTAATGTTGTTAGAATTCACAACCTTAGGTAAAAATTTAAAAGAAGTTCGCAACACCGCCTTATCCTGATGAAAAATCAGAAAAGGAGACTCACAAGAAAGAGCAGATAATTCAGAAACTCTTCTGGCAGAAGAGATGGCCAAAAGGAACAAAACTTTTCAAGAAAGTAATTTAATGTCCAAAGAATGCATAGGTTCAAACGGAGGAGCTTGAAGAGCCCCCAGAACCAAATTCAAACTCCAAGGAGGAGAAATTGACTTAATGACAGGTTTTATACGAACCAAAGCTTGTACAAAACAATGAATATCAGGAAAACTAACAATCTTTCTGTGAAAAAGAACAGAAAGAGCAGAGATTTGTCTTTTCAAGGAACTTGCAGACAAACCTTTATCCAAACCATCCTGAAGAAACTGTAAAATTCTCGGAATTCTAAAAGAATGCCAGGAAAAATGATGAGAAAGACACCAAGAAATATAAGTTTTCCAGACTCTATAATATATCTCCCTAGATACGGATTTACGAGCCTGTAACATAGTATTAATCACAGAGTCAGAGAAACCTCTTTGACTAAGAATCAAGCGTTCAATCTCCATACCTTTAAATTTAAGGATTTGAGATCCTGATGGAAAAAAAGGACCTTGTGACAGAAGGTCTGGTCTTAACGGAAGAGTCCAAGGTTGGCAAGAGGCCATCCGGACAGGATCCGCATACCAAAAACCTGAGAGGCCATGCTGGAGCCACCAGCAGAACAAATGAGCATTCCTTCAGAATCTTGGAGATTACTCTTGGAAGAAGAACTAGAGGCGGAAAGATATAGCCAGGATGATACTTCCAAAGAAGTGACAACGCATCCACTGCTTCCGCTTGAGGATCCTTGGATCTGGACAGATACCTGGGAAGTTTCTTGTTTAGATGAGAAGCCATCAGATCTATTTCTGGAAGACCCCATATTTGAACAATCTGAAGAAATACCTCTGGGAGAAGAGACCATTCGCCCTGATGAAACGTGTGGCGACTGAGATAATCCGCTTCCCAATTGTCTATACCTGGGATATGAACCGCAGAAACTAGACAGGAGCTGGATTCCGCCCATACCAGAATTTGAGATATTTCTTTCATAGCCAGAGGAATGTGAGTCCCTCCTTGATGATTGATGTATGCCACAGTTGTGACATTGTCTGTCTGAAAACAAATGAACGATTCTCTCTTTAGAAGAGGCGCTATAGAGCCGTAGGATATATAGATAGATATATAGATATAAAATTGGCTGTATTAAACCAGCCTTAGAAAATCTAAAATTCACGTGCCAAATCCCTTCATATATTTAGTAATCAGTTAAAGTGTAATTGAGTGGCAATAAATCCTTACAGCATAGACTTAATGGATGTAAAATAAAACAGAAGGGCAGAGAACCAGGAGTCCTTACTGCATATCAAATACAATTTATTGTCAGAATAAAATTGTCAGAATAAAATTAAATAATAAAATGCAATATTCAATTAAAACATATTCAGTTAAAACATATGCAATATTCAGTGAAACATAACCTGTATTGTTCAATAAATTCACAGCTAAAATAAATGTAAAATCCAATACCATTCACACCTGCTACTGTTTGTGAACGTCTGAAGAATTGGACAGAACTCTGTGTACCCTGGCGTACAGAAGTGCAGAGGGCATCCTGTGAAAATACCCGTGGTAACTAACACTTGCGCAAGTGGTCACCCAGGATCCGGACACCGGGTGACGTAATTTCACGGAATCATCGCTGTTTTACATCTGAAGAAGCAGCCGGAGTGTCGAGCCAGGTAAGGAGACCGTTGGCAGACACGTTTGGGCGGACATTTGAAAGGAGGTAGGAAAGCCTCCCGGCTTTGTTTATATATTTGACTGTCTGTGTTTGAGAGGACAGTAAGGAATGAACTTTTAAACCATCGGGGGCCAAGTTTTGAATTAAGAGAGACTGGAGATATAACGGTCCTATTGGGGAAGCTTACCCGAATATCTCAAAGTTGGAATAGTAACATAAACCCACATTGTCATTCTGGACATTAATTTCTGGGGATCCCCATGGGACATTAACATTAGGATTTGAACACAAGCTTCTTTAGGTGTTCTCCACTAGCTATCTTTTTTCCTCATTAACGAGTATCTGAGAGGTTTGAAATAGTTTGAATGGCTTAACCGGTTCTGATTTTTGTATGTGTGAATGGTATTGGATTTTACATTTATTTTAGCTGTGAATTTATTGAACAATACAGGTTATGTTTCACTGAATATTGCATATGTTTTAACTGAATATGTTTTAATTGAATATTGCATTTTATTATTTAATTTTATTCTGACAATTTTATTCTGACAATAAATTGTATTTGATATGCAGTAAGGACTCCTGGTTCTCTGCCCTTCTGTTTTATTTTACACCCATTAAGTCTATGCTGTAAGGATTTATTACCACTCAATTACACTTTAACTGATTACTAAATATATGAAGGGATTTGGCACGTGAATTTTAGATTTTCTAAGGCTGGTTTAATACAGCCAATTTTATATCTATATATCTATCTATATATCCTACGGCTCTATAGCGCCTCCTATATCCTTTGTATTTTCATTTTAAATTCGATATTGTCTAGGGAGGAGGCAATAACTTTAGTGAGGCATAGTAGGTGTTTGGTCTAGCGCTATACCCATCCGTGTTTGTCTCTCTTTAGAAGAGGCCAAGACTGAAGAGCTCTGAAAATTGCACGGAGTTCCAAAATATTGATCGCTAATCTCACCTCCTGAGATTCCCAAACCCCTTGTGCTGTCAGAGACCCCCACACAGCTCCCCAACCTGTAGGACTTGCATCTGTTGAAATTACAGTCCAGGTCGGAAGAACAAAAGAAGCCCCCTGAACTAAACAATGGTGATCTGTCCACCACGTCAGAGAGTGTCGTACAATCGGTTTTAAAGATATTAATTGAGATATTTTTGTGTAATCCCTGCACCACTGGTTCAGCATACAGAGCTGAAGAGGCCGCATGTGAAAACGAGCAAAGGGGATTGCGTCCGATGCCGCAGTCATAACACCTAGAATTTCCATGCATAAGGCTACCGAAGGGAAAGATTGTGACTGAAGGTTTCGACAAGCTGATATCAACTTTAGACGTCTCATGTCTATCAAAGATAGAGTCATGGATACTGAATCTATCTGAAAACCTAAAAAGGTTACCTAAGTCTGAGGAATCAATGAACTTTTTGGTAAATTGATCCTCCAACCATGATGTTGAAGAAACAACACAAGTCGATTCGAATGAGATTCTGCTAAATGTGAAGACTGAGCAAGTACCAAGATATCGTCCAAATAAGGAATACCACAATACCCTGTTCTCTGATTACAGACAGAAGGGCACCGAGAACCTTCATAAAAATTCTTGGAGCTGTAGCTAGGCCAAACGGCAGAGCCACAAACTTGTAATGCTTGTCTAGGAAAGAGAATCTCAGAAACTGATAGTGATCTGGATGAATCGGAATATGCAGATATGCATCCTGTAAATCTATAGTAGACATATAATGCCCTTGTTGAACAAAAGGCAGGATAGTCCTTACAGTTACCATTTTGAATGTTGGTATCCTTACATAACGATTCAATATTTTTAGATCCAGAACTGGTCTGAAGGAATTTTCCTTCTTTGGTACAATGAAGAGATTTGAATAAAACCCCAGTCCCTGTTCCAGAACTGGAACTGGCAAAATTACTCCAGTCAACTCTAGATCTGAAACACATTTCAGAAATGCTTGAGCCTTCGCTGGGTTTACTGGGACACGGGAAAGAAAAAATCTCTTTGCAGGAGGCCTTATCTTGAAGCCAATTCTGTACCCTTCTGAAACAATGTTCTGAAACCAAAGATTGTGAACGGAATTGATCCACATTTCTTAAAAAAAACGTAATCTGCCCCCTAACAGCTGAGCTGGAATGAGGGCCGCACCTTCATGTGGACTTAGGAGCTGGCTTTGATTTTCTAAAAGGCTTGGATTTATTCCAGACTGGAGATGGTTTCCAAACTGATACCGCTCCTGAGGATGAAGGATCAGGTTTTTGTTCCTTGTTGTGACAAAAGGAACGAAAACGATTATTACCCTGGAAAGAAAGGGAAAGCATAGTAGACTTAGAAGACATAACAGCATTCCAAGTCTTAAGCTATAAAGCTCTTCTAGCTAAAATAGCTAGAGACATATACCTGACATCAACTCTAATGATATCAAAGATGGCATTACAAATAAAATTATTAGCATGTTGAAGAATAAAAATGCTATGAGAATTATGATCTGTTACGTGTTGCGCTAAAGCTTCTAACCAAAAGATGAAGCTGCAGCAACATCCGCTAAAGATATAGCAGGTCTAAGAAGATTACCTTAACACAAGTAAGCTTTTCTTAGAAAGGATTCAATTTTCCTATCTAAAGGATCCTTAAGGAAGTACCATCTACCGTAGGAATAGTAGTACGCTTAACAAGAGTAGAGACTGGCACAGGATATAATTGCTTAAAACGTTTAGAAGGAGTAAATGAATTACCCAAATTATTCCATTCCCTGGAAATTACTTCAGAAATAGCACTAGGGACAGGAAAAACTTCTGGAATAACTACAGGAGATTTAAAAACCTTATCTAAACGTTTAGATTTAGTATCAAGAGGACCAGAATCCTCAATTTCTAATGCAATTAGGACTTCTTTAAATAAAGAACGAATAAATTTAATTTGAAATAAATATGAAGATTTATCAGCATCAACCTCTGAGACAGAATCCTCTGAACCAGAAGAACCATTATCAGAATCAGAATGATGATGTTCATTTAAAAATTCATCTGAAAAATGAGAAGTTTTAAAAGACTTTTTATGTTTACTAGAAGGAGGAATAACAGACATAGCCTTCTTAATGGATTTAGAAACAAAATCTCTTATGTTATCAGGAACACTCTGAGTATTAGATGTTGACGGAACAGCAACAGGTAATGTAACAGTACTAAAGGAAATATTATCTGCATTAACAGTTTGTCATGACAAAACAGTACAAACAACAGCTGGAGGAACAGATACTATAAGTTTACAGTAGATACACTTAGCTTTGGTAGCTCCAGCCCCAGGCAGCAATTTTCCAGAAGTATCTTCTGACTCAGTTTCAACGTGGGACATCTTGCAATATGTAATAGAAAAAAACAACATATAAAGCAAAATTGATCAAATTCCTTAAATTACAGTTTCAGGAATGGGAACAAAATGCCAGTGAACAAGCTTCTAGCAACCAGAAGCAATAAAAAATGAGACTTAAATAATTTGGAGACAATAGCGACGCCCATATTTTTTTAGCGCCAAAAATGACGCCCACATTATTTGGCACCTAAATGCTTTTGGCGCCAAAAATGACGCCACATCCGGAAATATGAAACTGACTGTCTGAAATAAGGAATGTTGAACATCCTGAGTCAAGGCAAATAAATGTTTGAATACATATATTTAGAACTTTTATAAAAAAGTGCCCAACAATAGCTTAGAGTGTCACAGAAAATAAGATTTACTTACCCCAGGACACTCATCTACATGTTGTAGAAAGCCAAACCAGTACTGAAACGAAAATCAGCAGAGGTAATGGTATATAAATAAGAGTATATCGTCGATCTGAAAAGGGAGGTAAGAGATGAATCTCTATGACCGATAACAGAGAACCTATGAAATAGACCCCGTAGAAGGAGATCATTGAATTCAAATAGGCAATACTCTCCTCACATCCCTCTGACATTCACTGCACGCTGAGAGGAAAACCGGGCTCCAACCTGCTGCGGAGCGCATATCAACATAGAATCTAGCACAAACTTACTTCACCACCTCCATAGGAGGCAAAGTTTGTAAAACTGATTTGTGGGTGTGGTGAGGGGTGTATTTATAGGCATTTTGAGGTTTGGGAAACTTTGCCCCTCCTGGTAGGAATGTATATCCCATACGTCACTAGCTCATGGACTCTTGCTAATTACATGAAAGAAAAGTATGTCTGTCCCGGGACAGCGGAAGGAGCGAGCTTTCGTGCACACTCATCTTATTTCCCTATTCAGTGTAAGGAAGTTTACAATGAAAGCTCATGAGAATTAAGTGAAATCTCATGAGATCACAGTAAAAGAGTTCATGACCTCAGCACTGCTGATGCTGATTGGCTGCTGTTCATTTATTCATTTTTTTGTTTTTTTACCTGCAGCTGGGCAGTAACTAAAGTATAAATTTATACACATAACTTACTCTGCTGAGCTGAGGAAATTGTGAGGTAAAATATCTTCCTTTTTTACATAGAGATGCTCAGGTGATATTTTCCTGTCAGCTTTTTACAGTTATACTTCATCAGTTTCAAGTGATTTAGCATATGAGTATTATGTCCCTTTAAGCTTATTTACTTAGTATAAAACTATAGCTAGATTGATACTAGAACCACTCTCCAAGAATATGCCTGCTATAACACTGAAAAAAAAAACATTTAAAACCCTAATTATGGGCCAGATTAGAATTGGAATGCTAACTGATGTTTCTGCTCGAGTGTTAATTGCGATAGAAGTAAGCTTTTTGCGCGTGTCGGGTTGCGCTCATATTATGAGTTGAAAGTAAACTGTTTCCTTGCAGGCTAACCTAACAAGCGCAAAAAGCCGAAGTTAGAGTTTTGCATGCTCATAGAAGTCAATGGAGAGAAACAAACACCCCGCTCTTTTCAAAACCCGATTGTCTATTCTCATGTGTGCTAACCTGTCATGAAAATATGAATGTGTCACATTCCAATGTTCTGCACATAGCAGAATATGTTCTATTTATTCATAAATAAATATTTCTACATATATCTGATGAAATTTTGGTACAATATATATCTATACCTATATATATAGATAATTACAAATAGGTATAGATATATACAGATATAGGAATATTTATTTAAAAATATATACATCATATTCTGCTATGTGAAGAACAATGGAATGACAATTGTTTACAGTAGATACATAGATAAGACTTTTATTAAAAATGAATATTGCATAAATAGGCTTTTTCATATTTGTATCTACTTAACTGCAAAGGGCTCCAATGCACTGATATATATATATATATATATATATATATATATATATATATATATATATATATATACACATACTGTATATATATATATACTGTATGTATATATATATATATATATATATATATACATATATACATATATATATATATACATATATATATATATATATATATATATATATACATATATATATATATATATATATATATATATTTACCATAATTTTTAGAGGTGAAACTGGGACCATCTGGCACGTTGCCAGTGGGGGGTGTGGTCAGGGGCATGGACATAGGAGCGTGGTGATTGTCTACCGGAACTGATTTTCCAGGGAGGGTTGCTATAGAGAGATATATATGGTAAATAGCCCTATAATTAGTAATTCATCTTTGTGATCACTGCCTATCACAGAGGGCAGCTTTTGCATAGCAGTTCCTCAGAATGTGTTCTATCTGCACAAGCTCATTATTACACAACATTGTACCATATAATATGCCAGACAGGAAGTGTCTCCATTACAGAGCAACACCCAATGCACATATTACAGAGGTAATGCGTAACTTAAAACAGGCACTTACCTAGTACACAGACTCCGCACACGTGTGAACACTTAACCCGGAAGTGATCTGCTAAGGCAAAGGTCATATAACAAGATGGTGGCGCTCTGTCACTGTTGCTATGGAAATGACTAAGCATACAGTGGAAATGTTTTCTAATGTTCACATAGCTTTATTGTAAACATAAGACACCAGTGCATTGTACACACAGGATAAATAATGTTACATATATAGCTATTTACATAGTGTCTGCTACTGAGCGCATGTAGCTGCTGCTAAAACAATGCCTGCTCAGAGACCAGCAGTAGCCCTGTACCCTGCCCTAGTCACTGGCACTACAGGGGTTAATGTGTCACCCGGGTGGACTGTTAGTGTCTTGCTGCAATGGGAACTGCATGTCACTCACTTCTGCAATATTCAGTGCTGCGCTACTTAGATTCTCAGTGCGCTACTTAGATTCACAGTGCCACTGACTGTAAACAAAGTTTGTCAGGCAGCCAGTAAGACGCATGGACAAAATGGAATAAAAACAGAAATACCAGACTGTCTGGTCAAATACCAGACACCTGGCAAACTGGGACAGAATGAACAATCGGTGGGACACTGGGACAGCGCCTCCAAACAGGGACAATACCAGTCAAACTGGGACTTTCATTTTCATATTAGTGACATGTTTATTTGATGGGGTTTTTTTCCCACTAGAGTATCTAATAGATTTCTTATACATGATCAATATGGTGGCTTGTTTGGTATTAAATGCTTTATTGATCTCATGAAGGATAACTGTAGAAGATATAGGTGGCACTTGTCTAGGTGAGATCTTTTTTGGCAGTTCGTCCTTACAAGCTCTGACATCATCCAAAGTAATATATTTGTATAACCTTTTGTATCCATACAATTGTCATGCATAATAATACATTAATTGAAAACTACCCTTATCAGGTTTTGATAATAAAATACTGCATTAAAAGAACCTTATACATAAGGAGTTGAATAATTAGTTTGGGACAGCAAATAAAGCAGCCAGTTTCTGGAGAAATACAAGGAACCAAAAATAAAAAATGTTTTACCTGCTGCAGTAGCTGCTCACAGGGTCTCCTGCTTTTCATATCCATGTTAGAGCAGTGGCCAGTTCTAGGGTTATATCCAGGGTGACTGTGCAGTATTATACAACATTGACCCCAGGTGTGACTGTTCAGTACTATAGCACACTGACCCCAGCTGTGACTGTGCAGTACTATAGCTCATTGAAACCAGGAGTGACTGTACAGTACTATAGCACACTGACCCCAGGTATGACTATGAAGTACTATAGCACACTGACCCCAGCTGTGACTGTGCAGTACTATAGCACACTGATCCCAGGTGTGACTGTGCAGTACTATAGCACACTGACCCCAGCTGTGACTGTGCAGTACTATAGCACACTGATCCCAGGTGTGACTGTGCAGTACTATAGCACACTGACCCCAGCTGTGACTGTGCAGTACTATAGCACACTGATCCCAGGTGTGACTGTGCAGTACTATAGCACACTGACCCCAGCTGTGACTGTGCAGTACTATAGCACACTGATCCCAGGTGTGACTGTGCAGTACTATAGCACACTGACCCCAGCTGTGACTGTGCAGTACTATAGCTCATTGACACCAGGAGTGACTGTACAGTACTATAGCACACTGACCCCAGGTGTGACTGTACAGTACTATAGCACACTAACCCCAGGTGTGACTGTACAGTACTATAGCACACTGATCCCAGGTGTGACTGTTCAGTACTATAGCACACTGACCCCAGCTGTGACTGTGCAGTACTATAGCTCATTGACACCAGGAGTGACTGTACAGTACTATAGCACACTGACCCCAGGTGTGACTGTGCAGTACTATAGCACACTGACCCCAGCTGTGACTGTGCAGTACTATAGCTCATTGACACCAGGAGTGACTGTACAGTACTATAGCACACTGACCCCAGGTATGACTGTGCAGTACTATAGCACACTGACCCCAGCTGTGACTGTGCAGTACTATAGCTCATTGACACCAGGAGTGACTGTACAGTACTATAGCACACTGACCCCAGGTATGACTGTGCAGTACTATAGCACACTGACCCCAGGTGTGACTGTGCAGTACTATAGCACATTGACCCCATGTGTGACTGTACAGTACTATAGCACACTGACCCCAGGTATGACTGTGCAGTACTATAGCATACTGACCCCAGGTGTGACTGTGCAGTACTATAGCACATTGACCCCAGGAGTGACTGTGCAGTACTATAGCTCATTGACACCAGGTATGACTGTGCAGTACTATAGCACATTGACCCCAGGAGTGACTGTGCAGTACTATAGCTCATTGACACCAGGAGTGACTGTACAGTACTATAGCACACTGACCCCAGCTGTGACTGTGCAGTACTATAGCACACTGACCCCAGGTGTGACTGTGCAGTACTATAGCACACTGACACCAGATGTGACTGTGCAGTACTATAGCACACTGACCTGAGCTGGAAGTATCTTTGCTGGAACCGGAAACACATATGGCATCACACATGTGGCACGCGCGTGAACGTAATTTTTTTGGCGGTAATCCAACCTTAATTTGATTGGTAGACGGATCACTCATAAGGTCTAACCTCACACACCTCCTTATGTCTTGAAAATGCCCTTTTCACGGGCCAAAACGCATAGACCTGAGCATAAGGAGGCTTTTATTCTTCCCTGGTGAGTCTATTTCCTATTAGACTCTCTTTGTGTAGCTGTTATTTGCATTTGTATTTTATTTCTTTTTAAAGGTTATATTTTAGACTATACATTGAATGCTAACAGATAACTGCAATTCCATACCGCAAGGTCACTTCAGCATCACCTGGGATCTTGTTTAAGGATTATTTTTGGTCACACTCAAGGATATTATTTAGGAATCTTTTTTCTGACACATCAAGGATATTATTTAGGAATCTTTTTTCTGACACATCAAGGATATTATTTAGGACTCTTTTTTTCCATAACCCCATGTCTAGCCCTTAGGCCACTTCACTGACTTTTCTATTTTTATTTATTATTTTCATTTTTATTTTTGTACACGCGTACTATTTAATCTAAATTTTTGGTCCACCTACTAATGTAGGGGAGCCTACTGTTAATTTTATTATATAATTCTTTGTACACTTTGTATTCCTAATTCTTGTGTTGTCTAGCATTGCTTCACATTTTACATGCTTCACTACACCTTCTTAGTAGGTGGTTTTTAGCATAATCATGTATGTTCCTATGTCACTACTGTTTTTATTGTGATTAGCTTATATAATCTGCTAATAGCCTGGTCAGATCACCAATATTAAATAACTTCGTTTTAAGTTTTAAGTTTTTATCATAGTTTTCATTTTATTTTATTATTTTTTACATCACTATTAGGGTGGATTTGTTTAGTGGTCTTAAATA